>NW_004955504.1:2074470-2186491 GCF_000276665.1 Chinchilla lanigera
GGGCAGGGGCCGGGGCCGCGCAGCGCCCGTGTCGGTCCCCGGTCGTCGCGGCGGCGGTGGCCGCATCGGTGAATATCGTCCCAGGTCAGTTTCTGGCTGGCAGCTGAATCCTCTCCAAGGTTTAGAGGAGCATTTGCCCGGGGCGTGGCTTTCTCAGGACAGAAATGAGTTTAGTTTTAGACAGTTTTAAAAAGTGGACCAAAACGGGGGGAAATGAGAAGAATTTCCAATCGCACCCCCAAAGGAGCACTTCCGACTGGAGGTCGATTTATAACGGATTGTCTGAACAGTGCGACCTGGCGCAGGGTCATCTGTGAAGTGTGGGAACAATGACTGTGAAATATTGCTTTGGATTTTTATTTTTCTCAGTTACTTGGTTAAGTGTAACCTGGAGGAATTGGGGAGCTCTTTCAGAGTCTCCGATCGGTGGGCAGGGCTGCAGTTCCGAGGTCCTCTGGGGCGTGAGGAGGCGGCACTGCAGTGTGCGGCGAGGTAGAACTGGGGCTTTGGCCTGACGGCGTCGCCCCTTCCGCTCGGTCTCGGCGGCGTCGCGCCCGGAGCGAGCGGGGAGCGCACAGTCCCAGCGGGAGGCGCGGGCGAGGCTCGGGCCGTGGACCGGCGCGGGGCCTGGGGAGCAGACGGCTGCGCAGAACCGAGTACGCAGCCTTGTCAAAATTGCCGAGGAGAATGTGGGCCGCGGGAACCCGGGTCGTGGGGACCCAGCCTTCCCACGACGCCCCATCCAGAGCCTGTGCTGGGCGCTCGGGTTCCAGGGTCGGGGCGCGCTGCCCGCGGTTCCTTGGCGGTGCTCAGCTAGCCCTGAGCACGGTCCCCAGCCCTCTTGACTCGCGGGTCCTGCGGAGGAAGGGTCCCCTCCCTCTGGTCCCCTGGGCTACGGAAGGCAGCGCGCTGCGGGGCGCAAGGGGACGCCACCCATGGGAGCTCGCGGGGAGCCGGGTCGGCGGGTGGGACGGAGGCGGGAGCAGCCGGGCCGCGGGTCGCCTGGACGGACCGGGCTCGGCTGTCTCCGCGGACCAGCAGCTTCGCGGTCGGAATGGACGTGGTCGAAGCGCCCTCTATGGTCGGAACGAGGAATGGGGCCTTGACCGCGCGGCCGTCGCTTCTGGGGCGTGGCGCAAATCTGGGGGTCCTGGGCTGACTCCGCAGCTGTCAGCCAGGATTTGTGCTGAGGGACTTGCTCGGTGGCCCGGGGTCACCTCTTGTGTGTGTGTGTGGTTTTGGGGGGCTGCCTGGCCTGTTGGATAAACTGTGGGTTTAGGGGAGAGTGCCCCGGGCTCCCTGCTGTGTGTGCTGTTTTCCTTGGGTGCTTCTTGCCGTCAGAGAGATCCACTGTCTGTCCCTAAAGTACTGGGCTCCTGGACCTTCATAGCCTTGGCCACAGGTTCCGTCTTGGGGCTCAACCTCACCCTGACAGCCGAGGCCAAAGAGCTCCTGGGTCCTTGGCCAGACCCTCTGAGGAGGAACGGCACCCCCTCGGCTGGTCAGGCATCCAGGATGTGCGGGGCAGCCCTCCTGGGTGACCACTGCAAGCAGCAAGTGGACTCTCGGGGACCCTATCTGTAACTGGCCGGCCTCCTCCGACATTTTCCCTGAACCGGGCGGCGGGCTGTGTAGATGTGCTTGCCCGACTTCCACTCCTCCCGGTTTTGTTTTTCTGTGCAGGACACTTAAAGGCCTCCAGGGCGGCTGCAGGGTGTCTGGCCCAGCCCACAAGACCTGGCGGCTTCCGCATCCAGAAGGCCACGTGGGGCCTCCTCAGAACTGAGCTTCCTGTACACAGAAGTCAGACTTACAGCTTCAGAATTATTTTTCTCCATCAAAAGGCTAGAAATTAATTTTTGATCAAGCCCTAAAATGCATTTTGTCTTTTGTGAGCCATTTCTTACATTTCTCTCAGCCACTGATCTACTGAGACTTGTGGCGGGGGGCAATCACCCCACGGGTCTAAGGGTTTCATCTCCTGAAAACCCTTCCCGGGCATGGAGGAAGCACAGACTCCCCCTCGCTGCTGCCTCCAAAGCCTCCCAGGCTTCGGTCTGTGCAAAGCACCCCACCCCCACCCAGGACGGTGCAGGTGGAGGGAGGCTGAGGCTCCCCCTGGAAAGGACCCTGCGTGTCGCCTCCTTTGCAGGTGCATTTATGGTGGGAGGGCAGAAAGCAGATCTGGTCCCAGCAGTCCTTGTGCAGCAGTCCATGCTACGAGGTGACAGAGAGACCCAGGCCGGTACTCCCGGCCCTGAACCTCCAGCCCGGAGCCCTCCCCAAGGCTGAGCTGCAGAGTGGCTGAGATCTCGCTCTCACATCCTGCCCTCCCTCCTCCGATCAATTATATTCGCCCACACATTTATCTCGCCTGCAATATGGAGAATTCATATTCATATCTCGGTTTTAGTGGTCTGACACTGATGAATGTAATCCGCGCCTTGGCTCGGAGGGGCGGCCACCGATGAATCATGCCCTGTGAAGTTTCCCTCGTCCTTGTGCGTGGGACTCTGGCAGAGAGCAAGGAGGCTGTGAGGAGGAAGGACAAGAGGACAGGGCAGCGGGTGCCTTGGCATGGCAGCTGCCCTGCCAAGGGAGGAGCAGCGGGCAGCACCCTGGCCCCCTGCTAGAAACATCCGTGTCCCCAGCCACTGTCTCTCCTTCCCTTCGCGAGGATGCAGGCAAGCTGGGGGACAGGCTGTGCATGGTGGAACAAACAGAGGCCAAGCCAGGGAGATCGTTTTGCTGGGCTGGGGACACAAGTGGGTGCAGGTCACTTGGGCTGGGGCTGCGCCAGTACAGACCACCCTCCCTGGGTTTCCGGCCACTTCTGGGGTGAAGCACTGGGACGGGAGACAGCCCGGCTGTGGTGCCTCCCTGGGCCAGGAGGAGCAGGCTGCCGCGTCCTGACGGGGGCCTGGGTCCTGTCTGGGGATGAGGCTCCCACGGAGGAGGAAGCCCAGCCCCCAGGGGTCCCCACTGCACCCTCAACCAGGAAGTTCCCTGGGCGAAGGATGCTCACCCCAGGGCGTCGGCTCAGCAGAGGCCTTTAAGTAAAAGCCCCACAGTACCGGCCTGCTCAGCTCAGCGGGCTGACTTCGCAGGCTTCCAGGGCACCCCACTGAGTCTTCCTGCACTCTAATTATGGCTGTGCAGCTGAAAGGCCTCAAAGGTCACCCTGCTGGGGCTGCGGGGGCCTTTTATACCCTGTGGACGGCGGAGGACCCTTCTCCCCGAGGAGGACTCTGAAAGCAGGGGGCCATCTGCCCAGCGAGGCTGGGCCTGGAGGTGGGTACAGCCAGCACAGGGTGGGGGACCCACTTCCAGGGGCCCTCAGAAGTCTCTGGATTTGTTTCCAAAAGGAAAAAAGAGGACTTTTGGACAGAAGAGGAGGAGTTCCTGGAAGAACACCGAGTGTTTATCTTTGTACCAAAACAGGCAGAAGACAGGTTTCAAACATTTTCTTTCCATGGAGGAAGGGGCTTGTGAAGGCCAGGTGCCAGAGCCCTGAGAGTCACCACCAGGCCGGCTTGGAGGAAGCTGCTTACAGGGCTTAAAGTCCCCATGAATGGGACACGGAGAGGAGAGGAGAGGAGAGGAGAGGAGAGGAGAGGAGAGAGGAGGGGAGAGGAGTGAGGGTCCAGAGCTGTGAGTCTGGGTGACTTCATCAGCGGCCCTGAGGCAGGGACCCTGGGAGGGGAAGGACCCCAGGCCTGGCCAGAAGTGGCAACCGGCATGGTGCCCAGAGCCTGTGAAAGTCTGTGCTCCAGGCCCCCACACTGAGGCCAAGGGCCGGCCTCAAGGAAAGGAAGGAAAGGAACCTTGGTCCTCGGGAGGCAGCCCTGGACCTCCAGACCTTGGCCCAGAACCATGCAGCGGCAAAGCCTAAGGGCAACACTCTCTGCGCTGCAGTTGGCGTCACCCACCCTCCAACCCATTCTTCCAGCATCCCAAGCACACTGGCAGGTGCGGGCACGATGGCCAGGCTGCCCCAGAGTCCAGGGAAAATGGGAGACGCACCTACACCCACCCTCTGGGGAGCCCAGGGACCGGCCTGCCGTCCACAGGGGCAGAATGCAGGCTCGGACCTTCACAGCGGAAGGAAGGGCTTTATTTGCAATTGCTGTCCCTGAAATTCCTGTTCTGCTGTGTCCTCTGCAGTGGGGAGGAAGACACTCACTCTCTGAGTGTTCGGGACCTGCAGACCCGGGCGCTGCACGGGGAGGGGATCTTTCACCAAGCAGGAGGCAGTGACCAGGTGGCTGATGACCAGTGACCGTGCGCGGACCCCTCCCCACACGCCCCTGGTCACTTTCAGGCTTGGTGTCTTTGCTCTACTTCCTCCATTTCCTTGTTTGTTGCTTCTGTAGCTTTGCTTGTTATTGAGATTTAAGCGTATGCTTAATTGCCAGCTCTGTGGACCGCTGCAGCAACGTCTGAAAATATTAAATACATCTGTGAGGTGGTGGGCAAGAGAAATTAAAAAGGTGCTCCCTGCACTGAATGCTAAAAAGATCTCACAATGAAGTGATTAACATTTTTATGAATAAAATTAATCACGCATTAACTCTGTGGCACAGGACATCTGAAAGCCAAATGCGGCCCGGGCAGTCCCCTTGCTCCCTCGCTGGTGCTCCGGAGGCCTCCTCAGCCCACAGCGAGGCCAGCATCCCGCCCTCAGGGATTTCCGAGTATTCACGCTGGGCCGAGTCAATAACAGATCTCTAAATTTGAGGCACCAGAAAGAGAAACGTCGGTGTCACCAACACAGATACACACACCACACACACACAATGCACACACATTCACACTGGCACACACATGCATATACAATGCACACACATACATGCGTGCACACAACCACAACACACACAAGCAGACCCAGGCAGTTTTTAAAAGCAGGCTTTTCCCCCCTTTTAGGACCTCTCAGCCAACAGAAGCCCTCTCCCTTCTAAGATCTGCTCTGGAGGTCCTGTGGGCCCGGCTCTAGGAGGGCCTGAGATGCGATGGGGGAGGGGTCAGCGCCCCGAGTGATACCCTGGTTCCCCGGTTCGCTCCCCAGCCCTTCCCCGGTCCAGCAGAGCTGGTCAGGCTGCAGGGTGGGCCTTCCACGTTATGGACATTTCCACTCTCCGGGTAATGAAGTGTGATGTCTCCCCTCTGCCTGCCTGCTAATCTCCGGGCACTGTGGCTTGGGTTCCTCCAGCCCTGTACAAAGGGAGGTGGAGGCGTGTGGGGTGTCGCTCCACGGCGTGCAGCCTCTCCCAGCACCGCGCGCCCGGCTCTGAGCGCGGCAGAAGGGGGAATCAAAGCGGCCGTCCTCCTTGGTTCTGCACGTCGTTTTGCACCGCTGTGGCGAATCTCTCCAAGCCCCGTGAACCAATAAAACAACGGCGCCTGTTTGAGTTGATATATTAATATTTACCGAGGATTTGCAGGGTCGGGGCTAAATGTCAGCAGATTGCTGGGGCAGCGCTGTGGGGAATAATTAAACAAATCTCACAGCAGTTCAGCTTCCTAACATCTTTATTAATCTTCTTTTTCTACCCTCCTGAAAGCGTACATTGAAATATTGCTTTTGCAACCTTAAAGAAGATTCAGAAGAAGTTTAATAATAAAGTACTGTGTTGGCGATGCTTGAGCCTGACGGTTTCCTGGCCCCTTCCCGGCAGATGTTCGTGCAGAGGGGGAGCTATGATGTGGGAATTACTTCCGAGCTGCTGTGGGTCTCACCTGCCCTCCATCGGATTTATCCTGTCCAATTTGCCGGGCACAATGATATTGTTCCCGTGATTTGATCCGCACACTGCCATGCCGCGTGATCCCCTCCTCGGAGCTGGGTGACTGTGGGCTGCATGTTCCTGAACCCGCCTCCTCTGACATGATTAGCGGGCACTTGAGTACAGTTCGACAATTCTCTTTAATAAGCTCCGTAATTAGTGTTGGGCTGCCTCATTACGAGTCATAGCCTGTAGCAGTCCTAGGCCAACACAGCCCTCTGCAATCTGATTTATTTTTTATCAGGCAGCAGGAGCTGTCTGGAGTTTTTGTTTATATAATGGGGACCTGCATTAGGCCCCCAGTGTAAAAATACCACCAGGAAATTAATTGCATCTGTGTGGATTCGCCACAGATGTGTCCTGTGGATCAGGACGGAGGGTTTTTGACTTTGCTGTCCTGCAGTGAGTTGTGGAAACACAAAACGAAAGCCAGCGGTGCAAACACGTTAGCGTCCACCCCGGCTCAGAGTGCATAATTGAGGACGTGAGGTTTAAAGGAGGATACCGGGCGAGTTCCAGTTTCCGGTGAGACTCTGTTCTTGTTTGCTCCCTAACACATACTTTCTTATTATTGGTGTCACTGTGCGTGCATTTATTTACTGCCTGTAAGTGGGATCTCCGAATCTAGCGTGCAGAGCTGGAATTTTCGCTGGTTTCTGGCTCCAAGATGCCCTTCCACTAAATGCCCTTTAACGAGTGACTGATGGAGGTCCCCCAGGGCAGGATACTGCAGCCCCTGCCAGTCTCAGCAAGAAGAGAGGGTCAGGATGTTGGCCGGAGGGCCCGGTGGGCAGTCTCGTGCCCTGTGTTGCAGGAGCGCCTCGGCCACCTGCCCGCTCCACCCTCCCTGGGATAGATCCGCAGTGCTCCCTGCTTGTCCGTGCTCTCAGCCACCCGAGCGAGCCTGGCACTGCAGTCCAGTTGCCAAGAACATTTTCAGGAGCTTTTCATCCTGGAGTTGGCGGCTGCCACTTCCGTTCGGTTCTCCGCACTGAGTGGCTCTCCGCTGTGCGTGCCATTTCCTCTGTGCCCAGAGTTCTTCTGGTTTTACTTTTCCTGGGGGAGATTTGAGGGCTCCGTTCTCGCTGTGCTCCTTTCTGAGGCCGCTTGTGGTCAGCAGTGTCGTTTCCTTGCTCAGCACGGTGTTGGGACGGAGTTTGCAAACGTAACTTCAGATAGCTCAGCAGACAGCACTTTATTTATGAAAGGAGAAAAACTAATGATAAATGCAGCGATAACGGGGGTGAAGCACGTGGGGCCGTGCAGGAGAAGTACGTTTAGCATACAAAAGAACGCACAGCTCTGACTCAAGTGCTCCCTGGGGAGCGTTAGGTATTTTTGCACCAGGACCAAGAGTAATTAGATATCAGAGCCCGTCAGTTTGGAAGTGCAGAGACCCACTGATGGGAACTGTGCAACTTGGCATATTCTAGCACTCTGGCTGGCAGGAAATGCGAACAGCCTGATCTTACAGTAGGGGAAGTGCCCCAAGGAGAGGCTGTGCTGCCCTGCTCGGTTGTGGTGAGGATGAAGGTGAGTCTTTACGCAGGATGGGCATCCTCAGGTATGCTCAGGGAGCCCAGGCAGGGGGTTCAAGAGAGATGCCCAAGACAGGCTGTGTGTGTCTACATGTGCAGAGTGAGGGGGCTTCTTCCTAGGTGATTTACCCTGTCTATACCCTCCCCATGTTGCTCCCACACTCCCATATTCTGGAAGAGGGACAGAAGGACCCGTGGAGCAGAGTGTGAAAGTGCAGTGCCCCAACCCCTTCCGGATTCCTGGTTTAGCAGGGGCTGTGGGAGTGCTTCTTCTGGGTCATCCTGAGGCCGAGGGTGAGGCCCCAGCATAGCCTGGGTTCTGAGTGAGACAAACCTGTCCTGCAGAAGGAGTGGCCACCACCAGGCTCTGGTGTCCCTTTTCCAGTTTGATTAACACTTGAACTGGGGCAGGAAGGTGCTAATGCATTGCAGAACCAAGCAAATGCATCTGTAATGTGGAAACTATTTAGGCTAGCCAGAGGGAGGAGATCTTGGGGCATCTGCAATGCTCCCTACCACTGGTCAGCTTCTTGAGGACATGCCAGCCACTGAGGACTCATATTTGGCAGTGCAGACCCACACGTGGACGGCAGGTCTCCACGATGCCCGGCTGCGTGCACCAGCAGCGGGACCATTTATCAACTCTGAGCAGTGGAAATGGGGCCAGTGAATTGCTGCCCGCCTGGATCCCAGCTCACCTTGGGAACTGAGATGTACTGAGATGGCGCACTTGTCAAGGGCCACGGCAGCCTTTCTCAACCTTGCAGCCCTGAGCCAGTCCGGGTCCCTGGTCCCCGCCATCAGAGGGTCGCTGATGATGTGTGCGTATAATTAACCTTTAATTGCGCACTACATCTTTCTCCTCTTTTACTATTAATGCAGCTGCTAATTCCAAAAGTAGACGGCAGTTGTCCAAGGCGTAGCTAAAGATTTACACGGGAGAGTTTCTCATTTAGTGACCGGCCAGGCTGCGGGCGCCCGCGTGGTGAAGGGTGCCTCCGGTTACAGGGACGATAACATGATTTGAAAGCGAAATAATAAAATAATTGTGTGTGACGTGGAGGCGATCCCTGAGCAGCGAGCACAGACGGCCTCGAGGAAGCACAGAGAAAGCGAAACTCAGGAAAACTTTCCCAAGGCGCCAGGGTCCCAGGGGTGTGAGTCCACTCCCCATTTTCCTCCCAGCACTGCCTCACTCTGCCGCCACGGCTGCCAGTCAAATGGGCACGAACCTCTCAGCCGGGTTTGAAGGTGCCAAACCTAGGAGCTGAAGTTCATTTTCTCTTGGGAAGCAGGTCCTATTTCCTTCTACTGAGAATCTGTAAAAATTCTAGTTTCTTGGAATCAAATGCCTGCTACAAACAGTAAAACAAACATTCTCATCCGCGAGGTGCAGATGAATCAGAAACGCATGGCTGTGACTTCCCCTGCACACCCAGCCAGCTCTGAGCCGCAGATGACTTCTGACAGGGTGGGGTGTTCGGAGTCTGTAGTGGGACATAGCCACACAGGGCTTGCGGGGCCGAATCCAGGCACATGTTTCTGATATCTTTACAATTACCGGCGTGCCCTGCTCGCTGAGGATGGCGTTTGATGTGCAGGAATCTCTCCGAGGCTTTCAGCGTGGCTCTGCACTCTCCTCTCTCGGCAGCGGATGGAACGTCTCAGAGTTGCGCAACCTCCTGCCCAGCACATGGACGATCAGAGCAGGTTTTAACCCCTGCGCTTTCAGGAGCAGCAGACTTGCCAACACGCCTTTCTGGGCTTAGGGACGTGTTCCTCTGAGGGCAGTGGTACTGCTCTGGGCATACTGCCCGACCTCTGCCCTCCGGCCAGGGTGGCGATGACCCCATGTCTCCCGCCCTCCCTGCTGCCCTCTGAGGTCCACCCTGTGGCAGCAGGCTGTGTCCCCAGCTGAGCAGCCCCCCACACACACCGGTTCCACCTCCGGGTTTCAGCACCCCCACCACAGAAACTCGGATGGAGCCCAGCAAGATCCCACGAGCCCATCCCTGCTTGAAACTACAAATAACGTCCGGCACCCAGTGGCTGCTTCCTGGACACTGCTGAGAAGCAGGTGTAGGCTGTCTGCATGCATGGATTCTCATGTCGTGGGAGTGTGTGTGAAGGGCCACGTGTGCAGCCTGCCGCCACGCCACGGGATGGAGGGGATGGGCTCGTGTGCAGTGTGGCTTGGGGCCGGGCTCCTTCTGCTGGCTGAGATGTGTGCCTCCAGCAAGTCTACACACCCGCTGAGGGGACTTCTGGGTCCTCAGACGCTGCCTCTACTTCCTGATCCCTAGGGGCAGAGCTGGTGCACCCCACAGCTGAATTCATTTTCAAATCTGGCTGCAGCCAGGCGCAGCATGGCACAGCTCTGAAAGTTTCAAGGCAGGAGCATTGAAACTTTAAGGTCAACCTGGGAAACTTAGCGACTTATGAGTGAGACTCTATCTCAAAATAAAATTTTAGGGGCTGGGGATTTAGCTCAGCGGCAAAAGCGCTTGCCTGGCAAGCGCAAGGTCGTGAGTTCGATTCCCGGTACCGGAGAAAAACCAAAAAAAAAAAAAAAATTTTAAAAAATGTAAAAAGGAGCACAGGGAAGAAAGGAAAAGTAAAACTGACAAAGATGTGGTATGTATACGTACCTATTCCCCAAGGGGAATATAATGATTATCTCTTGCAAACACATAGTAATAATAAAAGAGCAGGAGTGGGTGAGATGGGGGTCACAGCTCAGTGCAAATGCCCTGGGCTTAACCACAGTGTCAAAAAAAAAATCAAAAAGCTGTTTGCAGGTTGTCAGTTTTCTCTCGCAGGGAGCTGTGCTATTCCTCGTCTCCGATGGTGCAGCCTGGCACGTGTCACCAACGTTCAGACTGCGGGAGAAGACGTTGCTTCTCCCAGCTGCTCAAGATGGAGTGCTGTGTAAAGTGGGGCTGAAGAACTTGCTTTCAAATCTTCCTGGTGCCCGGGGTCTGCCCTCTACCTGGATGTGGACCCTGCTCCCCACTGCCCTTCCCCATCCTCTGTGTGGACCATGGCCAGTGGCTGGGCCACAGCTGGCAGGGCTGCCCCCAGGTGTGTGTGTCCCTGAATCTCTAGTGTTGTGTAGGTCCTGGAGTCCCACGCCGGCAGATGGGCAGTCACTGGGGCTCCAGCACAGGCCCAGGAGTCTCCCCCTCTGTGGGAGTAGAAGCGGGAGCCTCTTCTCCTAGGAGACACAATGAAGGGATTTGCCTCAGCCCTTTAGCACTTCTTGAGAGCCTTGGGGGCTGGGTGACTGCACCCCAAGGCCTGGGAGAGAAGAGGCCCTGGGGGTGCAAAGGGGACCCAGCATTCTGGGGCTGCAGGGCCCATTGCCTGTGGCATGCAGAGGAAATACAAAGCCAGAACAACCGAGAACTGTGTTCTTCCAAGTTTGGTCTCAAATCTCTCCTGGTAACTCTGCCGGTGAAAACAATTAACATCTCTATATTTCAAGATACAGGCAGGACCTTGTAGAAATCTTATTTAATTATGTGCTATATTAATGTTATATTGATTATGTTATTGCCTGTAAATCCAGTTACTTAATAAAGCTGCAGCCGTTCTGCAATAAACTCTCGTTTGCAGTTCAGAGGCTGGGGGTGGGGCTGGGGAGCCTGGGCAGGGGGTGCTGGTGGAGGACGAGGGTCCCGGGGCTGAGAGCCATGGGGACCCACAGGGGAGTTGTGATGTATACGCATGCAGGACCATGTGGGGGCTCATACAGCTGGATGAAGTAAAAAGGAAAAGCCCCGGCCCCAACGCACTTACTTTCAGCGTGAAGCCTGCAGATTTAGGAAGGGCGTCTGCGGCTGGCTCTGAGGCCGCCCCGGGCACATCTGCAGTGGGCAGGATCATGTCTGATTTGAAAAATAAAGTAGGCGATAACTGCCAATATTGAGACCATGTGAAGGCCGGGGAACAAAGCATACTTTCACCACTCATCGTGCTAACTTCCAAGTTGGAGGCAGATTTACTGGTGTGGAGGAAATGCCATTGCCCCGCTGACGGTCACATCTGCCACAAATAGCGTGTGGCATGTGGTCCGGCTTTTATCTCTCCACCGAAATCTCATGTCAAGGTTTGCACATCTGATACCAAGTCCAAGGCACTGCAAAGGAAGGGCAACTGCTAATTTCTGTGCTCGGTCTCGACATGTGTCCAAGACGTGTATTCTAGTAAAAGAACATGGAGTAAATATTAAGCGTTATGGGGGTATTTCTAACATGACAGCAAGGAGAAAAGAAGACACCCCTAGTTCAGATGGAGTGTTGATGTGTCCCATGAACAAGAGACCTACAGTCGTGCGTCCCACTTCTGTCTGGGGACAGTCGAGCAGTTCCACCACAGCAGTTTTCTCAGGCTCTTTGAAGTGCTTGTCTTCTTGACCACAAGGGCAGCCTCTCAGAAGACCTAGTCTCGTGATCAGTGTGGTTTACAGGCCTCATGCCGCAGGGACACGAACAGCCTCGTGGCTCTGGTTACCAAGGCTCACGGGCCCGGGCTCCTGTCTCGTCAGTGGTGTCTGTATCTACCAAGTGACACTGGGACCTTGTTGCTGTCTGGCTGCTCCATACCATGTGTGTGACTTCGTTTTCCTGTGACTTGGCCCAGGGCAGCCTTTGCTGCACACAGCCTCCTTCCCCAGCGACTACCTGGATGCCTCTCTGCCCAGGAACTTCTTGCTTTGGTGCTGTGTATATTTCAAATCAGAGGTCACCACAGAGTTTGAGAATGTCCCTGTCTGGGTGACACCACGCCCACATCCCCAACGCCATTGCCTTTTTGGGTCTGATGTCTACCTCCCCGTGACAGTTGAGTGTCCCAACCCATAATAAGACACAAAATGTGAGACCTAGGCACCAGCTCATGCCCCATGGGTGGACCTGGGTCCCTTAGGACCCCAGGGCAGGAGGAAGGCGACATTCAGATAGCGCTGAGGGAAGTTGGGAAGTAGAGGCCACCGGGCAGAGGAGGCCCCCCGCCCCTTGGGCCACGAGGGGCCTGGGTTTTCAGATGACCACTCTGGCCCCAAGGCAGCCACGCTGCGGAATCCAGGCCAGGGACCGAGGGACATTCAGCAAGCTTTGCCCACAGCTCAAGGACAGATCATGCGCGCATCGGATCACAGCCGGAGACAAGAGGGACAGGAGGCCATCCACTGCCAGCGCTGAGGGCTGCAGAAGTGTCTGTGCAGGAGGATGGGGCTGACCCTGGAGGTCGGGTGTCACACTCTGCCACAGTTCACAGGACCCGGTGCCACCGAGACTCGGCAGTGGGAAGCAGGCGCTCCATGCTGGAGGCCAAAGCTGGGCTCAGATGCTCTGGGCACACGGGGCACGTGGACACACAGCTCAGAGTGGGCTGGGCTCCACCTGGTACGTGGCGAGTGGCTCAGGGGCCACCGTGGGCTGAGGTGCTGTCAGGCTACTGAGAATAAAGAGCAGGGGACCTCTGTAGTGGCCGCCTTCCAGGCAGGAGGACAGCGAGACACCTGGCACTGTGCCCTCTGTGTCCAAACCAGCACGCTGGACCTCAAGGACAGGGTCACAGAGCCACCTCGGAAAGCAGAGTTTGCAGAAATAGACATTCCGCTGACCCCTCTGTGCTATACCTTTCCTGGATGTCTTCCTGAAAGACTTGTAAAGACAGGGGTCTGTGTGCCCGTGTCCGTAGCAGCACAACTCTCAGTAGCTAAATTATGCAACCTGCGTGTCCACTGCAGATGAGCGGACAAGGACAGCGTGGCGTTTATACACAACGAGTGCTTCTCTGCCACGGAGAAGGACAAACGCAAGCCATTTGTGGGAATCCGGATGGACGTGAGACCATAGGGCCAAGTGAAGTAAGTCCGACACAGAAGCTTAAATATCACATAGCTGCTCTGATATGAGAAACCCAGGTACAAACACTTCAAAGAGCAAAATAAAAGGAACGTGTCAAGAAAGAGGGGAGTGGACACGCTGGACGTGGGAGAGGGGTCTGGGGAGTGACCCGGGGAGAGGGATTTAGGGCTGGGGGCGTGGGCCCGGCGGTGCGGGTGAAAGTGACCGAGGGGCTGCATTCTAGAGACTGATTCCCCGAGCCCAGTGTGATCACTAGGTACCCAAAACCTGTACTGATGAAGATCCGACATCACCGCCGTGGTGTCTCTCCTGAGCGCCCAGCGTTAGTGCCTGCCTGTGGGTGCAGGCGAGGGCACATCCCTCGGGCCACATGCACTGGCCTGTGGCTCTCAGTGCTGGTGTGCGGCTGCTGCCTCTACCCTAGGGACCTCGCTCAATGGCCAGGGGCCTCATGGGGTCCTGTCTGAGGGCTGCTACTGGTGTCTAGAGGCCGAGGCCCAGGGACGCTGCCCAGCACCCTCTCATGTCCAGGACAAGGCTGCCTCCGCACAGCAGAGTGTCACCCAACCTGGGGCGGCGCAAGAGCGGGGTCCAAGCAGCCCTCATGCGCCCGCTGTGGTAAGGAGGCCCGGCGGAGCTCTGGCAGTGACTGCGTGCTTGCACCTCTGTCTTCCCCTCTGGACAGTGATGGCGATGGCAAAGTCCTCTCACGCTTCTTGTCCCCAAAGTGCCCCGAAGTGAAGGAAGGCTATTCCTTCAGGGCCAATACTGCTGTGGACAGAATTGAATCCTTCACGGAGCTGTCCTCTCTGCCCTCACAGCTGCCGAGAGCCAGCCTGATCACTTGAGTCAGCGTGGCTGGCACCTCCCAGGGCAAAGTACCATTAGCTGTCCCCACCCTGGCCAACCACAGCAGAGCCAGCCGAAGAGAAGGGCCGACTCCAGTAAGGGTGCCAGCCCCTGAGCTACAGGCAGGACACCTGGCTGCTAGCAGTGCGGACCGGGTAGAAATAACACACTTGACAGGGCAGAGCTTTGGTCACATGGCCCCAAACCACAAGGTCCAGGGAAAATACTCTCTATTTTTCTTTTTAAACTAGAGATTTCAAGAAGTTGTTTTAAAAGTACCATGACTAACTAAATGATTCTTTAGTTGGACAGCTTGGCAGTCACCAGGGTTGGAAGGGCGGAGCTCACCCCTGGGGCTCCCAGATCTCCACACACTGCAACCTGCATCCCTAGGCTCCATCCTCAGGAGCCAGCCCTCATCCCTGCTATCTCTGGGCCTCTGCCTTGAGTGCTACACCCACCGTGGGGCGGGCAGCCTGCATACCATACAGTGAAGGGAAAGAGGCTTGCTCTTGCTGCTCCTCCGTTTCTGCTCTTGTTACTTTTGCTGTTTTCCCCACCATGAACAGTTGCCCTCTGCCATGTGCCAACCTGCCTTGGAGCCAGCCAAGTCAGACTGAAACCTCCACAAACTGGGCCAAATAAACCTTTGCTCCTTTAATTCTGGGCTTCAGGTAGTTTGTCCCAGCAATGAGAGAAAAGTAACCAAGACAGACACCAACTTCACCTTCCAACTGTCAGCAGTCCAGGGACGTCTTCCTGCTTAAAGCGAAAGAAGAGAAGAATGGGGAGATGAGTGAGGAGTAGAGGGAAGGAGTAAGAAGATGAATATGAAGCAGAGGATGCAAAACTCTCAGAGTTCAGAAAAAGATCTGAGATCTGTGCTCATGGAAAGATTTATAAGACTAGGGCCTGGGAACTGGCTTTAAAGTCTCCATGAGGAGTTGGGGGTGCAGCTCAGTGGTAGGCAATTTGCCCAGCATGTGCAACACCTTGAGCTCAACCTGTAGGACTGTGAACAAAGCAAAAACAAATCAACAAGGGGATTAGTTGAATAGTGTAGTGTATCATCCAGTGGAAAGTGATGGGAGAATTAAAAAGAACTTCTGTATAATTTCACGGTAGAAACACTTCAGGTGATTTTTATTTTATTTGCGATTGATACACAGTCACCAGAGCCAGGACAGTAGATGAGGTTACAGGGACTGAGGGAAAAGTGCTCAGCAGGGATGAAGTCTCAACGAGACGGAGTCTCGTTCTGCTGTGCTGGGAGGGTGGGTGGCTGCAGACCATGGCCATACACTGTGCCTCAGAACAGCTGGAGAGAGGGTGCTGAATGCTGTCCCCACAGAGAAAGGTACCTGTTGGAAGTGTGGCCATGATGCGAACATGTTTATGTCACAGTGCTAAGTGGCGGAAGATGTAACTGATGACATGATTTGATGCTGACTCTGGAAACTATGCCCATGTAGCTGCACCTCTGTCTTTATGTACAGATATAATGAAAAACTTCAAGGAGAACTTTGCAGAACCGTTCCGTGTGCTTTCCTCTTCAGTGGGGATGCTGCTAGGTGTTCCAGTGCTACACCTGTATGAGTTTTTGCAAATTTTAATGAAAAAAGAAACATTCACAATCAAAGCATACTGTAACTATTTCTGGAATAGTTTTTACTTCCAGCTATAAAATTAATTGAGCCAGCTAATGCCGAGACCTGGGTTTATACCCAGTGTGTCCTCTAAAACTCAGCATTATTCTTTGTGTATGAGTGTGTGTGTGTGTGTGTGTGTGTGTGTGTGTGTGTGAGTGTGTCTACATGTCCCAGCCTAACCAGGTGGATAAACTGCTTTCCCAAAGATGTGTGTTCAAACCATCACAGGCAGACAGCAGCCCTCATGAGGCTACCGGGCATCAGGGAAAGCACTCCATATTCCGAGTGGAGGGTACAGCTCTGCCAAAGGATATACCTCACATGCAAGGGGCCCTGGGTTCCTCCCCAGCCCTGCAGGAAAAACCAAAACAGTCTTCCCTTTGCCCAGTGCCACTTGATGAAAAGCTCGTCTGGTCCTGAGCTGTGCCTCCTGACAGTCAGCACACGTGAGCCCGTACACGTGTGTCCTGAAGATGCCAGGCCCCATGGAGGCCCACCGCCTCACCCTCCTCTGTTCAGAATAGTACCCAGAGCCAGGTCCGCAGTGGCCCCAGATGTTCAACTTCAGTCACCGGTCACACACAGAAGCTGGAGTGATACCTCAGAAGAACACACCGATTTCATGGCTTGGCTATGAAATGCGTTGAAGTAAAAGGCATCAGCAAAGGAGCCCCAGGCCCCGAGCCCCAGGCCCCCCGACTCAGGGGCAGTAAGGCAGTCTCCCTGGCCTGCCCATGCACGGGGTCCCTTCTACTCCAGGCGAGGCCCCTCCACTCTTCCAATGCCAGGCACGGTCTCGAAGCCCACAACCCAGCCAATCACCTGAGGAGATCACGTTCCATGGTGCGCTAATTATCATTTTAACTCTCCAAGTGTAACAGACTGATTCACCTCTTTCGCTGTTTCCCTTACCAAACTCTTTCTAGAAGTCCAGCCTATACGGTTCTTCTAATCAGTGGTGCACATTTACTTTACACTCAGCAGTTAACAACCGAGAAATCACTGGGTGGACCAATGGTTAGCATGTTGGCACCTGTGTGCAGCTGGGTGCTGTACCGATTTCTCCCTCCAGTGGCAGTGCCAGCTCCTCCTTGAGGAGTCTCAGGTTGGCACCCCCCTTTAGTGTGATGACTTCAAGCTTGCTTATCTTTCTCAGAACTGCATGGCACAGAAATAAAACATACACACAGTGCACACATGCATACATGTCATACATGGGCACTTTTATGGTTGAAGAAAGTCTTCCTGAAGCATGCAACGTGCTTGCTCCTATTTTATTCCTCTCTGGTGTTAGATGCTGGTTGTCATCAACCCTCTGTCTGCCACAATCTGCAAACAGGATTTGGACGGTCACAGGTACCTGCCCTCCCTGTCTCCATTATTTTTCTCTCCTTGCTGGGACAAAATTCTCCAATGCCTAGAGTTAAGGAAGGAAAGGTTTATTTAGCTCACAGTTTGTGGAGGTTTTGATCCATACTTGGCTAGCTCCAAGGCAGGGTGACATGTGGCAGAGGGCAGCAGTTAACAGAGACAGAAAACAGCAAAAGCAGTAAGTGCAAAGGCGAGGAGCAGGTGGGGAGAGCAAGCCTCTTTCCTTCCCTTATGTTGCATGCAGGCTGCCAGCCCCAGGGCGGGTGTAGCTCTCACACCCATAATCCCAGCATTGGACCATGGATCAATCAAAAATTCTAGAAGCCCGCTCCATGACTGCGTGAGGCTTTGGGGGGACATCTAGACACAAACCATGACAGAGTGCTTTCCCTGGATGAAGGCTCAGATCAAAGTCTGGCTAGGATGTCAGTGATAACCCTGCCCTGGTGTGAGGGCCACCCGTGTCCCTCCACAGGGGTGGCTAGTCTCCTGTGGGGGGGCCTCCGCTCAGGCCAGGGTGCTGGGGCTTGCACATCATTGGAGCAGAACTGTGCACACGTGTGTGAAGAAGAGGGTGAGTGCGTGTGACTGCAGGGCTTAGCTTGCTTCTTGCTGCAGTGACAGAATGTCCCCTAGAGGTGGCTGAGATGCTGGGGTCACACACCCCTAGGCCATTCCTGGAAGGTAGGAGTCTTCCAGCTTGTTTAGCTGCTTGGCGATGCTGCCAGGGCCCAGAACCTCCATCTGTCTGCTCACCCACTGGCCAGGTGGGACACTATTGTGGGACACTAGATGTCCTAGCAGCTCCAGGGCTCAGATCCTCTAGCTCATCCCTCAGGCACAGTGGTCCTTCCCTCGGGACCTCCATCCACATGCGTCCATCTACACGCGTCCATCTACATGTGGTGCAAAGCTTCCCACCAGCCTGGGGCACGATTTTACCAGGTGCTTGGGCCACGTGTGGGAGCCAGCAAGACCAACACCCTGCTCTTGTCCATTTAGGGGTGGCCCCGGACCTCTGGTGACACCCGGGAGTGAGAGTCGGGTGGGGTCTTTGGCCGCAGTGTCTGCAGGACCACACCTTGGCTCTCTGGGATTTCTTGAGTTTGGCTAGACTGACCCGGTGGAGTCTCCAGGAAGAGCGCCAGTCTCCGGGACCGGCTTACCTCGGGAGCCGAGGTTGAGCTTGGTGCCTTGTTGGAGCGGGAGAGAAGCTGAGAAAGGGGGTCCCTGCCCTGCGTGGGCTCTGCACCTCCAGACTCAGCCAGCCATTGACACAGAAGAGGGGCCCACCCCACTCCCAGCTACCACACTGACCTGCCCCACAGCAGAGGGGACGGGTCCCTGTGCTACTCAGCCACCTCCCTGCAGACTGGTGTCTCCACTGCTGTGGGGAGCTGGTTTCCCTGGTGGGCCCCTCTCCCATTTTCCGGGGCCCGCTCTTTCCCCCTGCACGATGGACCCACAGACACAGCCCCCATCTCCCTCAACGCCCCACGCCGGGGGCGCCGGCTCGCACCCTCCCTGGAGACGTCCAAGCTCAGCCCGAGGTCACGCCTGCGGACAGTGGAGCCTGTTCCTCCTCGTCAGTGCCGTGGTGGCCTCGGCCTCCTCTGTCCTCGGAGCTGGGAAGAATCGCTCAGTCCTCCACCCCGCCTCAGCTGTCCCTGCAGTTGGCCCGGGATGGCTGGGGCTGCGCTGCCGAGGGGCTGAATGTGCTGTTGTTACTGTCCGGGTGACACAGCAGCCATGCAGGCGACAATCGACTGTCACGTGTGGTCAGAAGTTCGGCGGGGGTGCTGTGAAGGACATGGGAGGAAGTGGGAGGTTCTACGTGGACACCCGGAACTGCACGCAGGCTGTGCCATGGATGTTGGTCCCCAATGGGGTCCTGGGACCTGTGCCCTGCAGAGCTGGGGAAGGGCTCTGGGGATTCCTGCTCTGCTGCAGTTCCTCAGGCACACTGATGGCCTCTGCCCTGCACAGAGGCTGCCTGTGTCTGGCCCTCTCATGCTGAGTCTTCCTGGGTCATTTCTGTGGTTACTCTCTCCTTGGGTTTCCTCTCCTACTCAGGAGGACTTGAAACAGCCTTCATGGCATATGGCCCAGGATGCAGATCCCATGCCTTGGACCAGCCCACTGCCCTGCACCTTCACCTGGTGTCTAATGGTCACTCCCACCTGGAGAGCCCTTGGGGTGTCTCCTCCACCTCAGGCAAAGCTTCCCTCCTGCTCCCAGGGTTCATGCTGGGGGCTGTCTCTATTTCTCCTTCTGTCACCCTGTAGCTTATCACAAGCATTGGGTGTCACCTCCAGGAACTCCCCCCAACCCCAACCTTTTTATATTTTTAAATTTTAAGATAGTTCTCACTAACTTCCTAAATTGCCAGGGTTGGGCTGCAACTCAAATCCCACTGCCTCAGCCTCCCAGAGTGCTGGGGTTATTGGTGCTCACCACCACGGCCAGCTTCCCTGATCCCACTTCTGAGCTTGATTTCAGCCAAGAGGCTGCGAAGTGATGGCCTGGTCCTGGTCACTTGCCCCCCCTTATTGTAGCTGGCAGTTTGAACAGGCTTCAGTCCTTACTCAGCTGGCTCCAAGGCAGAACAGCAAGCAGAGCAGCACCGGAGAGAATCAGTCCACGGCAGGGCAGGCAGGAGGCAGCTGCAGGGAGCCTCCCTTTCCCTTTTACCTCAGCCAGGCTACAAGCCTAGTGGTCGGTGCCACCCACACCTGGGTGGGCCTTCGCCTTACACACGCCTGGAACTGTGCTAACCTATCAATCAGTGGGCTAATTCAGTTATCACACACTGTCATAGCTTGGGTCCAGATGCCCCCTCCCGAAGCCTGATGCAGTCATAGGCGGGCTTTCCAGCAGCGGCTGGATCTAGAGTGTGTAATGCTGGAAATTAGGGTATGTGACAACTAAGTCAGTTCACTGATTGGTTTGGCACAGTTCTGGGCAGGGTCGAGGTTGTGTGAGTGCTGTCCACCCTACTGGTGAGTAGCCTGGATAAGATATAGCGACAGAGAGAGGGTCCCTGCTTGTCTTGTCATTTGTAGCCTGCTGCCTTGCTGCCTCTGCCTGCCCTGCCATGGACTGGTTCTCCTCTGTAATGCTGCTCTGCCATGGAGCACAGCCTTGGAGCCAGCCGACTGTGAATGAAAACCTCTAGACTACAAATACACCCCTCTGGCGTTAACCTTTGGTGTTGGGTATTTTGTCTCAGCAATGAGAAAAAGTAACCAAGACACATACCCTTAATCCCAGCATCACACACCCTAGATCCGGCCACCTCCCAAAAGTCCCACCTAGGAGCACATGGTCCTTCAGGGGACATCTAGATACGACCGATAATACCTGCCTTCTCTGACCTCCATCACCTTTGGCTCTCACTAGCTACGGGATGGTAAAGGCAGCATGCAGGAAGTCACTGATACAGATGAACAGCAGAGTTCTCTGACCCCCGCTCTGCTGGCGACGACCCCCCTGGGTGACGGCCACGGTGTCCCTCCCCCGAGGTGCCGCATGGAGATCCACAGGTCCCTGGTTGCTGGTCTGCAGTGCGAAGGCCACGAAGTTCACCTGCAGCTGCCACATGTGCGCTGCCTGTGAGCCGGATGCTCAGGCACCCTGGCAGGTGTCACTCCTCGGGAACACGGTCGCGAGGGCCAGGGGTGCACTCTGCAGCGAGGCTGTCCCATGGGGAAGGTGTCCCTGTCTGGGGCCTGGCTGTGGGTGCCTCTGGGTGGCTCAAGGTCGGGCTCAGCCAGGAAGCTGTGTGGTGTGTGTGGCCCTGCTGAAGAGGGCTGTGAAGGTGGAGACTGCTGTGTGTCTTTTTCTTTTTTTGGTACTGAGAATCAAACTCAGGACCTTGTGCTTGGTAGGCAGGTGCTTGTGCCACTGAGCTGCATCCCTGCCCGCAAGACTGCTGTCTGGACTGCTCTGTTCCTGCGAAGCCGAGGCAGTGCTAACTCTGTGTGGAGCTCCAGCTCTCACTGATAACCTCCTGGCCAACTTTGCTGTTTCCTCCCTGCCCCCTTTGGCTCTGGGGCCTTCAGAACCTTGCATCCTCCTGGGCTCCTCCAGGCTACCACAGGAGAGGCCCTGAGACCTGTGCCTTAGTTCCGCCTGCGGCTCTGCCCTGGGCTGGGCCAGGCAGGCTGGAAGCGGTCTGCACACTGCTTGAGGTCGGGGGCTCAGCTTGTGCTCCAGGTCTGGGTAATAGAGTTGTCACCTCCTCCAGCCGCCCGGCCAGTGCTCTCTCCGGCTTCCATTATTAGCAGAAACACCAGGCTTTCGTTTTCCCCGGGAACAAGAGCATTAATAGGCAAAGTTGAAAGGTGCGATTGGGTCCAGCAGCCCTCACAGCCTGAGGAAAATGAGGCCCTCTGTTCAGATGTGCCACGTGTCCCCTGGACATGCCCAGGGCTGTGCTGTCCGCTTTCATGGTGACTGATGTTATCTGGGTCTGGGTGAGGGAAGGAAGCCGTACTGGAGGTTAAAAGGAGCGGAGGGGGGAAATTGATTTTTCCATCGAAAATGTCATTGTTGCATTGATAACAGGCTGCTCTGAGACTGTCGAGCAGCCGGTGCTCCTGTGCCCTGCAGTCCGCCTGATTCCTTCAGCTTTTCTCCCTTCCCGGGGTAAACATCGGGATTAATAGGCAGCTAAGCAACTTTCAACGAAATGTGGTTCTCTGTAGCTACAAATAGGTAATTGATGCAGTTCATCAACATGGGCTTGGCAGAAGTAAACCTTAAAGGAAGTAAATGCTGTAGCCAGAGAGCGGTCCTGAAGGCAGAGGGGATCAGTGGGTCCACCGAGCTGGGCGCTTCGGCTCTCAGGAGGTGAGAGATTTTTTCCATGGTCCCCAGGTGGAAGCAGTTACCTCCTGGGAGGAGAATCCTTCGGACACTCAGTGGCTTTTCTGAGGTTGCTGTATGTGTTGGAGACATGCTCCCACCCATAGAAGGAACTTCATTTTGATTTAGGACATTTGGGAGAAGATGGCGATCACAGGGCCAAGGTGCCCCTCTCTGCTCCTGCAGAGGGGCACTCCAACTTTAGAGTCTGTGTGTCTCTACTTTCCTGGGCAGCTTGCAGCTAGGCGCCTGAATGGGCTTCACTCTTCCTGGTCTCACTGTCCCGGAGAGCAGTGTAAGACCAGAGGTGAGTAGCTTGGACGTCTGGGCCTCCTTGTCCCTCAGAGGGCTGACAGCCAGCGCCCTGGTCTTTGTTCTTAGATCGTGTGCTGGGGACAGTGTTAGGCGCGTGAGGAGGGGTACCTCCTTGTCCTAACCCTATCTTCATTTGGATGTGATGAAAGGCAGTGATAAACCCTCCCTCAGGAGTACTCATTTCCTTCCCAATGTAATAGCCAGCTCCCGCTTTTTTTCTGAACTGTGAGCTGTGAGTCTACCACACTAACTGTAGCAGAGTTGTTCCTTAGAAAGACCATTTATGGAAAATATTTTTGTCCCGAATCTCCCACTGCATCTGTTCAGATTCACAGCCACCGGAGCCACACCTTTGTCCAGGGACCCCAAGTCCTGTCCTCCTGGCCTTCTGCTGGGTTTCACCCCAGCCCCGGAACCAGAACCAGATGGCCCCTGTACCGACCTGGACTGCACCAAGCCAGGAAGACAGTAAGGGAAGTCTTGATTCAGAGTCTAACAGCCATCGGAGAGAAGGGTTTTCTGGAAAACACCAAGCGGAAGTAATCAACTAATATAATCAGCTATTGTTAGAAAGTAAGGCTGCGCACTTGGCTTCTGTCCGCGTGCAATACACCTGAGGGAATGAGTGCTGTGGCCGGAGCCACCTCTGCGCTGTTCCCTCCTTCCCGTCCCTTCCCTAGGTCCGAGGGTTTCCGCGAAGGCACCCGTAGCACAGGGTTAATCAACTACAACATCAGGTGCAAGGGAAGCAGCTGCCCAGGATTCCCACAGGGCCCACTCTGGACCGAAGGTGGGGCCGGAAAAGGAAGGGCCTTCTAGGGTTTGCCCAGGAGTTAGGGCTGCAAGGCCAAGGTGCAGCTGCTCTCAGAGACTCCAAGAGGCCGAGGCTCAGCAGCAAGCTCAGTGGCTTTGGGTGACAGGAGCTGCAGTTAGGGTGAGAGCCTCAGGGCCCAAGGGACCCCACCCTGTGGAGCTTGCTAACCTGCTCCATCCTCAGGGCATGGGCTGAGCTGTGACCCCTGCCCTATGCCCAGGAGTTGGAATGTCACTGTATTTACAGAAGGGGCCTAGCAGGGTGGCTAAGGTGACATGGGGCTGTAGGGTGGGTGCTGGCCGAAGGTGATCCATGTCCTCATACAAGCAGAGACCAGGACACAGACACACGCAGACAGGAGACCGTGTGGAGGCCCTGGAGAAGGTTGCGTCCACAGCCCCAGCCAGGCCCGGGCAGGGAGAAACCATGTGCACCTTGATCCTGGATTCCCCTCTGCCGGGCCCCAGACAGTGACTTTGTGTTGCTCCAACCCTGGCTCCTAGCAAGCGGGGTTCCCCTCATGACCTGGCAGGCTGGAGCCTGTCCACCATGAGCTACTGGGCTCCTAAGAAGCCACATGGGAAGCTGGGGCCCACAGGAGCCTGCAGTGCAACTTCCCTAAAAGTCCAGGACAACTTTCAGTCCATGCAGTGGTGAGTTACTGGAGAGACCCTGGGGTGCCACTCCGTAAGAGGGGGCACGTGTTGATTTCCTGACCCCGACACTGTAGAGCCACAGTCCAGATCCCCATCACAGGATTCAGGGCCTGTCGCTGACCCAGAGAGGCCCATCCCTCCTCCTACCTGAGGACCCAGGTCACCTCTGTGGACGGCAGCGTGGATGGCCTGGCCTGCTGTGTTGCTGTCACAGAAGCCACAGGCTAGGTGCCTGATAAAGAGAAGGGATCTGTCCAGGGCACAGCCCAGAGCTGGGAAGGACTGCCGCCTCAGACAGCGTCCAGGAGGCAGAGGGGGATTACGGACGGGAGGGAGGGGGAGCAAACTCACTTCGAGCCAGTGCACCCTCCCTGGGACAGCGGACAGTGGCGACTGCACATCCCGAGGGCACAGCCCAGGCTTTGGAGGTCGCCTGCCACATGGCTGCGCTGAGGGGGAAGCCCAGGCACAGATGCTGGGGGCACACTCGTTCTGCAGCTGTTCCTCACCGGGTCCGCAGAAACTTGGTATTGGCTTGGACTCCAGACCTGTGGATGAGCAGTTTCTGCAGGTTAAGAGCCCCTTTGTCTGTGGCAGATTGTCACAGTGGCTTGATCAGAGAAAGACAGGGGTGCGATGTGCATATCAGAGCACTGTAGAAAGCCTTCCTGCAGCCCGGGGACTCTGGGTGGCAGGGAGTTGTCCAGACAGGTGACTGGGTCAGACCCATCACGGGCTGGGGGGGCATGGATTCTGCAGGTGGACAGGAGGGGTACAGTGTGGGAACTCTGCACTTGCTAATCAATTTTGTGAACCTAACACTGCTCCGATAATAAGGCTATTAAAATATGAAGGTCTACCACCCCGAGGGAAGACTCTGCCCTCCCCAGGGCTGGCCTCAGACTCGGGCTGTGCTCCTTGCTTCCCTTTCAGGTCTGCCCCGGCCGCTGAACTCCACACTTCTCCACCACGTGTCAGGACGAACGTGGCCTCTGCTTCCGGGACGCTGGTCACCCTCAAGCCTGGACTGCACAGTGCCCACCTCTGTCTGTAGCAGAAGACGACGGCTCTGATCTCCACGTTGCACGCTTTTATTTACTTTACCTGTAATATGATTAATAGACGACTGCTCACAGATCAAGGCCCATTCAAAGGGAATGAGGCTGCCTCACGTGGAACTTGCTGTTTTGAATCAGTCCGGGGCCCTATCAAAGTCGGAGTGATCATTTCATGTAAATCCTGGTGTTCCCAATCAGTACCTTTTAACTTGTGTGCACCATTCTTAACTCACCGCAGTTCAAAGGCGCCGACGGTCTCATTTGTACTACAGAATTACGTGATACTTGGTCAGCAGCAGCCCATGCTGATGTCTTAAAATTAACGCAGAAGCTGCTTACAAAGACATCTCAGGACTCACACGTTGTCCTGCAAAAGGGCCACAGTAGGGACCCACGCTCCTCCTCAGAACCAGGTTTGAAGTGGTCAGGACAGACGCGGACTCTGAACACTAGAGGCAGGCGGTGGGCGGGCTTCAGCAGTGCCTGTGGCTCACACATTTCTCCTTTCTTTGCTTCGGCAAATAAAATGGTTTTACAAACTTTGGTTTCATAAACCACACTGCTCCTTTTGCGGGCCCATCTTGGGCTAGGCTGATCACACAACCTCGCTAGCGTCATTGCTTTTGCTGCCTTGAGTCTCGGGGGCCTCTGTCCTGATGCCCCTTTGCCCCTGGGCCCTGGCTGCGCATGACAGGAAGCTGGGATGCAGCTGGAGAGCGAGCCCAGCCCCGGAGGAGCCCGTGCCTTCCTGGGCAGCGGCAGTGGGGCGGTGAATGTGTGGAGTGGAGCGGACCGCAGCCCAGGGCCTGCTTGGGGACAAGCCCAGGGCCATGCGCTCCCTCGCAAGCTTCATTTCTGCCTTGCGGAGTGGTGAGCCTGGGAGGGAGGGGCCGCTTCTTTCTCTTTTCATTAATACACATTTGTGACACATCCTCACTACCTTCATTTGCAGACTGGTGCATATTGCATTATATTGTGGTCATTTCCCAGCCCTTTTTTGTCTCGACCCCCAATCTGCAAATGTCTTCTCTCCCTTTCCTACCATCTCTCCTTTCTTTTACTCTTTATTTGTATCTTGGGTTTTTCATACAAGAGAAACCCCGTGATATTTAATGTTCTATGCCTGACATTCTGGAAATCAGTGAGGAGTCCTCAGAAAACAAGGGATTCCACTGAGCTGGCTGTGGCTCCCAGGTTCTTCCTGAGGAGCTGAGTCGCCTCTCACAGGTGCCTGTGCCATGTGTACATAAAGCCTCTCACAGTAGCTGAGCCGTGGGTGCAGCCTACGGGCCCCTCGCTTGGGAACACAGAGAGGGAACCCGGTACAGAGTGTCCTGACTTATGAAAGGGTCCCGCTCCGAGAGAGTGGTCCGAAGTCAGAATCATTGCAATCCAGCAAAGTGAGTCTTACACACCATTGGCTCGGATCTGTATAGGTACGCGGAGGAGCATTACTCAGCCACAAAGAAGGAGAAATTCTTGCTATTTGTGGGAAATTGGACAGAGCTAGGGACCCTACGGCTGAGGTCCACTTCTTGAGGGCTTCTCTGTCCTGTCCCTGTTGCTGTCCCTGTGCAGCGTCCCTGCCCCCTGGGCTGGCCTCTTGTACCACTGTCCTCCATGGGGGGCACCCTTCCCGATTCCCTGAGGACTGGGGTGCAGTTCTGGACCTGTGTCCCTCTCGCTAGAACCACATGCCTTTTCCCCCAGCTCTGAGCCCCAGGCCCACGCTCACAGCTCCCTTGAGGGCTCCAGTCGGCTCCTCCCGAGCCTCCTCTGCCTCTGGTGGCCCGAGACAGCTCCTCTGTGGCTGCTCCCCTCCCGCCCCTGCCTGCCCTCCCCACGGCTTCTCTGCTGTGTGTCCCAGAGCCGGCTCCCTCCTGGCTCGGAACAGCATGTCCAGGGTGCAAGGCAGTGTCCTAGCCTGTGAGGACAGCGCCACACACTGCCCAGCCGAATCCTGGTGATGTCACTGGAGGCTTCACCTTGATTCTGCCTGCAAGGGTCCTTTTCCCAAATACGGCCCCTCACAGCTCCCAGGGTGTGGGGCGTCTTCCTGGGGACGCTGGTCCCTATAGAGCTCACAGCCCCAGCAGCACCCTGAAGGCACATGTGGGTGCCTCTCCCTGTGGCTGGGTCTCGGCCCCGCAGAGGTGCTGCTCCTCGGGCTCCCTGGTGTGTGAGACTTCCTCCGTCCTGCCTGACTGGAGCTGTGGTGCTAACGTGCGAGGCACATGCTGGCCCAAGCTAGGACAGGGCTGGAAGAGGAGAGCTGGCCTTTGGTTGGAGCCTTTGCAGGACCCCAGCTCCTGGCCCAGTGGTAAGAATCCCCTTTGTCCAAGTCTACCCTGGGCTTGGAGTGGGTTTGGAACAGGTCCTGAGCCTGCTGTCCCTCCTGTCCCATCCCTCTGTGGGCTCCCACCAACCCCAGGGCCCCCTTGAGTGCACCAGGTGAGTGACTGTCACACTCCATCTCTCACAGTGGTCCCAGACGGCCACCTCACAGGGCTCTGCCCTCCGCAGACAGAGGCATGAAGCTCTAAGCTAAGGATTCCTGATTCTGTTTTTCTTCTAAAACCCTGCCCTCCCCTCCCCACCCGGTGAGCCCGGCACCTCTGCGCAGGAGGCAGCTCCCAGAGGCGGTTACGGTGGGGCAGGGCTCCATCTGGAAGATGGAGGGCAGAGCTCCCTGCCCCGTCTGATCCAAGGGCTATGACCTCGAGCAGGGCTGCATTTGAAGAAGGCCCAGGGCTGCTCTGGGGTTCTGCTGAGGCTGAGCTGGAAAGATGGGTGTGGGCTGGCCATGTCCAGGCTGCGGTGGGCAGAGGAAGGGTCCAGACCCATCCAAGGCACCTCCCGGGCACCAGGCTTGGGGAGCAGGGTGCCCACGCCCGGGTTCTCCTGCTCCAGGGAAGGGACTCAGTCCCAGGCCTTGAGCTCATCCCATCTGTAGGAACCAGAGAAAGGGAAGGAGGAACGGCAAGGTGGCCTGGGGTCCAGGCGCCCCTGACCGGAGCTGCCCTGGCTGGACAGGATGGGCTCTGACTCTGAGCCTGCAGAGCTGGGGGGAGCAAAACAAAAGGAAGAGCGAGGTGGAGGACAAGACCCACGAGCCCCCGTGGGCTCCAGAGGAGTGGGCGGCTGAGGGGCCGCAGGGGCGGCTGAGGGGCCTCCATCTTCCCGGTCCTGCTGCTTCTCCCTCATGCGCAGACTCCTCCCGTCCAGCTGGGTGGCCAAGGGTGTGAGTCTTTCATGAGAGGGATTAAGATGATGATGGTGGGATTTAGCCAAACTGCGCTTCAGAGGCCTCGTCTAAGTGTCAGCGTGCTGCCCACGTCCCCAGCTGTGTGCAAGCCAGCCCGCCCACCTGTCTCCCCCAGGCTGGGGCAGACGAGAGACAGACTCCACCCTGGGAACCACCGGCCCAGCCCCGTTCCCTGCGGGAGCCTCTGTTGGACGGCACCCCGAGGGTGTGGCGGGCCTGTCCCTGGGGTGGGGGCTCCTGGGAAGACTGGGGGGGCAGGTGCAGGACGTCAGGGGGTCCGCCTGCAGCAGACAGCAGGTGAGACAAACACTGACTGGTGCAACTTGTCACCCACAACTTGTCCCGAAGATGATCAAGGCCAGACGCCCCAGTCATTGAGCCCAGCGTGGGAACAGGGCCCCTCTCTCGAGACATTAGGAATGTGTCCCTCCTCCTCAGTCACCCCTCCTCCCTGCTGCCCACAGCAGACCATGAGGTCCAAAGACAACCAAGAGCCAGGAGGGCACGGCACCCAGACTGGGCCAGGAAAGCCAGGGCTGGGAGAAGAGGATCTCAGTGCTCACGTGCTTCACAGTAAGCCTCGCTGCCCACAGACGCGAGGTGCATGTGCCCACAGACAGATGCGGCACAGACACGGGCTCCTCTGCCATTTGTCAAACACCTCTAATGGGCTGCGGAGTCCTCTAAAGGCTCCGACTGGAGACTGAGCTTCCTCAGATGTCCAAAACCCACCTGGGCTCTCTGCAGGGGGAAGGGGCCCGACAGGATTCCCCGGGGAGGAGCGCTGCCCGCCTGCTTTCTCCATAGTGGTTAGACTTGGTTTTCCTGCTTGTCACTCCGTGGGACCTGGGGACACAGCACCAACACAAGAAGGGAGGCATCAGCACCGGGTCCAAGAACAGGCGCTGCTCAGCAGCAGCAGGATGTTGATCCTCTTCCACCCCAGGAGCGTGGATCTCCCTTCCCTGGAGGCAGGAGTGGGGCCTACGTGTGCACAGCCAGGGCCGCTGACCTGAGGTCCCTCAGTTACAGCTGGGAACTGCCCTCTACCTGCAGCCCCTAGGTGGGGTCAGAGCCCCCAGCCGGGGAAATGCAGTCCATTCGTTCACACATGACTGCACCTGCTGCACCAGTGTGGAAGACCTTTTGCAAAATAAAACTGGGAGAAGGGGGCGTTCGGTTTCACAAAGCTATGAAAGGCGGTTCTCACTGCCTCACCTTGGCGATGTGTGAGGGGGAACCAGAACACACGGGGACTGTTTACACCGACAACCTTATTACAGTAAAACACACTTCACCCTGAATCCCCCTCAGAGCGCCCCCTCTTTCTTTGAACACACTCATCCTGTTATTCTTGCCACTTTCTGAGGCAGCTCTGGAGTTCCCTTTCCTGTGTATCTTTTCGAGGCATGATAAAAAAATAGTCAATGCTGCTGAGCGCCATCTAAAAGAAAGGCAGGCTCGAAAACCATGATGGTGTCCTCATCCACCTTGTTCACCGGCTCTTACCCAAAATCAAAGTAATCATGAGAGCGGAACGTTTTGAGTCCACTCAGGACACAGGAGCCAGCGCAGCTGAAGACGCCCACATCGCCTTCCCTAAACACCGACTCCTTGCTGTGTTTCTGGGGTCAGGAAGGGTCCAGACAAGACTTCACGGTGATGACGCTGCCGGCACTGCACTCCGCCGCCTTCTTAGGGAACAGAGTTCTCAGCGTGCAGGATGCCAGCCAGTGGAGCCGCCAGTCCGGAGTCCCCGGGATTCGCTCCCACCCAGGTGGGGGCTTCTTCCCATCTCTGCAGGTGGGGGGCTTTGCCCATCCCCAGTGGAACCCAGGAGTGTGGGTGCCCAAGAGGAGGGGCTGCCACTCAGTCCGCCCCACAGACGCAGAGCAGACCCTGGCCTCAGTGGGGTTGCTGAGCTGTCTTCAGTCTGCGTTGCTGCTGCCTCCGTCACTCAGCGGATGGGGTGTGGCACACTCCTGTCTCCACCCCCACTTTGTCACAGGCAGGCAAAGCTGTGACCAGCTTCCGGACACCCCCAACCTCTGCCTCTGTGTTCTGTCCAGTGCTGACTCCGCCTGCAGTCTAGGGTCTCCCTGTGGACCGCGCAGGGCAGCTCTGCGCTCGGGCACCCGTGGACCTCCAGGGAACCTCCTGGAGGAATGGGCAGGGATGGTGTGTCAGAAGGCCCCAGGGGACGCGCCACCCGTGCGCTGTTGGCCTGGAGTGTGACTGGGTTTCCAGGGAGCTTCCTCCCTTGCCTAGAGCCGGCAGTAACATCACCTGCCGCTTCCCACACAGGTGGGGCACAGGTGTGGCGTATCCGGGGACACTTTCTCCCTCTCAAGAGCACCTGCTGTCCTGGCTTGTGGGCCGCCACATCTTACACCACCTTTTGCAAGTCGGCCTGGAAGCTGGCTCAGGCAGCAAGCTCTCCTACCGAGCAGGCCTGTCACACAAACGCCTGCGCTGCATGTCAGGCGGCTCTGGGAGAAGGCAGCTGAGAGCTTGTGTCTGACCAGTGAGGCTCCTGCCCCGTGTCAGCCTCGTCGGCCGGGCTGGCTCCTGGGGGGACTGGGGACAAAGGACAGTGCTGCGGGATAGTGGGTGGGAACTGGGCAGAGATACAATGTGTCTTATTTTTCTCTTGAATAAATTCTAATTTCTACAACAAATCATAACACATTTTGGGGACATTCACACAATCCCAAGTAAACATTAAAACCATGCGCTGTTATTCTGGGAGTGAAAATTGAAAAGTACTTCTAGTTTGCTCAGTCTTAGTCATTATATTTTTATGACTTTGGTTAACGTTGAGCTATAAAAACCAGTAAATAACTGTTAAGAGCAGAGTCATTTGCTCAAAAATATTTTACGAGCTTAATTTTTGGAAAGGTCGAACTTTCCACTAGACATTTTCTCTCTGTGTCTGCGTGGAAACCTTGTGTGTTGTGCGGCTTCGCTCCCTGACCCACCCCGCCCCGGTGGGTTCTTGGTCCCGACAGTGCCTCATATTTCCCTGTATTTTCTCGGAAGAAACCACGGCTGTATTTCAGGCTCTACGTGCTTTTAGTTGGTGGTTATGCCTAAATATAAATCCTCACGGTAAGCCAGAGGCTCCCGCCTGGCAGAACCAGCCACGGTTTATTCTTGGAGTCCAGGCCACTCGTGGTGAACTGGACCCCGCGGACCCTCATCTTCACTCTGATGGCTAAGTGGAGCTACGCTGCAGGTAGTAACTTTTAAAGCATTTTATTCGTCCCGACTTGCAGTGCTTGGTGACCGCACTCATCCTGGGGAGATGGTGCACCCACACAGCACCGCTTCACTCTTTGCATTCTTTTTCGCCCCTCTCCAGCTCTAGATCCCTTTCCCATTTGCAAACAATCTGTCTCCCCATTTCCTCTGGTGTATCTATTATTCTGATATTTCTTGAAATCATTTATGCTTTGGTGTTCTCATGTAGGAGAAGTTATTTCAGCTGGTGTGTCTGATTTATTTCACTTAAAATTGTGGTCCTAAGGCGCATCCATTCTCCTACAAATAACTCAAGTGTATCCCTTACGGCAGAGTGCCACGTTTTCTTTATCCACTCTTCTGTGGATGGACATACAGCTTGCTCTAAGATTTAGCTGTTGTGTTTGTGCTGCTATGAACATGGGTGTGTGCAGATCCCTGTAATATGATGTCTTTAGCTCTTTTGGGAAGATACCTGGAAGGGGAACAGTTGGGTAGAGTGGACTTTCTAGCTTTAGTTTCTTTGAGCAGTCTCCATACTGTTTCCATGGTGGTTGTACCAGGTTACACTCCCACCAGCACTGTGGCAGGGTCCGCCCCCCAGCAAATGCGCACTTGAAGGTCCACCAGGTTCACGCTTACACAGAGGGTGGGGCATTAAGCACAAAATGGGAGAAGAGGGCTGGGATGCTGAGTCACTCATGATTGCCTGGCCGAAAGCAGTTTTTAATTCATAGTTCTCAGGGATCATGCGTGTCCTAGAGCCACAGACACCTGCGGACAGCGGGTAACCTGGAGCACAGCAATGACCTCCAGGATGGTGGTCACCCGCCACCAGGGCATCGGAAGGGTGCTGTGAGGGGCTTCTAGGAGCGCACTTGCGAGGAAAATGAAGTCCTAAATGCCAGTGCCAGTGTGTGAGCCCCAAGCTCCTGGTACCCCCCACAACCCGCTGTGGCCAACAGCTGCTATCTGCAGGTGGAGATCTTGCAGGTGAGCACAAGGAGGGTGTGAGGTGAAGTGTCTGCCCCTGCTGCCAGCTGGGAAGTGACAGGACCATTGTCACGAGGAGCCAGGTCAGAATCCCTGGCCAGGGCCTTGGTCCTACCTGCTCTTCCCTGGTCACTTTGACAAGGGAGCTGAGCTCTGAGGACCCTCTGAGCCCGGGGCTGGGCTGCTCCAGATCCCACAGTGAACTGTCTGAGCAGAAGCACCTCTGTCCCACCGGGGAGGGCTTTGCACACCCAGCTCAGTGGACTCCTTCCTTAAAGCTCGGGGAGGGGGGGGGCGGGTCATTGCTCCCTGCACTTTTCAGAAATGGCAGCCAGTTGCCTGAGCGACTAAGTTTGTCTGACCACCAGCACTTTGCTCTGCGGACAGCAGGCCCCATGCAGGGAATCGGCCGGCACCTTGGTTCTGCAGACGTCCTTGAACAGCGGTGGACAGCCCACCATTGCTAATATTATTATGCTCGGTGTACTCTTTTGAGTTTTATATTACCATGCCTGACAAAAGAGTTGCTGGTATTTTTCCACTATTTCATTTGGGGAATGTTCACCCCTGAAATGAGTCCATTAGGGAAGATATTGAAGCATCCAAAGGAGTCATTGATTGGTGCTCTGCAGAATTCCCCGGAGTGACAAAGCAAGTTAATATCTCAATCCGTAACTCACTGCCCCATCTTTCTCTGCCAGTGTCAGGCGTTTGGAACAATCTGAGACCTTGATTGCAACCATTTTCACCTTAATCTAAAGTTTCCCAAAATGTACAGTCCTAGATTATTTCTAACTTGGAGTCTGAATTCTCTTCCCAGCAAAACCTTTTAGGACTATTGGCCTGCAGCAATGACCCTGTTAAAGAAGAATCCGGCAGGAAAAGCAGGGCAGGGCACGTGGGCCCACCCGCTCACCAGCACTGCAGGATGGGCAGCCAAGTGCTCTAGCAGGCGTCACCGGGGCACAGCCGCGGAATGTTTCAGTGCAAGCTGAGTGCAGACCGAGGGTTACAAGGCTGCGTTTCAGGCTGCAGCGCTCCATAATCCAGTGATGAAGTGTTGGAATCAGTACCTTAGTGCAGATCCATAGATGAGAGGCCACACCTGCTCTTTCAGACAGCTTGCAGAATGGATTCGTTTTGCGCTGTAAGAAAACTCTCTGTCTAGTTTCCTCTACCCCATTTCCATTTCAAGAGTGGGAAAGTGGCAAAGTCTAAATTGGAAGGAGTACACAGTCCTGAGCAGGAGCCTCCAGAGTGTGTGAGAGCCTTAGCCCAGACACTCCCCCAAGCTGCCTTTTCCCGTGCCCTGTGTGTGGGCACAGGAGTGACTCCTGGGGAGAAGCTCACCTTGTCCAGTGCTCTAGCGCTTCAGATACCTTGCTTCTCTTTGTGACTAATCTCCTTCCCTCTACAAACCCCATGATGGGGTCGGGTGCCGGGGAGAAGGACCAGGGACAGCAGCCCTTGAATCTGCCCTCAGGTCTAGGGACTGCTGAGCCTGTCCCTGGTGGGCTGAAGTTGGAAAGTGACATATTTTCTATTGCACTACACGTCTGACAAGGGACGCCAAGCCCACGGTGATGTACGGCCCTCACTGGGGGCGGGGGCATTGGCTTGTCACACGGCTGGCATCCCACTCCTCATTCATTAAGTCCCAGTGAGAACGGAGAGACCCAAGTGCTCTCCCCACCCGCCGCCGACCGCGAGAAGGTGACTCTAGACTCTCAGAGAGGGAGGAGCACACTGGGCACACGGAGAGCTGTCCAACACATGGCTTTTCTGACCATCTAATGGAGATGTCTGAGCACGTGTATTTCCACGGTGTTCATCCGAATCCAGAGAGCAAACGCCATGTCAGGGTTTAGAGCCCAGGAAATCAGCCCATTGTGAGCTCAGCGGGGGCCACTTATACGCCTCTGAGCCACATCTGTCGCCATGAAATGGCCTTCCCAGGACGCCTGGCTGCACTGCAGCTGCACAGCCGTCACGGCACGGGGAGGGCTGGGATAAAGCGAAGCCAGAGCTACCATCGCTTCCTCAGCGGCCTTCCTGGGACCCAGGCTGGAAGCAGGTCCCCTGCTGCCCCTGTGGGCCTGGGGGACCTGGGGGACCAGTCAGGGCCTGGCAAGATGAAGCTCACTGGACTTTTAGGCAACATAGTTTTCTATGACAAAGCATTACCCTGCCCAATATGGTCAGCGAGGGGCTGTGGAATTGCTTGTCACCCAAGGAGGTCCATTCCGAAAAGAACTGAAGCAGGAGTCAGGGCCTTGGAGAGGGCCGTCCTGGTCTCTGCTTCTCCATCCCACAGCCCACTCTGGCCATTCTCTGCTGCAATGGGACATTAACAAGTCCACCATAGAAGTGGCTGGAAGGCAGATTCTGGCTCCAGGACAGCCACAATTTTGTCACTGTGTATCTGTGATAGATTGCACTTTCACAAACCAAGATGGCAGCAATGTCACCAGACAGTGACAGTGAGGACCACTAGTGTCTCGGGGACCACCACCAGATGCAAGGTCTGTCCTTGAGCACAAGGTCCTTCTATGGAGCACGAAGTCATTCTTTGTGCCTTGTATGTAGGCTTACAATTGGATTACACTTTCTTATTTCTTTTTGGTCTTTCTGAGACAGGGTCTCCCTATGCACTTCAGGCCAGTCTTGAGCTCATTTTGTAGCCTAGGCTGGACTCGAACTCACAGTGATCCTCCTGCCTCAGCCTCCCAAAGTCACAATGATCCCCCTGCCTCAGCCCCCCATGCATTACAAGCGTGCACCACCATGCTCGTCTGGATTACACTTATATTCATTTCTTGGTGAATTCAATATAAGAATTTGCTTTTTATATCCTTTTCATATTTGATTTTATCTTAAAAATTTTCCCAGACGTATTGAGGTATCATTGACAAAACTGTACACAGGGTGTACAACACAATGACTTGATATATGTCAAAATTGTGAAACAATCATTGCACTCAAGTTAGTTAACACATGCTCCATCTCACGCAGTTACCACTTATTTGCATGTGGGCTGAGATCATTTAAGGTCTACTGCCTTCGGCAATTGCAGTTATTGGACACAGTACTGTTAATTATAGTCAGTCCCACGCTGCATGTTGGTCTCTAGTGCTTAGTCATCCTCTAACTGAAGGTTTACACACTTTGCCTGACACCCACACCCCTTCTCCCCTCCCAGCTCAGGGAACCACCGTTTCCCTGTTTGCCTAATGAGCTCTACTTTCAACATTTTTATTTTATTATAAGTCATACCTTGGTACCTGTGGAAACTGCTTTGCTTTGAAACTTGTGGAATTTGGTACTAGAGGGGCAAGGAAGAGCTTGATGTTGATCGCCTCCTCCCTTGCTGCCCTTTCCAGCCTTTCCTGAAACAACCTGTCAGGAACTCCTCACTGTTGGTACTTGTTGCACCTCCTGAACCTAATTAATAAAGAGTACCAAGGTCACACTGTATTGTCATCATCATCGTCATCATCAACATCATCATCATCATCGTTTTGGTACTGGGGATAGAACCCAGGGATTTCACACTGAGCTACATCTTTTGTCCTTTTTAAAAAGTTGTTCTTGTTATTTTGAGTCAGGGTCTCACTAAATTGCTGTAACCCAGGCTGAATTCAAACTCATGATCCTACGGCCTTAGCCTCCCGGAATGCTGGGATTACAGGTTAGCGTGAGTTTTGCTTTTTTAAATTCCCCGTATCAGTGAGATTAATGAGATGAGGCATTTGCCTTTCTCTATCTGACTTTCTGCTCCATGCTGCTGCCAGTGGCAGGGTTTTCTTCTGACTCACACTGAGTAACAAGTACCTCCTTCCGTACCTGGGGAACAGGCATGCTGGATGGACACTTGCGTTGTTTCTTGTCCTGACTGCTGTGGATAATGCTACAGGGAAGCAAGAGATTGAAGACCTTGCATCAGGATTGTTATTTTGCTTTCCTCGGTGCACACCAAGAGGTATGGGGAGTCCATGTTTATGTTTGGAAAAGTCCCCACACTGCTTCCCCGGGTGGCTATGCCATTCTCCTCCCAGCCGGGCACAGAGCTGCCCATCCCCCACACCCTCGCCGACACTCGCTGCTGCTTCCCACGGGATTCACTATTTTAACCATGATGAACATTCACATGCTTCAAAGGCAAAACAACACGAAGGACTCTCTAAGTCGTCTCGGACTGTTGTGCAATCTCCTCACACTTCCGTGTCTCCTATAAACATCGATTGCGGCAGCTTCTTCTGTCGCTTCTCTGTGCTTATCTCCACAACAATAGGTAATATAGACACGCATCTGTCTTTCTGCCTTTTAAAAATAGTAATACGCAACATAGTCTTCTTTTTTCGCAATTTGAGTTTTTGCTGAAACACCTGGGCATCGCTTCCGTGGGCACACGGGGATCCCAGCTCCGCTGCCAGCTCCTGCTGCGACTCCGTGGCACGTGCGCAGTCCTCACGCAGCCTCTCCCTGAGCTCGGGAAAGTGCGCGTTGCCTCACCCAGCCCGGCCGGCAAACAGTAACCCGTGATGAGGCAACCCCCAAGCGGTGATGGGAGTGGAGTGCGTCTCCACGCACGGTTCCTGCTGAGTCTGATCCCGAGGAAACAGCACACATCGGACTGTGGAAGCACCAAGGTGCTTTCCCTGGGTTTTTCAAATGCACCTGGACCAGAAAAGAACACGGAGCGGGAGCTGGCAGCAGGGGAAGCAGGAGACACCACAGCCACTGACCGGGCGTCCTCCACACTGAGCTGAGCCGTGCATGGACAAACCCAGGACCAGGAGGCCACAGGAAGTGAGACACACCGCTGAGACATCACACAGCTCCTCTCAGGTGAGAAACCCAAAGAACAGATAACTTCAAGAGCTAAAGAGGGAACAGCGAACAAATTGGAGGGGACCCAGAAGTGCGGCGAGGCCAGGGGACTTGGAAAGGACTGAGCTCTGTCATATACACACACCGACTCCCCATCAGGGACGAGTTCATCACTTACTGCAAACATGTGCTAATGAAAATGAAAAGAAAATGAAAAAACTAAAAAATCCAAGATAAAACAAAAGTGCCCTCAGTCGTGTTTGTGGGAACAGCTGAGGAAATCCACATATGAATTGTACACCGACATTGTTAGACCACGTGCAGCCCTTGGGTCTGACGACGGCACGGGCTGGTGCCTCAGGGAGGAAGAGACGGGCTTCCCTTTCTGGTCTGCAGAATCCTGGCCTTCTGGATCAGCTGTTTCCCACTGGGACCTGCTTTTCCTAAACTGTGTTCTGAGAGTCTGGTGGGCACAGAGTGATGAGTGGGTAATTAGACATCGCCTTTCCTGAATCCCGACGCACCGACGCCTCACGCGCACCGTCCACTCCACCACTGCTCTCCGGGAGTCTTCCACACAGGCATTCGGAGCCCCATGCCCCAGCCTCACCCAGCTTGCTGTGCTCTCGGGAAGCACCTGAGACCTCGGGAAATGCTGCAGGCCTGGGAAGCACTGCCCTGAACTTCGGCCCTGTAGGGCTTCTCTGCAGGATTCCTGGTGACTCCATTCAGTACCACAGGGATACACTGTGCAGCGATGCAAATGTCTAACTCACAGGGCAGCAGGAGCTGGGCACTCAGCCCCTCTGGGCCCTGGATGGCCCCTGTTTGGAACCAGCAGTCCTGAGGGTCCCGACTGCCCACTTCTACTGTGGTGAGCCCAGCTCTCCCCATGTGCTGGTGCCGGACACCACGGAGGCCCTCAGCTCTGCTGTCCACTGGCCCAGTGGCCGGGGCACTCAGTGTCCTCCAGAGAGCTCTGGCAACCTGGTTTCCGGGGCCACGGGTCCCACGGCAGTGCCAGCTGCCTGCCGAGGACCAAGCTAGGATGGGTGGACGGCGGTGAGGGCGCTGCTGCCCTTTGCACTTCCCTGCTCCAGGGCCCCCCTCTGCCTGCACCTCTGAAGACCAATCGCTTTCCAGACCCGTGCCTGGCCCGGCCCGGCCCTGCTCAGAGCGTCTCCCAGACCAGGTGTCCGTGTGCACTTTGGTGATGGAAAGAGCACCCGCGGGTGATGCAGTCACCACAGTCACCGGGAGTGGACGTGGCCCCCTGGGCGGACACCTGGGCGGCCAGCTCTGTGAGTCTCCCAAGGGTCCTCTGTGCGTGGGGTTCGGTCAGGCTCAGGCACCCCAGCATAGAAAGCGCTGGGGACAAAGCAAGAGCTGTGGAGAAAAGAAGGGGGATGGGGAGGGCGCGGCAGGGAGCGAGGGTGGGTGTGCAGGAGCACACCGAGCTGGGTGAGCGCGGGCCGCGTTACACACAGGGCTCCTCTAGCTTCGGGGCCTTGGCTGGCGCTCCTTTCACAAGACCATTCACGGGAGCCCCAGGAATGGCTTCTAGCGCAGTGCACGTCTCTGGGGTATGGGTCAGGGTCAGCTGGGTATTGGCCATGGCAGGGAGTGTGCCTGAGTGACAGCACGTGTGTGCATGTCCTCCCACGTGCATGTGTGGTTGGTGGTCACGCCAGTGGCGTACAGCCATCCCGCACCAGCCATCATTCAGGTGAAGCAGGAAGGCTCGGGACAGAGGGACCAGGTCATGTTTCCCTGGGTGCCCTGAGCTAGAACACGGGGAAGAAGAGGAAGTGAGGAGGACCACGCGCAGGGCTCTGAGTGTGGAGCAATGGGTCTCGCGCGAGGTCCAGACACAGCTCTCCCCGTCAGGCGCATCTTCTCTGCAATGTGGCTTCCCCCGGCTCCTCTCTCTTTTCTAGAAAGAAGAAGGGACTGTGAGAGACGGTGCCAGGTCTGGTTTGTTGTGGAGACGGACTTGTTGCTTCCCGCAGAAAGTGAGCAGGCCTGCCATGCAGCTGTGATCTCTGAGTAGATATAAATTCCCATCAGTCCTTGCTCTATCAGCTGCGAGGAGGAGGAGGAGGTGGCAGTGAGAGTGGAGAGAAGCTCAATGCGGAGGTGGCCCACAGGGACACAGAAGGGCCACGCCTGCCCAAGGACCTCACAGCACGCCGGGAAGCATTTGCCCACCTTCGCTCAGCCAGCACCCTGGGGCCTTCAGTGTGGATGCGAGTGTCCTCGAGCGGAGAGGAGAGTGGACAGCTCCTCGAACAGGAGTGGGGTGACAAGAGCACTGTGTGGGAGGCCACACCATTGGGTGCAGCTTCGCCTGCACGTCATGTTCAGATAACTACCAATGGATGAGCAGCTGTAGGAAGTGGCGCAGACAGCCTCGCACTCAGGTTCCTGCCTGTACATCTTGCAGGTGTGTGGCACAAGGTCACAAGCAGAAACCGACGGGGATGGGGCCCTCTGGCCCTCATTTTCCCCACAGTGTGTGTGTGTGTTTGGGACCGGATGATTGGTATAGAGTTACCTCCTACCACCACGATGTACATTTTCCCATGATGGTCACGGCCGTCTGTTTATTTGCTCGTGGGCAGCTCCACTGGCTTTAGCAGCCATGCCCTTCCCCCCACTCCTCCCTGCTTAGCTCCTGGAACCCCAAATCTGTCTGCATCCTGAGCACTGCTGCTTCCAGAAAGGTGTAGACATGGAACAGTACTTTCAGAAGTGACTTCTCCTCTCACTACCCCTCTGGTGCTTGTCAGTGCTCATTCTTTATCACTGTCATGGGTGGGAAGACAATACTTGAAACACTGCACTTGTGGCTCAGAATGTCTCAGAGCTCCCCTAAGGATCTGCTAAGGCATCACTGGAAGCACTGCTCATCATGGAAGAAGCACCTCGGGGGAAGAGCTCAGGCCCATGCCAAGGCAGCAGCGTCTCTGGGAGGCCAACTTTAGAGACACCTCTTTGGGGATAGCCAGGTGCTGGAGAACTTCCCCGACAGTTGCCCCCAGGCAAGGTGGACCCTTCCAGCAATCTGGGGTCCTGCTGCTCCCTTGAGGGGCCCTGGGTGGGGGCTTGAGTGGCCCAAACTGTGCTCTTGTCCCAGGCCTTGCTCCATGGATGGTGGGGACGCCTCTTCTCCAAGGAAGTTGCCCAAATCATGCCAGGGGCAGCAGTGGACAGCTGGCATCAAAGGCAGGTCCTGGTGTCATTGTCATTCCTGTGGCAAAGGCCCAGCGTGGGTGTCCTTTCTGTGCTGAGGCGGCCACCTTCCCTGTCTGAGAATAAATTGGTTAATTTTGCAGAGTGCTTCGGAGATGCAAAGTGCTGTAAAATTGTCATGACATGCAGAGCCTGCCTGGGTGCAAGCAGAAAGAGGGCAGAGGGGGCTACGACTTGTAGTTTGCATAGTAAATTTCATGATTGCTTTTGGAAATTACGCCTCCTTATTTATAAGTCTTGTCAATGAAATAAATTGAATGGAATCACCACTGGCCCTAAATATCATCTTTATGGCCTAGAACCGTCTTTGGAGAGCTGTTGTTCTGGTGACAGGAGGGCCTGAGGGTGTTAACGAGGAGAGAAAGGGATCCCGTGCCTAATTCCCATGATGGTCACGGCCGTCTGTTTATTTGCTCAGTGAGGTGAGGGAGGACCATCTCATTTAGACTTATTAAAGGGTCCAAAAGTGTAGCACTTCCAAGAGGGTCACTATAAATATGCCACATACTGTATTTCATAGAGTTTATGGGAAAGGAAATTGAAATCCCCTAAAAATAGAATTGAATCTTGTCCAAACAATATTGGATATATCAAACCAGTGTTTCTGTTATCACACGTAACAGGCTGATACTGAGAGCACAGTTTCACAAACCTTCAGTTTGTTGTCATTTTCATGTTGGCCTTTCCTAAGACTGTGAACTTCTCGAAGTCGTCAGGACGACCATGCTTTTAAAAATGAGAAGAGGCTCATATGTGGCAAAACCAACACCTCTGCTCTTCCACTAAGGTGGTACCTTTCGCTGGGCGGCTCAGGGAGTGGGCAGGTCTGGATGAGGGCCGTGCATATCCGGCTGTGTCTTCCAAGACCAGGGCCTGGCCTGGCTGTGGATGTGGGGGAAGCCCTGAGTTGGGGGAATGTTCTGAGAGGGGCTCCCATTCCAGAAACAGCATGGTCTCCACCAGCAAAGCACCTGCCTTCCTCCCTCGGCCCAGGCCTGCAAGACAGACTCAACCCATTGACCAGGAGGCCATGGTCACCAGAGGTGAGAGGACTGGAGATGGGGTGGGACCCTGGGACCTCTTGCCTCTGAGACCCCAAACCCATCGGCTGCAGAGGAAGGCACAGCCCTCCTGGCCTTCTCTGTCCTGGAAAGTGGCTGTGCCACCAACTGTGAAGCCCAGAGTGTGCAGCTGAGGAGCCCAGGGAGCAGGGGCTGGATGGTGGGGTTGCACACAAGCTCTGTGCACGAGGCTGTGTACCCCCACCCCGCCAGGGCAACCACCTACTGTTTTAATCTCTATTGCTCAAAAAGGGACACAAGTCAGACCAGTACAGACCCTTCCAATGGCCTGTCTGCATGTGAAGTTCGAAAGGCAAAGGCAGATATAATTTTACTATTAACTTAGCAGCATCAAAGCGTCAGTTTGGTTGAAATACAGTTGCTGCTCACAGCAGATTTTGTTTTCTTTGTGTGAAACCTGCTGTGCATTTCAGGAGGACCAAACGCTGTCTTCTCCAGGGACCTGCAGCATTTCCCCCTTTGCTCTCCTTGGGCCCGGCTGGCAGGAGAGTGTTCCTGGCTAACTGGATCCAAGTCTGTCTTTTTCTTCTTACCACACCACAGTCAAGGATAACTTACCCACCTGAGACAGGTTCCCATGAAAGAGAAAGGTGCAGAGGAAGAGACAGAACAGTGGAGGGTACCGACAACTCTCCTGGTGCGATAGCAAGCAAAAATGCTGAAAAGACACCCAGGATTTGGAGGCAGATTTATTTATGTAGACAGGCACTGATCGGATTATTCCCAGAATATCAGGGCCTGATCTCTGGTGGTCGAGGGCTTATATGGGATAAGCAAGCAGGAAGAACAGAGGCAGAATGGCTTGCCAATTGGGGATTGGTTTATACGATGTTCACTGCAGTGACTAGCTACTCATCACAGTGATCAACCCTTCCTAAGAGACAGAAGCAACCGGAACTAAAATAGGAACTATTACCTGGGCAACTAACAGACTGAAGTATACTGCCTGGGGTGGTATTTTCTGTTACATTTTCCCTCCTTTTTAGTTTCCCTGACAAATCTCTGCTGGGCAGGTTGCATGTGATCTTCTGAGACAAGGCCCAACTAGAATTTAGGCCTGTCTATTTGTAGCATTACTCTGGTAATGTAGTGACGGAGTTAATCTGATCTAGGAGAAATTCCAATGTGCCTTGGAAGCTCACCAAATCTTGGTCAAGTGTTTGATTGATTATTAAGAGTGACCAGAGCAGGGCTTTGAGGGCATCATGTCTTCAGAGTGAGCTGTCTTGTCCAGGTACATTTTCCAGAGAATCTAAGGCTGGACTTCTGAAGCTTGTTGAGGTAGTTAGTATGCATCTGGGTTATACGTGTGTGCAGGAATGTCTACAGAAATAGCTGGTGTTTTAACTGCTTATAAGCTGTTTTCTTCTAACTTTTTTCAGAGCTTTATGGCCTGAATATTGTATATTGTTTTAATTTAATCTAGTTGTTCAGTTACCTATGCTACAAACACAGGCCTATAGTTGCTGCCAATGATCAAAGGTAGGGATGATTTTTTAACAGCAGAACCTACAAAGTTCTATTGCCTTCTCTGTATGGGTAGGGAGTGGGAGGTTGGGGCCAGTGACACAGATGCTTCAGGGGTGGGGGTACCAGTGCAGTGGCTTGAGCATGCAGAGCATACAGTGGGGTCAGGTCTGGTGGCTGGGGGTAATGTTTTGGTCAATCAGACCCCCAGAGGGGGCTTAGGCCTCTGGACCAGATTATTTTGCATTGCTGGTGGCAGGTTTCCAGACAGCCGCAGGAAGATTGACCCTGTGCAGATCATCCCTGCAGAGAGTTTGGGCCAAAATAGTTATGTCCAGGTGACTACAGTATATCTAGCCTGTTGGACCTTATTCCTAACAGAGCTACTTCTACCTGTAAACAGGACATACTCAGAGTCTGTTGGGGGCAAAGGGGTTCATTTGTTAGAACAGTTCATCCAAGTACAGCATGTGACACCTGCAGTTAGGTCTAGGTCTTGGTCTAAGGTGAGCTTGTCAAGTGTCTTGACCAGAAGGACAGTGGCTGACAGAGCACAAGGGCAAGGTGGGAGATAGCACTTAGCAATTGGATCCAAGTACTTGCACAGGTAGGCCACTGAGTGCTTCCAGGGCCTGACAGTCTGAGTAACCACCATTGTTTTTGTGAACTCAAGGACCCAGATTCTGTAGAACCAGAAGATTCAATAAATTTGCAGTTTCTTTTTTTGCAACCAGTTTCTGCCGGATACTGTAGCAGAGCTTTTGTGCTGTTCATCAGGCAGCTTGGGTGTCATCAATCAGAAGTGCTTTGATCAGCTGTGAGGGCTTCTCCAAAGGGGGAAAGCAAGGTTTCCAACCTCTGGGAGGTGAGTCCAGGTCAGTTGGATTTTGAGTCCAGAACTGGGGTCTTTACATTTAAAGGCAAAGAGGGGCAGGCTGACAGGAGTCAATCAAATGCAGAAGAAGGCAATCTTTAGGTCTGGCAGGTGCACCAGCAGGCTGTGGGTGGCAGAAGACTGAGGCAATGTATACGGAGGGCAACTGTGCAGCACTGGCACCCTGGAGATCTTAATCTGGCTTTTAGGCAGGAGCTAAGTAGCTGACAGCATGCAGATCTTGCCCAAGGTAATTAACAGTCTATCAGAGCTGGGCATAGAGCTCAGTGGCATGGTGCTTTCCTGGTAAGTGTGAGGACCTGAGTTTGAGTCCCAGTTAAAAAAAAAAAAAGCCAGTCTATCAGACTGCAGTAGCTAGATGCCTGTTTATGTTTCCTGTGATGTCCAACAGCAGTGGGGGTCACAGTGAGGTGGCATGGTTGATGGCCAGGCCTGGAGGTGAGTTTTGGCTTATACTTCTGGGAGGAGAATTTTCAGAACATCAGGACTGCGATTATCTGTCTCAGGCTGGTGCTGGAGTCATCTTCCTCCTGGGGAACAGTCAAAGTTGAAAGTGCAGTGTTAAAATGAGAGGGAGACTGACTGGCTTGGGATTTATGTGGTAAGGTGTCCTTCTAGTCTGCAAGTTCATGCTTCTCTGAAGGGGCAAGAGGTAAGTGTCCCAGTTGCCTTGGTTATGGTAACTCTTTGACAGAGGCGACTTTTAAAGGCAGAAAGTTCTATTCCATTGTTGACTAGGAAAGTCACAGGTTTGTCCCCTGACTTACAAGGGGGAATTTATTTTTGTGTCCATAGCACTTATAACTCAGAGCCTGATGTTATGGTCATCTAACAGATTGCTTACTTTATGGACATTGAGTGCTTTTCTTTTATCAAGTTTCTGGGTAACAGTGATTGATAGAATTTTTGTCCCCCTTTTTGATGTCCTTGAGAAGTGCTCCCCTGGTTTGTTTCTTGGTGAGGTGACCTTTGGAAAGACCACAGCAAATTACTTGTCAGGGCTGATAGTCTAATGTTTCTTCAGTCAAAATGTGGAACTCAGAAGGAGTTGCTGATAGTCATCTCAGGGGGCCATTAGATGACACCATCTGACCGAGACATGCGTAGCCCTGAAGCAGAAGGCCCTGGGGGAGGGCTTCTATGGCCAACGCAGGCAGTGGGTAGCTGAGACCGCTTCAGTTGGCTGGAAGTAGATGAGTCAGGAGTGGGGCGTGAAGCTATTGGTGTTGGCAGCAAAAGTGGCAGCTGACGAGGGTGCCAAGGCAGAGTTCTCAGGAAGAACGGGCCTCTTTTTCCCTTTTGTTGAGATGCAGAGAGCAGTGTGATTTCATTTTTAACTCTGTAAAAGCCTTTTTTCCTGCAGTCAGGGACTGTGGGTTTTAACGAATTAATTCCCATCTCTGACTTCGTACATGTGTGTTCTATACACTTGAACAGTGGTGCAACAGACAAAGGGTGGGTGCTTCTCAGACAGAGACTGTTCAGATGCCCCCCTGGCTGCACCCCTTGAGGAGACTTAGGTGTGACTTAGCTAAGGAGGGTGCGAGGCCTCCCTTATGCCGTATGTCGATCGCCACAGAACTGCAGGTGAGGCCCCAGTCAGTCACAAGAGCTTCCCAGTCTTGGTGCACAGACAGAGCAGCCTGTCGCTTACGCTGTCTGCTCCACTCATGGGTTCACTCAGCAGGCCCTGAGGTTAAACACTCCAACCTCCTTCCCTAGCGGGTCGTCCTGACCTATGAGTGGTGATCAATCTCTCCTCCTGCTTGAGTTGAGCAGGACTGACAGACTGGGTGTCCAAAGGGGTCTTACTGGAATCAAGCAGGCAGGCAGACAGACAGATGGACAGATTTCATCCACCTCCTTTTGGGGTCCAATGTTAGCCACTCAAGCGGGGAGCCAGTAATCCTCCTCCAGACCTCCAAGGAAACTCGAGATATCTCCAGGGCACATCATTCTGTCAGGACCTGAAGAGGTCCTTGTTCTGTCCACAAGGTCTAAGACCAGTGACCAAAGAGGTCAGCAAGGCGGATCTTCCAGGTCAGTGCACCAGATGCAACAGCAAGCACAAACACTGAAAAGACACCTTGGATTTGGAGGTAGATTTATTGATGAGGATGGGCACTGATTGGGATTATGCCCAGAATATCAGGACCTGATCTCTGGAGGTCTAGGGCTTACATGGGGTAAGCAAGCAGGAACTACAGCGGTAGAAGGGCTTGTCAATTGGGGATTAGTTTATACAATGTTTGCTATAGTGACCAGCTGTTTCTAAGAGACAAGAGCAACTGGAACTGGAACAGGAACTATTAGCTGGGAAAATAACAAACTGAAGTATACAGGCTGGGGGAGCATTTTCTATTACACTGGTAGGAAAAAGGTGCCAGCACAGGGTAGTTCTAGAGGTGGGGGTGACCCAGACTCAGCTGCAGGATGCAGGGGCCAACGGGTTGGGCTGTGGTGAGTGTCCCTAAGGCCCACCCTCTCCCAGGCCACTGACTCCCTCTGGGCAGCTGGGTTGAGGACATGTGCCCCCTAGCTCCAGAGAAGTCCTGCTGGGTCTATGAATCAGAGAACAGAGCCATAGTCCTGACAACATGCTGAGTCAGTCCTTACCTGATACCAGCTTACCCTCTGGAATTTCTCCTTTTACTGCTGATTTGTTTGAGCTGTGCATTCTTACTCAAAACCTAGAAGATTCTCTTAAAGTTCCATGCCTTAGATTTCTGAAGAAATCAGGGAGTCTTGGTCAGAACCTTGTCAGGCCATTGGAAAGCTTCTAGGGGCACCAGACTGAAGTGGTGGACTTCAAGGTCTTGACACATGCTCCCAGGAAACCCTTCACCCTGTGACTCCTGCTCTTTGCTCCCTGGTGGAGCCAGCTACCCACATGCTCTCCCGTTCCTTGTGGAGTCAGTGACTCTCACTCCAATGGACCAAGAGACCCCCTTCATGCACTAAGTGCTCTGCAGCAACCAGGACCCCTCAAGCTTTGACACTGCACCTGAGAGTTCCTGGAAATCTTTGATAGATGCTTATTTTTATTATTATCAACAGCAACAAAAGACCACTAGTTCCTGCCTGTGTTGTGCCTCTCTGGGGGCCATGATGCCCACAGGAGGATGTGGGAGAAAGGGGGCCCTGTGGGTCTCCTGCCACCTGCAGTCACCCTGGCAGCCAGGTCACTCCCTCCTGCTGTGCTGTGCAAGCGTGCACCTGGCTTCTGTCATGGGTGTGCTCTCTGTTGGTGTTTATACCTGGATCTTTCCCAAGGACTCCATGTGATTTGGGATGGCAACTGGGTTATGGGGCTGATGGCTGCCTTGTGCTGGGGGTAGGGCTGGGTGGGAAGAGGCAGTCACTGGGGGTGTGGCCTGGAAGGGCTCCTCTCCCTCCCTGGCTCCTCTCTTCTCCCTCTGCTTCCTGCCTGCGTGACTTGAGCAACTCTCCCCCGCCAGGCCCCTCTGCCACACTGCAGCCAGATGATTAAGAACTGAAGGCATGAGCTGAAGTAAACCTCTCCTCCTTGAAGTCACAGGCATCAGGTATTTGCCCCAGTGATGAGAAAACGAACGAAGGCCACTGGATTCACTCATTCGGCCAGACCACAATGTGCTGGGGCCGCAGGGAGCTCGTGTCCCATGAGAGCTTCTCTGTGTGCTGCCCCCATTCTGTGCACACGCCTGCACACCCTCCTGCTCCTCCACGCTTTCCCCCCAGGGCTGTACCTCACAGGGCATTTCCACCTCTCAGCTCCCTGTCCCCCTTCCCCTCTTCCACAGTGCTGGCTCCGACCTCCTCTTGAGGACTCACTTCCTGGTCTGCTTCTTCCCTGGCTGGTCGCCCCCACTCCTCAAGAGCACAGAAATCAGAGAAGTTTGTGCATTCCATTACTGCCTGGGTCCCCAGGGTCCACAAGTTACTTTTCTGTCCCTGCTGGAAAGAGGGCTGACACCCACCCATCAGATCCTGCAGACATGGCAGCTCAGTCAGCCTGGACTGCCTGGGCCCAGGGAGGGATCACAGGCCAGGCCAGGCCTCCGAGCTCCCTCAACCTTAATATGTGCAGGGACACAGTAGGGCAGAAGCCGCTGCACGCAGGGCAGTTATCTGCCCCCAGCAGGGAGGGACCCAGCAGGGGCTGGCACAGGCAGGGTTGCACCCTGGCGGAGTAGGGGCCAGCCCGGTCCCACAGCCCTGCTCAGCTCCACACCTGTTTGAAGGCTCCTTCTGCACCTGTCACTCCTCTGTCGTTAGAAGTTTAGTCTTTGTTAAATTATTTAGAGGTTGGGGGGCTGCCGCTCAGGAGAGGATTAAAGCTGAGCGTTCCTTTCTTGGTCCTGCTGGACTGCTGCTGCTCCTCTTCAATGACGAAACATCCTCAGGAAGCACAGTTTCAATGCGGAAACTTAGTGTTTGATGAGGGCTCAACCTGGTGGTGGAGGTTCACGCCAGGAGACAGGTGAAGGGCTTGGCTGGCCAAGGAAAAAGGAAATTCCCCACCATGTTTAACTGACCTTTAGTGTTGTCTCATTTCCATATGCTCAGCGGAGGTGAGCTGCTTGTTAAATGAATCAGTATATTTCTATTTTGATGTGAGACATATTAGAAAAGTCTTCAGAAAATTATAAATAACTTGCATCCACCTTGACAAAGATTTGCGGGCCAATCTTGTCTTAGCTGAAACCTTATCTTGAGCAAGAAGGAATAAATCTGAGGGACACCAGTGACAGTCCTCAGAAATAGCAGTTGAGATGGGACGGTGCTGGGGGTGCTGCGTGGGTCAGTTCAGCCTTGTGTTCCTGAGCACATCCTGGGCTGGACTCTACACTCTGGACTCCTGTGCAGAGAAGCTGCCCCTTGCTTAAAACCCATCTTTAAAGGAATTTTCCTTGGAGAGGGAGAGGTGCCTACAGCTTCCTGGTTCAGAGCCACAGGAGGTCCGGCCTGGGCCTTTAATTCTTACAGAATCTTCTTTAATGCTTACCAAGGCCATGACCAGAGCTCACAGAGAGAAACCAAAGGCCAGAAGGCTCAGTGAGTGCAGGACTCTCCAGGCGACCGATGGACAGGCCTGAAGTCGGGTGCGGCTGATGGCCAAGCCTCATCCTGGCCACTGTGCAGTCTGAGGGCCAAATGGCCCAGGCCCTGAGCAGAGAGGCAGTGTCCACTTCCTGTCACAACTGCCTCTAAGCAAACCAAGAGGGAGGGAGGGACTTCCACCTCCGCTTTTGGAATTAGGAACCTCGGGATTGTCCTTCAGGCTGAGCAGTGGACCATGAGCGGGCTCCCTTCTGAGCAGCGGTCTCTGTTTCTACCCTACACCGTGTGTGCCTGGATTCCTTCCCTGTCTTCCCTGTCTGGCCAGTAACGGATGCACTGTGCCCTCAGAAGCATAACAGTCACCATTTACCCACCTTTATTTTTCTAAGCTACACGATGAGCCATGCCTCAGGGGTGGCAAACAGGGCAGGGAAGTAGAGTGAACCTGGAGACCATCCTTCCTTAGTTTGAGGGGGCCTGGCCCTGCATTCAGGCTGGTGTGATGTCTGCCTTTCAAGCAAGCTTCAAAGGTTTTCCTGGCCGGATTACATCTCTGAGCCCCTTATCCAGGGCCTGAGGGTGTGGAGGGCGAACCATTCCCTGGAGGACAGGCAGTGGGGGGGACCTGCAGGTGCATCTGGGTGCCTCTTTCCAACACAGAGGATGCCATTGCCCCGGGCCGTGCCAGTGCCTCTCTCTGTCCAGGTGTGTGTGCTGGCCGCTACCCATGGACACAAAGGCCTGGGTGGCAGCTGCAAGACGCAAAGACCTGGGTGCCTGGCACTGGCTGTTCGGATGGATCTTACGCTCCCTTTTCTCTGGGTCTGGAAGTAAATGAATATATTTATGTTTCAAGAAGAAAACATCACAACTGTCAGGCCTGTCAACCACCAGGCAGCAGCTGGCAGGGACCCTGAGTGCATCTTTGAGCTTCAGCATGGCGTTCTTGGGGTGGCAGCATCAACCAAGCAGTCTTTAAGTTTGCTGACACATCCCCAAGAGAGCGGCTTTGTGGCCCGGGCCTGGCTCTGGAGAGTGATAATTAGCTGCTCCTGTCTCCCCTTGCTTAGAGGTGCCTGCCTGTCTCCCAACAGGGTGCTGGCCCACGGCTGGAGCCGCTCGCTCCTGCCTCCTGTGCTTCCTCCGTGGCTTCAGCCCCAGCAGGGTGGGACTGCAGGTGGCTGGGGAGCAGGTAGAGTCCCCTCACCGAGACGTTTGCAGTTCATTGCTCCAAATTCTGGAGCCTGGAGCCCTGGGCTCCGCACTGGTGTTGATGGGGAGCTGGGACAGAGGGCGGGAACGGAGGCTCCTCGCTGGAGGCAGAGGGGCTTCCCGGTTGGGGGACCAGGGTGCCACTCAGGACCGGGCCCTCTGTGGAAGTGGCAACTGTGTGAGTCCCTTCCTTCTCCGCCCCTCCTCCAGCGCCCTCACACAGCAGCTGTGGGCTGGGGAGTCCACACGGAGGGTGGAAATGCGCCTCTCTCCCCTGCTGGCCCAGTGTCCTCCACTGAGAACGGCCGGTCGCCTGCGCCTGGACCTGCCCCAGCTGTGTTCTGGGGCTTGCGGAGGGGCAGGAAGCTACGATCAAGGACATGCACATTTCCTGGCTGTCTGCTTGTCTGCAGGTCAGCAGGCAGGAAGGTACAGAGCTCCAAGGGCTCAGGAAGCTTCCCTTCAGCTGCGATGGTTTTGGGGCACACTGTAGAGTGGCGTCTGTGAAGGGCCTACGGGTCCTGCCGCCCAGTGTGTGCTCTGAGGAGATCTGGCCCTCGTTCCCCCAGAGTTCCTGGTCCTCAGAGGCCCTCGGGTCCTCATCCCCATGGGGAAGGCCCCTGCGCTCTCCCACTCTGAGGACATCCCCTCTGCACCCTTCCTTCTGTTGTGCTTCTGGTGCCCCGAAGGTCAAGGGTAGGCCGTACAGTTCAGTTCAGCTCAGCGGCAGATCAACATTTCCCTGCTCAGCGCCTATCTGTGCCCCAGAAATGTCACCCAGCAGGCCCGGGACTGTTTCCCAGGGTCCACCCGTGAGGCCCACTCGTAGCCTTTCGGGGTGCTGGGTCCCGCCGGGGCCACTGGCCTGTGTGGGCATTCCCCATTCTCACGCCCCTTAGTCCGCTCAAGATGTGACAACTAAACCCCCGACATTGGCAACCTGCTCACCCTTCTGGAGGCTGCAAGGCCAACGTCCCTGCCTGCCAGGCCTCTCAGGAGGACCCACGAAGATGGCCTCTCCTCACCAAGACCGACAAGTGATTTGGGGGGCAACGTCTGGCCCTTCAGCCTTAGCCAGGCCGGGGCAGGGCGTGAAAGAGTAGCCTCAGGAGGGCCTGGTTAGAACCAAGAAGGGGACTGCCCACAAGGAGAAGGAGCCACTCTGAGTGGAGAGGGGTCAGAATGGGGATCGGCCAACCACAGCGCCACGTGAGGGTGGAAAGAGGTCCCAGGTTTGGGGGCCTTTTCCCGAGAAGTGCAGGGCAGCCTCCAGGGAGTCCAGGTCCCGGGGCTGGATTGGTGGGGAGGACTCTATGCACCCCAGAAATCAAGCTCGTCAGCATATGCATCACCTCCCTACTCACCATTTTTGGAGAACGTGTAAAATCACCCTTTCGGGAGGTTTTTGAGACAAATAATGAGTCATTATGAACTGTGGTCTCCATGCTGCGCTGCAGGTCCCGGCACAGGTTCCCGGGGTCTCGTGTCCTTTGATCCCGTCCCCCTTTGCCCACTGCATCCCCTCAGCTCACAGTTGCTTTTTAACAAACCGATCAGTCAATCCAGATACCCACCTACCTGGGGATGAGGCCGGCCCTTCCCAAGCATGGCTCTGGGAAGCAGGATGAACTCACGGCGATCCTTCTCACTGACATGCACGTTGTTCACAGAGACGAATGTTCAGGATTCCTCCCAAATTCATGTTCCCCCCTGGGAGGGATGAGTGTCCACAGCCAGCTTTTCGCCCCTGTCCTCCCCGCTAAGCTCCTGAATACCTTTCCCTCTGGTTCTGTGCCCCAGCCTATGCATTCGGGGGCACAGAGGGAACCTGCACTCTAAATGGACAGTTATAAGGTAAAGAGACTGGGTCTTTCTTGAGGAATTAGTAGATTGTTTTAAATCTGGAGTGGGTACTTTACTTTGTACTTCCTGAAAAGTGCTGTTTTAGAGATAAGCTGACAACCGGGGAGGGCGGGGTAAAGCTTCCACGCACTGTGTGTGGGCAGCTACCCCATCACAAGCTCTGGTTCTCCCCTGACTCTGTTACCAGGGGTGTGTGTGTGTGTGTGTGTGTGTGTGTGTGTGTGTGTGTCTATCCTTCACTTCTTCCAGAGAAGCGCTTGCACCCCCTTTCTCAGCCACAGGATGACCACCATGCCTGCTCTCATGGTGTGCTGCTGGGGACCCATGAAGTCTTCTCCTGTGGCCTCCAGGAGTGCCAGTATCGCTGTCCTCCTTTCGTCCATCAGTGAGGCCGAGTGTAGGGGCACAGCATCTCCACCTTTCAAGTGTTTCCAGATCTAAGATCGCCCTGGGCTTGAGTCAGTTTCCTCCGGAGCAGGGATGTGAAATGGGAACCAGCTGAGCTCAGGGTCTGCCCATCCAGTGATTTGTATTTAGTCAAAGCAAAAGCTGAAGGACAGACCACAGAGCAGCTGGAGAGGAGGTGAGGGGCTCCTCCACCTGGACAATCCCAGGTCCTCTCCGAGCCTCGGTGTCCTCTGCAGAATAGGATGCCGGAAGACAGCCGTGGTCCAGGGACCTGAGCTGCCTCAGAACACATGCAGGTGGTTTTTAAGAAGTTGCCTGGCTCCTAGTGACATTCAGACAACCTCACTGAAAGCATGCTGGTGGGGTGAGGTTGGGAATGTGTCTGGGTGAGTGAAGCAGTATGGTCCATGTGGTGGAGCTTTCTAGAAACTTCTAGTTGCTCAGACCTGCTGAGCAAGAGGGACAGTGAGCCAAAGTGGACCGAGAGCTCCTCGTGACCAAGGGTGCTGCAGGCACATGCTGCCTGACTGTGCACCAGAAAGAGATCGCACCTACTGACCACTGAGTGCCACGCTGCCCCCATCCCAAGGACGCGGGGCAGAACCAGTGCCCACAGTCTCACGGGGGCTGCGCCAAAGGCCCTTCCCCTCCCAGCCGTGTCTCTGCCCTGCCGGGCTCTCCTGGCCTGCACAGGGATCTGCCTCTCTGTGGGTGGCTGGCTGATGGATTTTTAATTGGACCCGACTCTGTTGACATAAAGAGAGAGTCAACAACCATCCAATTTGGAAGAAGGGGAGGCTGAGAATTATTTTGCATTTTAATGCTTCCAGGAACCTTGTGTTAGTTTTCCTTTTTAACTTTATTTTCCTTTTCTGTTTGGGCAACCTTAGGAAACTTACACATGGTCTTAGGATCTTCATAACAGTGGTTTTTTTCCCCCCAAGTTAATTCTGGCAGAACAAGAGTTGTTTTAGGCTCGCTTTGGTCTATAAATGACCCTTCTTTAATTTCGTGCTGAAGAGAGCTGACTCAGGTCGTGTTTGGAACAATGACGGTTAATGAGATTCTGGCTTTAACTCATCAGGAATCATTCTTGAGACAGTGAGGTCATTTACTTATTTATTTTTGGAGACAGGGTCTGACTACATAGTCCAGGCTGTCCTTGAACACACTATACAGCCCAGGCTAGTCTCGAACTCAGGGTGATCCTCCTGCCTCAGCCTCCCAAGTGCTGGAATTATAGGCATTTGCCACCATACCTGGCTCAAGACAGTGAGGATTTTGTGGAGACTCATGTGACCAGGGCTATGTGTGCCACCCCTGATGGTGGCATCAGTAATTCTGAGAGGCCAGGTGTCAGTCCCAGCTGACAATGTGTGGCACATGTCCCCAGCCCTCTGGGTGTCAGTCTCTTCATCTGTGAAATGGGCAATGGTGTCTGATGTGGTGAAGGTGTCAGGGACTCCTCTAGGGCCTGGCATCTGGCCACTGTGTATGTCAGTGAATGTCAGCAAAGGCCAAGGACCCTTGGGAGTTGTGGGGGCTCCTTCCTTACGTGCCCCTGCCTTGTCTCTGTCCCAGCTATGTCACATTCCAGGGATGGGGAGCGTTTCTCCACAGCGAGAAGGAAACAGCCCCACAGCAGAGCCCTGCGAGCTGCTTCTGCTAGAACCCTGGAGTCAGAGCTGAGTCTCAGAGTATTGGTCAGTGACCTCCATCGTGGCTTAGACCTACGGTGTCCCCCAGAGCCCCCTGTGCTCACAGGTGGGGTTTTCAAATGGTCACTGGATTTTGGGAGTCTGGGCCAACCTGCTGCTTGGAGCCAGGCTCTGGCTGGCAAAAGCTGCCCCGGGTGGGTGTGGTCTGGAAGTGCTCTTCTCCCTTGGCTGCTTCCTGTCCTTGGCGCTGTGCGTGGCTCACCTCTGCCACGCCCCTCTGCCACGCCGTCCTGCCTTGGGGGCAGCAGACCACGGACTGAGACTGCTGAATCGTGAGCCAAAATAAATCCCTCCTCCTTTAAGTTGTGGCTGTCCAGTGTTATGTCTCAGTGATGAGGAAAGTGACTAAGAAAACATCTTTCATCCAGTTAGAAGGTTATGAAAAATACCAAAGTACTTAACACTGCTTAAGTAGATTCTTACTTTTTCAGCTCCAGTATAATTCATTTCTTTCTCTCTAAACACACACACACACACATACACACACACACACACACACATGCACAGGCCTGCTGAGTGGCTCCCTCAGACAGCTGCCCCAGGATGACTACCACTGGGCTGGGGCACTTCTGGGCCAGGCTGGGGCCTCTGAACAGAAAGTCACCTCCATTGGAATGCTGCTCACCTGTGCAGAAGGTCAGTGGAGAGGGAGATAGCCTTCGCGCCTGGGAATGCTCCCAGATCTGGGGTTCGTGGACCCCCACTGTCTCATTTTCTGAGTCTCCCAATAGTACCTGGGGCCTTCAGGCCACGCAGATGCCAAGCAGAACAGTTGGTTTTCCTCATAGTAGGAGACAGACACGGTCCTGTGCTTCCCCAAACCAGCCTGTGTGTGAGATTTGCTTGTCCCACCTGGAGGAGGAAGGCTAGGTCCAAATGCGAGACGCTGCTCACCTGGCACCCTGAGTGCTGTCCACGCCTGTCCCGCAGGTTTTTTTTTTGGCATTTGTGCCCTGGAGGAGCCTGAGAGGTATCACCCTGTGGAGAGAAGGGGGCATGTCTGCTCAGCTTGCAGAAAGTGCTGCCCTGTCAATCCCAGCCCGTCAGGAATTGAGGTGCTCCTCGCTAGGTTTCAATTTTGACCGAGAGAAATGTCAACTTCTTTTTTGTTATCAGGAGCTCTTTTAATAGATTTTCACCATTAGCCTTCAGGTCACAGGGAGGCACATGGGGCAGGGAGATTAGACCGGTGCTCTCCTCTGGCTTGACTGAAACTGCCACAAGCACCCTATAAATAGTTGGCCCCCAGCACCCAGGGGCCTTTTCAAAACCCTCCTGAGACCTGCACTCGGGCTTCTCAGGGAGTCGTTGCTAACAAAATGTCAGGTGCTTCAGAGCCCTGGAGATGTCCTGGGATGACGTCTCAGCCCTTGCTGTCTCCTGCCTTCTTCCCCGAAGGCCTGAGGCTGTCTGTGCGCCCCTGCTATCTGCATGCCGTGAGAGCCATGGAGCGAGCCCCCGCCCCCGTGAGCCCCGAGGGCCATGCTGGAGAGAGGCCCCCTCTGCATCCCAGACCCCAGGCTGGGAACCTGAGGTCCAGCAGGGCCAAGACCAGGCCCCCCTCCTGGGCTCTGCGTCCTCTTCACGCTGCCCGGCTCTGGCCAGCTCGCCTGGACTTCTTTCCCTCCAGCTGCTAGCGAGCAACGAACTCATGTGCAAATCCCTCCGCTCGGTGTGCTTCGCTGGTCTGGCGCTACAGTACAGTCTCAAAGAAGAGAAACCAGAGGTTGCAGTCACAAGGTATGACTGCAAAGTGCAGTACTTAAATTTAATCAATTATTACAGTCAAAGACATTAACCCCCCCCACACACCCACTGTGAACACGCGCACCCCGTCATCCCTGCCGCTTCCTGAAGCAGCTCGGAGCCCTCTCCGCTATGTGCCGTCACACTGTTGTGGCTACCTGCATGTCCCAAACCGATTCAAAATGCGTTCCTTTCTTGGTCATTTTGACCTTGGGGAGAGTCAGAGTCTCCGGCCCAGTGAGGAAGAGGGTGAGGACCCCTCCTGTTTTCACAAATCTGCTTTGCTCTTCGATGGCGCAGCAGCAGCCTTCTCCAAGTTTTTGACCACACCTTGTAAAGACACACAAGAGTGAGGACTTCCGAACTGTTTCTGAAAGTGGCAAAGATGGTGGGGTAAGTGTGCTTGAAGTCAGAGCAAGGATTCTGAGGGGATCCAGGGCCATGTGCTTTTGATTGTAATGATTTTTCATAATTTAGAGTGATTTTTGCTCAGTCCTTGCATTTTACTTTGCTTCTCGTTTCTCCCACAGCATGGAGCCCCCGATCCCTAACAAGGGACGCCCTTGTTTTTCGAGTATTTGTTAAATGTAACATATAGTGAAAAAAGACATTAGAGCACAATCGAGTGACAACCAAACAGAACGAACACCTGCGAAACCATGCCGCAGGTGGAGAAGCAGAAGTGCCGCTGGTCCCTGCACGGCTGGCTCTGCGGCCCCGCCTGAGGCCGACCCTGCCCCTGGCCCTGGCTTCTCCTCGCTGTGCGCCTCGGGGGTCTCACACAGGGACACCAGCCCCACCACGTCTTCTTCCCCCGCCGACTCAGCGCGATGAACTCCATTTCACTTTGCCACCTGCGACTTGCTCGGTTCCCTTCTGCACTAGGAGTCACCATGTCAGTACTGCTGCCCGTGGGACCCGAGCTGCTCAGCCCCGTGCCCCTGCTCGCCGTTTCTTCTCCACAAACACTGGCGCCAGGTCCCATCTCCCGTCTGTCGACACTCCACATTCTGAATCTGTTAGGACGAGCTTGCTGAGACCTTGCAGGGGCCCTGGAGTGGATGTGAATGGCAGTGGCCGCGAACCTATGCCGCGCATGCCTCAGGCCCACCCAGAGCCCCCTCTGTGGACAGGTGAGCCAAATGGCCCAGCTGCCAGCAGAGGACATTTAGGTTTAGCTGCAGTGTTGGCCCTTTGCGATAAGCGAGTGGGGTTTGGGCTGTAGTTTGGGAGCTTGTGCTCGGAGGTTTCCCCGTCACTGCTCTGGAGAGTGTGTGCGGCATAGCCACACTGCGTGTCTGACGTGCACGTCGGAAGTGTTGCTACAGATGCTTCTGTGCAAGCCAGCTGCAGGCCAGTTTCCCCACAGCTCGCGGTTGTTGCCAACACTTGTTCTTGGTGACAGATTAGCTGTTCCAGTCTAACCACTGCCACGGTTTAATTTATGTTTTCCTAAGTTGAGATTCTTTTCCTACATTTGGTTATTTTTTCTGTATTTCATATTGAAACTCCCTATACTTATGCTCATTTGTCTTCTAGGTTCTCATCTCCTTATTTATGTTAGGAAGTTTATACGCAGTACAAAATCCAGGTTCTGCAATATCTGCTACCAGTTTTGGAACCCTTTTTTTGCCAATGTCTGCAAGAGCTGTTACAGTTTATATGTAGATGTCCCTTCAAATCCCCATTTGGTGAGTGCAGCATGGGTGTGTGACGCTGGATTAGCCTGCTGAGGGGTTTATAGCCGGGTGCGGTGCTGGGAGGTGAATCCTTATTGGAGGAGGTGGACGAGGCTTGTTCCTCCCCTTTTGCTCTTGCGGCTTTTGCTATCTTCCGCTGCCTTCTGCTGTTTCCCTTCTGCTGGCTGCCCTGCCTTGGGGCCAGACAGCTATGGACTGAACCCTCCACACACCGTGAGCTACATGAACCTCTCCTCCTTTAACTTGTGGGTGTCTGGTATTGTGTTCCAGCAATGAAGAAGTAACTAAGACAGGAGCTTTTGTGAAGTTCTTCATTTCAGCATCCTAATTTCCTTATGTATTCTTCTAAGATGACAAAATTTTGTCTTTGTTTGTGCATTCTGCATCTGATGACAAGCACAACTGCAGCCATCTTTTTTTTACATAGACATGAACGTGGCCATTTTCTCTAGAATCAAGGAACAAATTAAATTCCTGAACTAAAGTGCCACTGCATTGTAACTTAATCATACCCACCCTCTCTACTATTTTATTTGTCCACTCTCATTTCTGTGAGTACATGTTTGCAGTATGTAGGGGCTACTTTCACATGGGGTACTGGGACATGTACATAACATAACTTCATTCTTTTCTTCCCTCTCCTTTTCCCTCCTTCCTGCTCTCCCATCTTTAGGTCCCTTCCATATCCTCTTATTAATAATATTTTTTTCTATACTAAGTTGTAAAGATATTCTGCATGATGTCCTAAATTTTGAAAGGTTTCAACCTTAAAACACCCACCACTGATTTTTGTGCATGAGCAGTTATTCTGTGAGGGAGCTGATCGTTCTGGTAGGAGCTGGGAAATGGCCCACCCAGCTTCCTCTGCTGAAGGCAGCTGGCCCTGTTTCACTTCTGCGGTGCGGGTTGCTTTCTGGCCTGGGCTGGTGCAGAGACCTCACCAATCTGCACCACACCTCCCAGGGCCAAGGGCTCATGTGCCACAGAAGACAGTCATGACACAGTGACTTTCCCAAGCAGTGTCCTCTTATACCCATCTTCAGAAATTTTGTATCCATTCTGATTTATTTCTAGTCCGTTTCTGTTTAATTCCTCAATGTTTTGGAGAGCTGTGTTCTCTCACTATGGTGGTGAATATTTTAATTTCTTTTTGTTGAAAAGAATCCCCACAATTTTTGCTGTATTTATTGTGACGTACTATTAATTTTTATAAGATTAGAATTTATGTAACTTCTTGGTGAATTAAATAAGTAAAATACAAATTGCTATTGTTTTCCTTCTTAACACCTGATGTATTTGACAATCCCATCATACCAGTTTTACACAGACTGGTTGTCGACCTGTTGCTTCTTTTCCATTTCTTAATTCCAAGCCATCTCTATCTTTTTCTTTTAAATATATCAGTTTTGAACTGAGCATGGTGGGACACACCTGTGCTGTCAGTCCTGGGGGAGAGAATAAGGCAGAAAAACCACAGTTCTAGCCCCATCTGGGCAACTCAGGGAGAACCCGTATAAACAAAATAGAAATAAAAGACTGAGGATGTAGCTTTGTGCACCGGTTCTGGATTCAATTCCCTCAAAAATGTTGTATTCTAATAAAGCATACTCATGAATTTTATTTAACTATTCTATCTGTAAAGTATAGGCTTAATTTTGGAGATTTATGATATATTAGAATTTATTTCTTCCATAAGCTTTTTATTCTGTAAATTTTTTTTGCATTCAATTTTTCTCATTCCATTTTCCTGTGAATATTTGGCAGATATGCACTTTTTAAACTTCCTTTACTGTTTTCCTCAGAATTTGTTACTGGATTTTTTTTTTAACTTGAGAGTGTTCAAATGAAACACAACTTTTTCTTTTCTAACAAAAGTTTTCCTGAGTTTTACTCTCTTCTCTCTCTTGAATTACCTTATCTTTAGTATTGCATAAGTTCTAATATCATATTTCTATTTTCTCTTAACATGCAGGTTCAACTCATTATTATCATTTCATAAAGACAGTGTGTGCTTAATTTACTGCCCTTTTCTTGCTCCCCATTTTCTTCTGCAGTCTAGATCTTTCTCTGAGGATTTCACTCATCAGAGAAACATTTTTCTATTTCCCTCTTTCCTTAAGGTGGAGACTTGGGCTTAGACTAGGTTCTCAGGGTCTTCTCGACAGTGGTAAGATGTTCCATTGTCTCTTGGCTTCCATCATTACTTTTGGGAAATCAGTATTCAGCTTGAATTATTTTCTTTCAGAAATTCTGCCTTCTGCCTTCACTTGATAGTGAGCCCCTTGGTCTAAGATTATTGTAAAACCGTTATGATCTTTCTTTGCCCTCATTCTCAAAAGAGTATCTTTGAGCACTGAGCTGGGTTGACAATTACTCCTCATTTTTGGCTATGTTGAAGCTCTTCTCTTGTGTTTTCTATGAACTCACTAAATGGGTCAAGTGCAAGTTCATTTTCATGTGACTTCTTGGAATTTATTGGGTTTCCTTACACAAATGTTGTTTTCCTTTCGCTATTAGGGGAAAGTGCCAGTGCTTGTCTCTTCATATCCTTTCCCTTCCTCACTGTCTATTTTATTCTTGTGGTATCCAGATCAGTGCCCACAGATCTCACTACTCTATTTCTTAGGTATATAGCTTTTCTGATCTTTTTAAAACATTATTTCCATTGACTTCTTGGTACTTTGTTTGGCTATATCTACGAGTTCTGCTATCTACAATTGTGTCTAATGTTTTATTTAATAGGTAATATTCAAGTGTCCATTGGCTTTCTCATTTTAGTCATTATATTTTCCATTTCTCAATATTAGGTATGCTTCTTTTGTAAATCTCCTTAGGTTTTAATAGTCTTGTGTATTTTTGCCATATTTTCAGAACTCTGCTTTGTTCTCTAAACATAGTAAATGTGTTATGTAATTCTCTTCTAATTTTATCATCTGAGATCTTTGTGAATCTTATTGATTGTTTTATACTGTTTTCTATTAAACCTGGTTGAATGTACTGTTTTGTTGCTTTTCTGCTATGAACTCATGATTGTTAGAGCTTTGTGAGAATTCCCAAGCGTGGCCATTGAGCTTGATTGTGTCAGTTCAATTGGTTTTGGGAGCTTTGCAGGGACTGGCACAACACACTTCAGGGTGGGTCATAGAGGAATGACCACAGGAATTGCACCTAGTCCCTCCCTCCTTCCTCTCTGGCACTATTTCCCCACTCTGTTTCCCAACCTCAATGAACTAAGCATCTTCGCTCCATCACATACTTCTGCCTTGATGTTTCTGCACTGGAGCCAGCTGACCATGGGCTGAATCCCCTGAAGCCATTAGCTAAATTGAATCTATCCTCTTTTCAGTTATGGGTGTTGAGTATTGTCTCCAGTAGGGGAAAGCTGACTAATAAACCAAGGCTTCTGATTCAGGAACATTTCTCCAGAAAGACTGTAATTCCAGCTGTGTTTACAATTACACTATTACACTAGACTCTTTATTGTTATAACTTTTAAAATTTTCATTTTGAAATATTATTAGACTTACATAAAAGCTATGAAATAGTACACTCTGTCCATATTTACTATATTTACCTTCTCCTAGTGTTTATATTCATAAAGCTGTAGTATAATCATCAAAGTCAAAGAACTAATACTATTTCAGTACTTCTTAATAAACTAAACTAGTCTAATTTTACTAGCTTTTCATTACAGCCCTTTTTCTGTTCACATATATTTCATGCTGAGCTTCACACAACATTTCCTTGTTATATCTCCTTGCTTTTAAATCTTTGTCATTCCTCACCTGTCCCTTGTCTTCTATGACCTTGACAGTTTTGAAGAATACTAGCTAGTTATTTTGGAGGGTGCTTGTCAGTTTGTGTTTATCTGGCTACTTTTAAATGACTATCATTTGCTCATGCCTTTGGGAAAGAACACCACAAAAAGAATATTGTATGAGAATATTGTATATCCCTCAGGAAACCATATCATGACCAATGTAAATTGAATTCTCAGTTTTGGGTTCTCCAGAACTCATGGTGTGGAACTTAGTGGCCCAAACCCACACAAAGACCAGCTTGTGGTTCCAACGTCTCAGGAGGGAGTTACTTCCTTGCTCAGAACCAAGCAGTAGAGAATTGCACTTTTTTATTGCTTTTTTCATTGGAGTGTTCTTATTTTTTGTTTTCCTTCTCTTTTATCTTTATCTAAGGGCGTAGTCTCTCATAGTTTATTGCATAGATAAACATCTGATTTCACATCTTACTGTGGCCCTGAGCTTTATCTTTCCATCACATATGTGTTTTACCAAATCACAAGCTCTACACCACTAGGGATGATCAGAGCACATGGGCTTGGTGACACCTTGGAGCTCAAAATTACTCTGAGTAATTTTGCTTTTATGAATGACCTCCTTGTTAGTGTGTATGAAAGGAAATATCTATGTATATGTACATGCATACATGCATATTCAATTATATTGTATCTATTTTCTCAGAAGACATATGTCTGGAAGGTCATGGGTTATCTGACCCACAATATTATAAATATGACTGTGGACCCCACCTCCACAGTTTTTATGTCTATGGTTTCAGTTATCTGCAAACAAATAAGAAAGGTGAATGCAGTCCAAAGGGACATTCTGAAAGAGAGGAGAGAGACAGACAGACAGAGGACATTTACAGAACGTTTTTTACAGTACAATTTATGACTGTTCTATTATTGTATTATAAGTTATTGCTAGTTACTTATGGTGTATAATTTATAAATAAACCTTTTCATAGGTTTGTACGGAGAGGAAAAACAGTAGATTTGGATCTGGTACTATCTGCAGTTTCAGCTGTTCAGTGAGGGCTTGGAACATATTCCCCAAAAAATAGGGAAGCCACTAAAATTGAATCAAGTATTGAATATGTAAATCTTAAAAAGTCTATTTTTAGGAATTTATCCCTGAGAAATTCTGAAAGATTTGCCAAAAGTGACTTGGCAAATCACTTTTACAAAGGTGTTCAATAAAATGTATTATGTGTAATAGGAAAAGACTGGAAATAAACTATGTTAAAATAAAAAGTTAATTAAATTTGTGTGTATCCTTTTGATAAAATGTAAGTCTCTGAAATTATGCTTTGGAAAATTTTTAAAGGTAACAAATATAGATATATTATGCATCAAAATGACTTATTTGAGGAATACAAAGGGAAAACTTTCAAAGAAATGTGAGTGTGTCAGGAGTCAACAGGGTTTATTTGTGATCTGTGTACATTTCTGTGTAAGTGGATACTCATGACTGTTGTAATCAGAGGAAATAGTGGGACAGAAGAGGTAAGGGGTATCTCAAGGTCCATTAATTTAATAAATGTCCAGCACCTATCATCTAGTAGGTATCAGAACAACACAGCCATCTACTCAGCCCATGGTAACAAATAAATTTCAATGAAGAGAGGGTTGTAAAGTAGTGTCTTCTTATTAGGAATGCCTCCCTGCCAACAAGAGACTTGGGTAACCAGAAAGCACATGTCTGCATGTGTCCTAGTTACTTTTCTCTCCTTTCTGAGACAAAACACCCAATGTCCAAAATTAAAGAAGGAGAGGGTTTATTTAGCTCAAAGTTTGTGGAGGTTTCAGTCCATAGTCAGCTGGCTCCATGGCAGGGTGGCACATGGCACAGGGGCAACAGTTCATGGCAGTGGAAAACAGCAAAAGCAACAAGAGCAAAAAGGGAGACAGCAAACTTCTTTCCCTCCCAAATAGTGTAAGCAGGCTACCCACCCGGGGGTGGATGTAGCACTCACCTCATCTCCCTGCCGTCCTCTTGGTCAGGCTCAAGGTGTTTACCAGGTGAGGACCCTGGACCCCTGCTGAGTTACTTAGTTAAACTTTTAAATTGCTTAAATCGACACAGTGTATTAACTGTTACAGAATGGCAATAGAGTGAAGTTGCTTTTTACATTTTGTGGTGCAGTCCCAGTAAACAATGAGACAGAAACCTCAGCCAGGGTGGAATTCCTGCCACGCGTGTCCTGCTCAGGAAGGGCATCCCCACACCCTGCTGCCAAGAACAGGGGCTCCTACCCCACGGTGCAGGAAGGGGTAGCAGTGTCCTTCCTGGACGTCAGATTATATGTACGATCTAGTTCAACTTTGTGGTTCCAAAAGAAGCATTGGTGGAGGAAGCAGATTTGATTTTGTGATGATTTCCTCTGTTGACCTTTGAGGTTGAGTATAAAGTGAATGTAACTGCAATTGTGATAGGTCACCCTGACTTGAGTAAGAACTACCCAGCAGATTAGTAAATTCTGGGCGTGTCTGTGGATGATTGACAGGTAGGCCAGCAAATGGAGGAGGAGGGGAGATCCACCCTGGATGCAGGGAACGCCAGTCAGTTGACTTGTAGCTTGGACAGAATCAAAAGGAAAGGCACCAAGTTGGAGACACGTTTCCTCTCGGGTCCAATGGCCGCTCGCTGTGACTGCGTTCATGGTTTGGGGTGGGATGGAGAGTTACTGTTCTCCAGGCTGGGGAGATTCACAGCTCTGGGGGTGGAGGTGGGTGTTCTTGGGGCTGTGTCACCTCTGTGGGCTGCAGTGTCACCCAGAGGGAAGAGCAGCCTTGTCTCCCAGGGCTGTCACCTGACGAGCTCAGACCTCGAGAACCAGCAGAGAGACCAGAGCTCTTTCCCCACAAATCTGGGCCCATGTTGCTTTGTACCCTGTCTTAGTCCCTTTCTCCATCCTGGGGCACAATACACAACACCTGAAAATTAATGCAGAGAAGTTTGTTTTGGCTCACGGTTTTGGTCCATGGTCAGCTGGCTCCAAGGCAGAGATAGCATGGCAGAGGAGCCTGGTGGAGGAGAGCTGCCTGGGGCACGGTGGCCAGGAAGAAGCGTGGTGGTTGGGGCCGGGCAGGGGATGAGCCCTCCAGGCCATGCCCCAGCGACCTTCCTCTTTCAAACAGACACCTCCTTTAAACAGCACTTGGGGCTACAGTGCCCCGAGATTCAGTCGTTTTGCATAGGCCCTGCGTACAAGCCCACGAGACCTTGGGGGTCAGCTGCATACAATCTGTGGGAGACCCTCTCTGCCTGCCTGTCCCACAGCCAATTTTGGGAGGCACCAAATGTTTCCTTCCCCACCCTCCCCTCTCTCCTCCTTGACTTCTATCTGAGATAGGGTGGGTAGTGGAGAGACAGGGTTATTAATTTCTGGCTTCTCATTTAAATTCTTTTATGTGTCTTTCAGAAGAGATTACAGCTCCTATGTAAATAGCTGTCAGCCATCAGGTCTGCTTTTCTGACACCAAAGGTTATTTGTCTCCTTTTTAAAATATGTATTATTCGGACATGAGTGGAAAGGTATTTGCTTGCTTTTGATATGAAAAATACTGAATTCTTAAACTGGGCTTGGCCTGATCTTCCAAGTTCTTCTGATTCATCTCAACCCATATTATCACCAAGGTCCAGAATGAAGCAGAAGAATAGAAAATGATGAAGGAGAAAGTGAAGAAAGACCTCAGTGCATAAAGCTTCTGCTTTCCATTCATGTAAAATTCTTTTTTAAGCTGGAACTTATCAGAAGCTGTATTTGTGGGTTGGATTTGCGCTTTTGCTGCAAAAGAAGAAAAGTGTCACAATTCCTGACCTCTGTGGGGTTAACACTGACCTACACTCTAAAAACCAGTAGAAGTACACGGGGAAAGTCAGTTTCCTCCCCGAAGAGGGCAGATGATGGGAGGGGACCAGCTATATAAGCGTTGTGGAACATCATGATAGAATTTTGATTTGGAAGTGCAGGACTCTTCCCTCAGAGAGAATAATTTTTACCGTGTGACTATTACTGTGCTAGTTGGTTCTGTGTTGGTAGAAGGTGGGGTCAGTGGCCTATCTGGACCTTCCAACCGAGGGGCTCCCTTGTTTGTATGTCACTCCCTCATTGGCATCATCTGTATCCTGAATAACTGGTTTTATGCATGTCGATATTGTCTGCATTTATCAGGCACTGAGTGAAAACTTCGGAGGAACTGTTAGGGTAATTGGACATCAGGGATTCTTAGAAGTCTTTATTATGTGGAAATGCCTAAATAACATCTGTTCTGACATTCCTGTTCTTTGGGCCTGCTTTGTAGTTGCTGTCTCTTCAGGGACCTTCGGGACAAGAAACAAAGAAATTCAATACAAACTGGACTTCATGTAAAGCCCTTTAAGCCCATGCAGTGTGTGTGATGGATCGGCTTAGCTGAGCCTTGCTGGGGAAAAGGGGACCAGAGAGCTTCTCCCCGAGCTCAGCCTAGGCCCAGCCCTGGCGCCTCTGCTGGGTGTTCCTTTCAGAGGTGCAGACAACTGAAAAGCTGTGTGTTCACTCACCCACTTGCTGTTGGGCTTGATGGGACTTGGCTGGGGACACAGGCTTCCGACCCCGGGTCTCCAGTGCTGGGAACTGCTCGCGAACCCTTCCCAAGGGCTGTCCTGTGGCTGCTCAGGTAGCCTGTCCGTGCCCCGCTGCCAGGAGAAGGGCCGTTTCCAGTGTGATGGGTGAAGCCTGCAGTGCTGATGGAAACTGGGTCAGGAGTGGCTACCGGGCATGTGTGGCTGCCTGCCGTGCCGTCCTCACCCGGGATGGGAATGTTAGTCCACACCTGCTTACCACACGTGCCCCTCGTCCTGGGCACCTGCTCCCGGGGCTGGGCTGAGGCCAGCATCGGCCTGTGTGGGTTCTGTGCAGACTCCTGTGAGGAGGTGGTGGTGTGTGTGTGTCGGGGTAACCCAAGGACTCGCGTTCTGAGACGAAGATGAGTCTCTGAGTGCAGTGCCGTTAGAGACGCGGAAGCAGGAATGGCACGGTGGGTTCCGGGGATGCCTGGGGCCTCTCTGCCTCTCCCACTTTTTGTCTTTCTTTCAAGTCCAGCTGCCTGTCTGGGACCCGGGCCTATACCAGAGATTAAACGGTGATGTACACATCCTGTGCATGGAGACATTTCAGATCACAACAGACTGCAGGTACAGCCATGGTCCCCTGAGATCATACCCCTCGTGACACTGTAGCTGTCTCAGTTTGTGTAAGTACCTTCTATGATGACAAAATTCTTAGAGTGTGTGATCTAAAAATACGATTAATGCTGAAATTTAAAATTACTTATAATGGTAAAGGCATTATCACTAACCTCAAAACATTCCCCCTGGCTTCAGACATACTCACCCACTATTCTTGCCCCTTTGAGAAGCAGCCCTGGAAGTCCTTTCTCCTGAGTGTCCTTACGTGTGCTGTCAGGGCTGCCGCAGTGTCCTGAATGATTCAAAACATTTCCCTTTTGTGGTCACGTTGACTTTGGGAAGACCCAGAAGTCTCACAGTGCCAGATCTGGTGAATAACTGAATGACGTTGCGCTGTAATGTTTTTATTTAACAGAAATTCCCATATACGATTGATCAATGAAGAATGATCCAAAAGCATTGCAAATGCTTTTAAAAGTTATTTCAGGAAAAGACACATTGCCGTTAATCTCCCTCAAAGACTCAAAATACTGTTCCTTGTTTCAAACACACTGATTGTACAATTTTTGGAAATGTGTCTTTTACTATAAGATTTTGAAAATTTAAACATTCATTGTGTTTTTGATTACCCCTTGTATTTACATGGTGCATGGCTGTATACATGTAACGTATATGTAAAATATATGTGTATGAGTGTTACATGTTTCCCCCCAAAGCTCATGTGCTCAGAGGTGGAGATGGGTGGATCTCGGGTGTGTGACATGGATTAAGGGTGTGTGATTATTAACCCACTAATTGGTTTAGCATCATTCTGGGTGTGGATAATGGGAAGCCAGCTGGGTGTGGGAGGCCCCGAACATTAGGCTTGTAGCCTGAATGGAAGAAAGGCGAGGATGGAAGACAGGCTTTCTGCCTGCTGCCTGCACTGCCACAGACTGTTTCTCCATCTGCCTTGCCACCCTGCCTTGGAGCCAGCTGACTATGGACTGAAACCTCTACAGACTGTGAGCCAAAGCAAACACTCCTCCCTTAACTTGCGGGTGTCAGGAATTTTGTCCCAGCAAAGAAAAAGTACTTAGATAGTGAGTTTACTTGTGTATGTGTCCACATGGGTACACATGCATGTGTTTGTGCATATTTGTGTGTGTGTGCATGTGTGAGTGTCTATCTGTCATTATATGGCTATAAAGAACATTTTGAGTGTAATTCAGATTCTTTTTAATATTTATACTTTTAAGCTTTTCATCGTGATTGTTGGAGTGGTTCTGAGAGAAACACCTGATTTCTGTGGCTGTGAGCTGACAGGCTAAGGAGAGTGGTTTGGGGGCCAGTGTGGGATCAGGGAGCTCACCTGCACATTTCTGTCTTCTGGCTGACTTGACCAGGGGACTCCAAGAACTTGACCCGAGGTAGAACGCAAAACAGAGCAAAACTCTACAAAAGCAGAACGTTGCCTGAAGAAGAGAGATACTGCTCCTCCAAAATGAACGGCCAAGACATGAACAGCTTCAGCAGCAACAGATAAATGCATGGGAGGGGAGATGAGAGAAGCAGAGGAAAATTCAGAGCTGTGACATGACAGGATCGGAGTCCAGAGGCAGGAGGGGCTGGTGGGAACTCAATTAGCAGACTCTGAGTGAGGCCATCACACATTTGCAAGCTAAATGGGTACGCAGCCTACACTTAGGGGCGTCTCTAAATTCAAAGAAACAAGTTCCCAGGCTCACGCACCCAATTATTAACAAATCAGTGGCTTTGCTTTGCTTTCGATTTTCTTAATTTAAGCGGTGCAGGTAAAGCACAGCACAATCAGTACAATCTAGCGGAGGACATTGCAAATGGCTTGCAAAAGAGTTGCTCCACGACTCCACACACCCAGACATGCTATTGCTGATGAGTTTATAGACATGCATGTTGTGGGTGTTGTAGTCAAGGTTTACAAGGGAAATAACACAGGACACATCATTTACAGGATTATTTTACAGTAGTCACCCAAAGAGTCATATACAAAGACAGTGCAGGAAATCTGTCCACACACTGAAAACAAAAGAATCCAGTTGAGGGCCTGGATTCCATGGCGATGTCCTGCATGAGTCCAGCTGAAGACCTAGAGCCTGTAACAATGCCTCCCATGAGTCCATCTGGAGCCCTAGAGCCCATGACAATGTCTCATGTAGGCCTGTTTCACGGATCTGTGCTGGGAAGGCCCAAAGGTCAGTGGCAGAATCTAGGAAGTCTGTGCCAGTGGTATGAAGGATCTGTGCCAGCAGACTGAGGGGTCTACACTGGAGCTAGGAAGTGACACTCAGGGTAAGGACCAGGTTCTCTCACAAGGTACCATGGCCATCCTCAGGGACAACAAGGTTCCGAGCTCCTCCAATGATGAGAACAGCCGAGTTCTTATCGAGAAAGCCAGCATGACAAGCTCCTCCAGGAGAACCAACATTTCCCTAACAGATTCTTTCTTCTCCTCCACTTCTTCTTTTTATTTGTTGGCAACCATCCTCAGGTGGGCTCCCACACCCAGCGCCACGGGGGTTCAGTTCAGCTGGGGGTTCCAAGTCTCCCACCAGTTGTCAGTCTACCACAGAGGGCAAAGGCAGTCATGGAAGCTATTCTGCCAAAGACTCAAGAAGAGGGCAGAAGGCTGGCAGTGCCCCTACGCTGAACCTGTCACTCTGTGGTTGCTAGGTGTTTGCTCGGTGTAGGTGAAGACAGTTAAGTTTCTTTTGATCTCAAACCAAACCCTCTTCTTGTGCATAGGGCAGAGAGTGGGGGACCGTGGAGGAAAATGGGTAACTCAGCGTGGCAGATAGTGACCTCATCGTCATATTCTAAAGAAAGTTGTGTTTTCTTGTAACAGTAAAGTAACACAGGTAAGCAAGAGAAGAATAAAAAATAAACAGAACTGAACTGGTAAGCTGGAAGCAAAAAGACATGAAACCAGAGAAGAAAATCAGAAGGTTGGAAAAGGGGACAATGAGAAAGAAATCATTAAATACAATTGCAGGGCTAGTTGTTATTGTTCTTTTTTTTTACGACTCTCTTTAAAACAAAAAAATTAAAATGGAGTATACCAATCCTAACAACAGCTGTGGATGAACTGAATTCTTTTGTGAGAGGTAGACATGTCTGATGATGTCACACACCAAACCCCCTTGGCACAGTGCCCATGTAATTGTTTACTTTGGTATCTTCAGGACCTTCCCGGAGTCCCTGCCACATGGTGAAGGACGGGCACGCCTTTGGAAGAGTGAACATGTGGAAATGTTTCACATGCTCCTGTTACATTCTTTACTGCACAGGGAGGCAAGGAAGGAAATTAATGCATCTTAGAAAGGTTTCAAACCGGATCGATGTCATCCCAGTTATTTTCTTAATGGTTTGATCAGTCTTGCATTCTTAAATCTGGTAATCTAAGCAATTTCGTTGAAGATAACAATATGTAATATAGCAACCACTGTTAATTTTGTTTTGAAACCCTGTAGCATTTTTGTTTTTTGTGTTGTTGTTTTTGTCTATGTTGTTGTTATTTTGTTATTTTTTTAAATTCTCTTTAAAATGAAAAAAAAATCCAGGGTGGATATAAAATAATTTCTACTGAATCCTCCACTGAGTAGTTAATCCATTCATTGGACAATCACACTCTTAACATTTTTATTAATTGAAAATTTACTATATGTATAACAGTACGTTCTGTAATTAACAGCATCCCATGAGATAGTTTTGTTGTATTTCCTGGAAAAAAAGAGTTAAGAAAGAGATCAGGCAAGCGTGGCTCTCTTCACACAAGCTTGCAATTTCTTATCTCCTTAATTCCCAGCTCCTAGAGCAGAGGTATATCATCACAGGGGTCCCTCTGGGGTACTGGCCCCTCTTCTCCCTTGTAATGAGCCTCGGCAGCTAGTGCCATAGGGGCCCGGAGTATCTCTCACCAAGTTGTGAGCCCAGGGCACTCCTGTGCTGGCCGTGTCTGACAGTGTAGAACTTCCTCTTTTCTAGTTCATCTGCAGGATACCAGGGGAGCCCTGGCTCCTGGCCACACGCTCTGGGTGGAGTCTAATGTTTGCACAGGCAGATGCAAAAACCCTATCCTCTGATTTTCTCTGTGAGGCTGTGAGCCCAAATTAAAATAAATAAATAAATAAATAGGTAAATAAACATTAGAGGCAGAGGGAGGAATGAGGTATGGAAAATGACCAAAATACAGTGTGTATCAATTTCGCAAAATGAATGCAATTATTATGTATCACAAACACGTACCAGTTAAACAGAAAATAAGAGTAGTAAGTTTAAAACATCGAATTAAGAAAATACTCCACCCCTTTAAAAGATCAGAGCAATTGCCGGAGGAATGATGCTCTTCCCTGGAGGAGAGCAGGGTGCTGGGATGAGAAGGCGGCTGCAGCGTGCACTCCGGGCGCATTCACAGAGGTTGCCGAGGGAGAAACATTTACAGATGCAAATGAGTGAGGTTGCATCGGATGCTTTGGAGCGCTGCTCCTTGGCCGCAGCGACTGAGGACGAGGTGGGGTCAGTCTATGGTTGAGCAGACGGTTGCCGGGCAGATGTCCTCGTGGAAGTGCTGTCTGTGGAAGGTTGTCGTGGCCTCCAGCCAAGTCTCATCAAGGAGGCACATAAGAACACTTCTTCACAAGCGCCCAGCTCACTGGCTCCCATTTTCCTCGTTGGGGTTGCCACCTGTGAATGGTGTTGCCCTTGACTTAGCTGCCGGATGAGGCCATTTTGGTTTTGACTTAGCTGCCGGATGAGGCCATTTTGGTTTTGATGCCTGCCACATTTCTTCCTCAATGTGATGTGTGCACCACTTGGAATTGCTCTGGACCCCAGCTCTCCCAAGAGGCACCAGCGGGCTGTCCTCTTGCTCCCCTTTCTCTCTCCACGACTGGAGCTCAACCCCTCTTTTTAGTGTCACAAGGTGAAAGAGCATGACCAGCCCCTCTAGGATGTCCCTTCCTCAGCAGAGGCAGGACGGTCTCTGAGGGTGTTCCCATGTGAGCTGTTCTAGCCAGCCTTACCATTGATGCCCACCTGAGACTCCCAGAAGAACTCTACCCCTTCAAGGTGTGAATGGTGCTGCCCTTGACTTAGCTGCCGGATGAGGCCAGGCTGTCCACGGCTCTAACCATGTCCCCTTGGGAGCCAGAAGCTCTAGGGTCCAAGTCTGCAGCTTCCTGGCATAAAGCCACTGGCGTACTGGCTGCAGGGCTGCCTTTCAAACAGCAGCAGTTTGTGGCTGACTTGCACCTGCGGCAGAGGAAGAAACAATGGGCCGCTATTGCTTCTGTACCGGTTAATTTCAGAGATGTTTCCCCGGTGCACTGCTCCCGAAAAAATGTCCACTTAGCACATTATTAGTTCCACCAACCCCCTTCATAAACGTGTTCCTGTCCCTACCAATGCCACGGGTGGGCGAGCATGGAGCAGTCTGGGGTTTGGTAAGGAAGCAATACCCAGTAAAGAACTGAGTTTAAAATTCACTGCTGCTTGGTTGGTTCTACTCTTCCCCCAGCTGCCATCCTAGTTTGGCCCCTGGCAACGTGGGGCAAAGGGGGACCGTAATGGCCGGATGCTTCAAGAGCGGTCTCTCTCATTCTCATGTAGGCAAGGCTCCCTTCGCGGCCTCACTTTTCAGGGAACAGCTCCCCAGCTGTCTTTATGCATGGATGAGGAGCACAGGGAAGACCAATGCCCATATGTCTGCATTATGCTGATTTATTTATTCTTATTTTTACTGTAAATTAACAAATTACAATTGTGTGCCTTTATAGGGTACAATATTGCATTCTGATATATGCATGCAATGTGGAATGATTAAATCAAGCAAATTAGCATATCTATCACCTCAGATATTTACCCCTTTTTCCTGGTGGGAAAAATTAATATTTACTCCTTAAGCAATTTGGAATGTATCCTAAATTATTCATAATTATAGTCACTATGTGCACAAGAGATCGCAGAAAACTCTCTTCCCAGCTCGCTGGCACTGCAGACCCTTTGACCCACGTGCCCCAGCCGCTGCCCAGCCTGGGGTGGCAGCACCCTCCCCCTGCCTTCATTGGGGATCGGTGCCGCCTGACAGTGTCAGCTGGGGTCACAGCTCATGGGGCCCTGCGTGGCACGTCTGGGGACTCTGCTTCCTCCGGTCTCTTCATGTTCAAAGGTCTGGAGGCTGCACAGCATCACCTCTCCTTATTTTGACTTTCGGTTTTCTAGTTACTAACGAACTTAAGCATCTTTTCATATCTTGCTAGTCTTGTGGGTTTTCTCATGCGAATTGCTTTTTTATTATTTGCTTCTAACTCTGTTGTGCTTTTTTACTTTTTGATTTATGGACATTTCTCGCATTTTCTAGATAATACGGTCCCTTGTTGGTCTTAGATATTGCAAATGTATTCGCTCAGTCTGCTATCTGTAGTTAACTTTGTCCATGTGCTTTTCATTAAAATCAACCCCTGTTTTAATGTAATAAATTCGACATATTTTGCCTTCATTTAGCTCATTTGTTTTCAATTTTTCTCATCTCATGAAAATGTATCGTAATATATAAATTTTAGCTTACATACCATTCTGGATGTTTCCCACACATTTTTAAATACAATGTTTTATGTCATTCAGTTCTAAGTATCTTATAATTTCCTTTAGCAATTTCTTTTCAGCAAAATACATATCACTGACGTTCTAGAAGTAGAGGCATCCGGGGAATTAAATATTTATTAATTTCTAATTTTAGTCCCTTCTGCAGGAGAACATATTTTTATGACAGCAGTTCTTTAACATTTACTGAGGATCCACTTGTGGTCTAGGTTGTGATGCATGCGTGAGACTTGTCCTTGTGTGCTCAGGGACAATGGGGAAGGGTGAGTTTCACCAATAGCACATTTGTGTAGCATGTGCCGGGCCCTGCAAAAACAGAAAAAGTTCTTTTCAAATTTCCTGTGGTGAAGGACTAATATTTTCCTTTTAGCTTTAAAATTTTTCTTCTATCACAAACCATTTTGCAAAAAAAAAAAAAAAAAAAGGAACACTAGAAAGAACTGTGTGATTTAATGATTCACCCATAACAGCTAATGATGAATGTGTTCAAACACCTGCCTCACTGAAGACAGGGAAGATCCAGAAAGCTTGCTGTCCTGTTTTCTAGACCAAGTTCCACATGTAATCACCTGGGTTTACTAGCTGTGCTATTCACATAGCCTCCCCTCTGCTCTATTCTTCTCCTTCGGGCGGTGAGGGAGGGTGGGCTGAGATCCCCAGCCATGATTATCTACGTGTATATCTCATCAGATTGTCTGTTGCTCTGCACATTCTAAAGATATATTATTAAGTGCATGTAGGTTCATGGTGGTTATATGCTATTTGCATTAGTACAACATTCCTCTTTTTCCACTGAAATATTTTATCCTAATATTTGCTTAATCAAATATTAAATTGTCATTGCTAATTTTCACATGTAATTTTTCTCCTATTCTTGTATTCAGCCTTTCTTGATTCTTTTGGAATGATGGACTTTTTCTTAGAAGTTCAATCTGAAACTTGTGGTCTTTTTACTGCTTGAGCTTAGTACATTTTTATTTGTTGTAATTTTGTGCTATATTTTTTCTATCCTCAACTTATGCTTCTAATTTGCTACAATTGTCTATTTTTGATTCTTCATTTCTTTTTCTTTAATAGAATAAATCGGGGTTTAAATTCCAAGCTCAAGTTATACAATTCATGGTTTTGGTGGCTTTCTAAACTGGAGACATAGAATTATGCCCACTGATTTCTGCTGGTCTCTCCATATGGAAGTAAAACTAAGGCACAGTAAAATGCCCCTGTCTTAAGCCCGTAGTCTGATGAGCCCTGACAGCTGCCACCACCTGTGTCATCCCCCAGGGTAGGGTCCCTACACGGATGTCTCCTGAGGGCCTGGGCCCCTCTCCTGTTGGTCTCTCCTCCCTAGAGATGGAGCATTCAAACCCAGTAGGTGTCTGTGTCTTTTCTCATATTCCTAATCAAAGGAATTATGCAGTAGGAAGTCTTTTGTATTGGGCTGCTTTTGTGTAACATAATTATTTTAAGATTCATTCATATTTGCAATTATCTGTATTTTACTTCTTTTAATTGCCAAAGAACCTTTTATTCTATGAATACATCATTTAAAAAATGCATTTCCTCTGATGAACATTTGGGTTATTTCCAGGCAGGGTGAGTATGAATAGTGCTGATAAAACATTCTTGTACTGTTTTGCATATGAGTGCACTGATGACTTCATTTTTCTTCACTAAAACCCCCAGGGGAATGGCCGGGTCGTAGGGTACATCCCTGCCCAACTTTATCAGGAATGGACAAGAAGTTCCTTAAAGTGTATATCTTTTTACTTCTCCACTGACTATGTACAAAAGTACCTATTGCTCAGTTTTTTTTTTTCAGCCATTTTACTAGGTGTGAAATGCTATCTTACTCAACATTTTAATTTTCATCATGACTAGTGATATTGAGCATATTTTACAGGTTTATTAGACATTCACATTTTTCTTTGAAGTGCCTACTTTAAAATTTAGTTCAACTTAAAAAAATTATTTCTTTATTACTGAACTTTAAAAATTCATGTATGTATGCTATGGTTTGTGTCTGGATGTCCCCCCCAAAGCCTCATGCAGTCATAAATGGGGATTTTTCAGGGATGACTGAATCTAGAGCGTGTGACTGATTCATGGGGCAGTGCTGGGATTAAGGGTGCTGGGAGTAAGGGTGGGTGATTGCTGGATCAGTCCACTCATTGGTTTGCTATTGCCCTAGCCCAGGTAGCCTGGGTACAATATAAGGGACAGAAAGAGGCTTGTTTTGTCCCTTACTAACTTTTCTACCTCCTGCCTGCCAGGAACTGTTTTTCCACTGCCATGTCACCCTGCCTTGGAGCCAGCCCACTGTGGGTTGAAACCTCTACAAACTGTAAGCTAAATAAATCTTTTCTCCTTTAACTTTGGGTGTCAGGTATTTCATTTCAGCAATTAAGACTGTGTGTGTGTGTGTGTGTGTGTGTGTGTGTGTGTGTGTGGTTTGTATATATGAGATACGTGAAGCGCAAACTTCCTTTCCAAAATCTATGACTTACTGATTCTCTCTCTCTCTCTCTCTCTCTCTCTCTCTCTCTCTCTCTCTCTGTCAATTGACTCCTACTATGCAGTTCGAGTTGGCCTTGAACTCACCAGGATGGTCTCCAACTTGCAGAAATCTTCCTGCCTCAGCCTCCTGGGTGCTGGGATTATAAGCGTGGACCCTAATGCCTGGCTCTTGATTTACTTTCTTAGTGGTATCTTTTGATTAATGGAAATGTTTAACTTTGATGAGGTCAAAGAATCAGTTTTCATTTGTGTAGAACTTGTTTTTATTTCTGGTCCTGGAAATCCTTGTCTGTCTCCACATTATAGACATTGCCATGTTTTTTTTCCTAGAAGCATTGCTAGCTTTGGTTCCCATTCAGCTCTAGGACCAGCCTTGCACTAATGATTTTTTTTTGTATGGAGTGAGAGGAGATCAAAGTTAAGCTTCCTCCACCTGGGTTTCTGTCATCCTGAGGGTTTTGTTACGAGCCTGCTGTCTTGCTCCTTGGCTTGCTTGTTGGGGCACCTCAGACAGCCACAGACAGTGCTGGGGACCGCGGTCTTCAAACCTCCCAGCCTTCCATGGACCCATCCTGACACCAGTGACATGCTGTTCTGAAGCTTTGTGGTAAGTCTAACACAGATGTGAGCTTCCACATCTGTTCTTCTTCAAGATTGCTTTAAGTACCCTGTGTTATTCACCTTCCCATGTAGAGTTTAGGAGCAGCTTCTCTACCTCTGAGAAAAGGGTTTCTGGGAGTTTCATGCTTCCACTGAATCCACAGACTTGATTAGAAATAACACCCATGTATTTCTTCATTCCTGCACTGCTCCTTTAACCTTCTTTCAAAACGTCCATTCTTCGTGCTTAACAGAAGTAGACATGAAGAGTATCTGGACTGGGGTTGGGGATTTAGCTCAGCGGCACAGCACCTGCCTGGCAAGCGCAAGGTCATGAGTTCGATTCCCGGTGCCAGAAGAAAAAGAAAAAAGTGTATCTGGATCATTTTGTCCTTTTGGGAGCCTCCCTTCTTACCTACTCCACATTCATGTTATCAATAACTTCGTAATCTCCATCCTGGGTGGGTGTAGGTTTGCTCTTCCCTTTCCTTTGGTTCTCATTTCTTAGATATAAAGACCCTTACTGATGTTTTTGATCACCCTCCTGTCCATATTTCTGGCGGAAATCTCTGGTATTCATTTCTTTTTTACTTTCTTCCTGCAAGCATGTGTTCAAGGTGGTGTTGCATACCTGTTAATCTTCTAAGTTTTTGAGTGCCTGGAGACCCCTCGGATTTGCTTTCGTATTTAGGTAAGATTTGACTGGATGTGCAGTGTCAGGTGCAGAGGCTTTTTCTTACTGTTCATGTTTTCGGACGCCCAGAATTGCTGTAGAATCATTTGATGACTGATCACACCAGCTTTTGCTGGTCGTCTGCCCGTCCTCCCTTGCAGCTATTACGATGCTTCCTGCGCTGTTCACTTTCTCACTTCTCTCTAGGACGTTTCTAGTGGTGCTTTTCTCTCACTTAGCCTGTTTGGCCCCTCTGAGGATTTACAGTGTGACACATTCTCCCATGGTTATTTTTGTCTCCCTTGGGCTTCCACAAGCAGACACAGCCATGTCTTGCTCTGGCCTCCTTGCTTCATGTTTCTGTTTGCTCCTGGTTTCCCAACACTGTTTATCAGAATTTCTCAAGCTGATTTTCCTCTTTACCTGAACCTATGGTGCTCTTCTCTCATCTCTTGTGCTTATTTCAGTTGTTGTATTTTCCATCATGTCAGTGTTATTTTTATTCTAGAGGCAGAAGTCACATTTACCATTGCTGCTGCTCCGTTCTCTTTTGTCCTGGCTTCCAGATCTTCAAGTGAGCATAATAATAGCCTGTACCTCTGGGGAGACGGAGGTGTGGACATGTGCACATGTGCCAGACAGACACTCTCCAAGGAGGACTGGGGCCGTGCGTCTGTGGACCTCACCTTTGCGGCTCTTGTCACACACATTCCAGTGGCCGTCAGCTGGACTGGCTCTCCATGGCTGGCACTTGCAGTTACCGAGCCGGGCTCTGCGCTGCTGCATTTGGATGCCTGTCCTGGGCATCTCTTCCAGGATTAGCATTGGGTCCTGTGCTGTGTGCTGAGGACAGGTCCTTCAGAAGCCTGGATCATAGCACCCTTGAAGACCTCTCCCCAAATCTGTGCCTTTAAAAACCCTTCCTTCCTCTAGGTTTTTCTTACAGTTTTTGTTGTTCCTCATAGCCATGCCCCTACCTTCCAAGTCAGTTTGCAACTGGTCTCAAGGGCTTTCCTTCCTTCCTTCCTTCCTTCCTTCCTTCCTTCCTTCCTTCCTTCCTTCCTTCCTTCTTTCCTTCCTTCTTCTCTCCCTCCTTCTCTCCCTCCTTCCCTTCTCTCTTTATCTTTCTTTCCTTGACCATCTGCTTCTACTTTCTGATCTCCAGTTAGTAAATAATGCCTTCATTCCCCCTCTTTGGCTGACATCTGGGACAGGTTTCCCTAGGTGCACACTCCTTGGTGGACACTTTGTGACCAGAGATAAATGTCCCATTTGAGCACCACCAAACGTGCAACCTTATTTTCATGACCATATATTTACAATTCATTTTTCTCCTTTGTCATTTTGTAAAATCATCTGACCTTTTAGCAGGTCTAAGAAAAAAATGAGAATCTCCGTGGTGCTTGCTGTTACACAAGGAGACAAGCCAGTCGTGCAAGGTGCCCTTAAGCGATGGCTCAGGATCTACCCCCATTAAGGCACAGGGTGTGGGGGGCTTGGCAGGGTGTGCAGGAAGTTCTGTGAGTGGAGCGAGAACACTTGAGTCCACCTCTACAGAACACCTAATCTTTGTGTTGTGATGGGACCACCCTTGCATAAAATTATACTTGTAAATATTTTTCAAATTCTGACAGCATTTGGCTTTCCCGTTGAGTGCATATGGGCAACACACACTGCATCATCTTCTGGGATGGAGTGGAATCAGGAATTCCACCCCAGAAATGCCCACACAGAGAGGCTTCCAGAAAGCCTCTCTGATGGCGATGGTACGTGTATGATTATCTCTGAACTGCTTGGGAGGGAGCAAATCCCGCTTTGGGAAATGAGAGAGACCTTGCCTCACTGGGTTAAGTCACTCTGGTGGTGACCTCTGGTCCTTGCTGGCCTTGCCATGCAGGAAAATTGTCCAAGAGACTTTCAGAGTTCTGCTGGGATCTTGTCTGCTTGGGTCCCTGGAATTAAAACATGTAAAATGTAGATCAGCACCCTTTTGGAACAATGTTGTTGTACATTTGGAAAGCAGGCGGTAAACAGGAGCCAAGCCTCATCTTTCTAATGAAGAAGTAAAGTAAAGCAAATCCCTGAAATGAATGGTTTTTCTAATCTATGACTCTGCCACATATGGGCCAGTCCCCTGACATCTGTGTGCTTGCTCAAGTAGGACAGCATCTTGTACCAGGCAGGACACTTCCTCCTGAGCTAGAGCCCTCTGCATGTCAGTTCAGGCTTCCAGACTGGCATGAGAAGTCAATTGTGCACACTAAAATAAAGAAAGCCATGCAACAATCAACAGCCTTAGGAGATGAGAGTCAGTCTATCACCTATCTATCTGTCTGTCTCTCTGTCTATCTATCTAGCTATCACCCATCACCTATTATCTATCTGTCTGCACTGTTTGTCACATAATTTGGAAAGCTATAGAGATTAAGTATCAGAAATAAAAGTCAACTTCAAAGGACAAAAGTTCAGAACCAATTAAGTTTTTGAAGAGGTAAAGCTGAGGTCCAAAAAAAGCATTAAAAATCTTGTTCATAGGATTAAACTATAGAATTTATTTCTTACAATTCAAATAGCACCTCTGAGCAAACACTAAACTCTGAGCCGGGAGGCAGGTATGAGGGGGAAGGGAACTATGAGTGTTGAATACAGGGGTAACCATGGTCCCACATAATAAGTAATGCACCATAAATAAAATTGGAACAGTGGCAATAATGCCAGCAAACACTTTATGCAACACCCAGGAAGACTTCTCAGGAGGCAGGGCGGTCACCATGGGCTGCTCTCCTTGTTGCAAGGCCTGCAGTGCCCTTCAGGACTTTCCGCCTGCAGGTGTGGATGCAGCCCTGAAGGGCTCCTCCCCAGCGGGGCCTCCTTCTGTTTCCTGTGCCCTGTTCCACTCAGCACACTTCTGTCTGTGCCTGACTTGGAGGAGTCAGATGGGCTTTGTTTTTGATTCCGTCCTTTGCGTTATGATGGGCTGATTTCCTCCCCCAACTCCTCTTGACTTTGCCTTTGTGATTCCAAAACAAGGCTTGTGAGGAGCTCTTGTGGTGAAATTTCTGGCGTGGGTTCAGCTTTGATGCTGGCAAGTGGTGGAAAATGCTGCACTATTCAAATGCACCCTGCAGCAGGCTGGGGCAGTGCGGTGAGTGAGGCAGAGCGGGGACATCTGGGGTTGCAGAGCCCGCGTCTTCGCAGAGCTGTCGTTAAGCCCCAAAGTCCCAGCCACCCGGTCCTGCCCGTGTGCTGCGTGTCTACAGCCTGCAGCATAAAAATGCACACAGATGGGTGCACTGGTCCGAGGCAGTTGGGTCGGGTGGGACACCCTGGCCTCATGCAGATAATAAGCAAAATGTGAACGGCTTCAAAACGGAGCCTTCCTGTCCCTCCTCATCATTTGGAGAGACCTTTACCGTGGAGAAGCCGACCCCCAGAAACTTTAGGCTGCTGCGTCAGTGCCCTCGCAAGTGATTAACAAGCTGCTGCGTGGGGCACAGAGGTAGCCTGAGGTCTCTGCAGCGTCGCTGTGGCTCTTTCCTTAAAGAACGAATTCACTGACAAAAGTCGCCAAGAGAACCGAGACTCGGCCCCTGAGTGACGCCGGGATGAGCTTTGCTAGCACAGCCTCCTGTCACCACAGAGCAGAGCTCTGGGATACAGGGGAGCTGACCGCTGTGCCCTTCCTCCCCTTCTCCTCCACAGCGGCTGATGGCAGGAAGTACGCGGATGCCCTCAGGGGTGCAGCCCAGATTGAGCCGTGTCTCTCATAGGTGGTGCAGTTTCCGTGTGTCTTGATTACTCTTCTCTCATTGCTGAGACAAAATATCTGACATCCAGAATTAAGGAAGGAAAGGTTTATTTAGCTCACAGTTTGTGGGGGTTTCAGTCTGTACTCAGCTGGCTCCAAGGCAGAGCGGCACATGGCAGAGGGCAACTGTTCATGGTGGTGGAAAACAACGAAAGCAGCAAGAGCAAAAAGAGAGGAGCAGCGGCAAGCAGCCTCTTTCCCTCCCTTACATTGTGTGCAAACTGTCTGCCCCAGTGTAGCTCTCACACCCATAATCCCAGCATGGCACCATGGATCAATCATGTACTCTAGAATCCTGCCCCATGACTGCATGAGGCTTTGGGGGACATCCAGACACAAGCCATAACACAGTGTCAGTGTGGAGTGTGGGCTAGACTCGTGGACTACCCACAGGGCCCATCACCCCAGTGCTGCCCTCACCCTTCAATCCCTCTCTTGCCACAGAATCGGCAGACCCTGCCCCATAGCGGTGGACACGAGCTTGAGTTAAGTAGACGACTTGGACAACAGTAGATGTGGGTCAGAGGTGGGACTCACAGCTGAAGGATGCAAGCACAGTGGGGCCTAAGCACGGGTGTGGGAGGACAGCATTTTCTGAGCGTTTGCTAGGGGTCTTGTTTTAAGATCCAAAGCTATGTTTTGTCCCTTTTCAGTCTGTTACAGCATTTGATGATTTGCGGACACATCCGGGGTCTCCCAGCTCTGCACTTCACAATGACTTGCACTGTGACCCGTGGCTGGGGATGGACTTATGTTGCCACAAACCCACTGAAGTTGAAAACATTCCAGGCTGAACAGGCATTGTCTCTCCTGCACTGCCAGCTGGGCAATTTGCCACGCTTAGGGGCTCTGCCCTTCCCCTCCTTGTTGCCTGGCTGTCCATGGCTGCTGTGCACTGCACATGGCTAGTCCAGTAAAGAGCTGAATTTGAAATCTGAGGCGTAGCTCTTACTGGGTGCGGATCACTGCTCATCACTGCTCTAGAAGGTGAAACCTCGTTACACGGCGACCATCTATACTCTTGACCACATCCATTCTGCATTTTGCCAAACTGTCCTTTAGGGGAAATGTATTATTGTCACTGAATAAAAATATTATTTGAATATACTGTAGCTCTTAAGTGACAAAACTAAATAAACCCCACTAGGTACAAATTTCATATTCTGATTAATGTGTTTGTTTAAAGACACTGGGAGAATGAAGGTGATATTCTCCACCCAAGGTTGAGGGCCCTGGGGCTGAGAAGAGACGTCTGCACAACCCTACACTCCATCTGCACCCCGGCTCACTCCCGGTTGAGTGACCTCCCGTGCCCATTTCCTTCCCTGGGGACGTGCACCCCACAGGCTTTCTAGGGGCCACAGGGGTGTGGTGAATAGAGAGAATCTTGAGGAGCATTTGATAAACAGGTTACAGCAGGAGCAGACCTGTTTCAGCTTCCTTCACAGCAGTGGCCAACAGGCCCGACTCGTGGCCATCCAGGCCTCGGAGCAGATCTGGCGTTTCCTGTGTGAGTTCAAAGCCAAGCCAGATCCCTCCACCAACAGCCCTGCCACACCTGTGATAGCTGGTGGGCATGCACTGGGCTGCAGGAAGGGCGGTCCACACAGCAAACATGTGTCGTGTGTCTGAGGGCCTCTCGGAGAGCACTAGCACTGCACCAGTGAGCTGAGCGAGGAGTGCCACCTCTGTCATGGAGCCATGGGCAGCTGAGTGTGCAGAGGACAGGGGCAATGCCCTCTGGATCTGGGGTTTTGCTGCCCTGCATTGGGGGCTCCAGCCTCCCAAAGCTCTGTTCTTGGTGGAGCCCCAGCAGGGCTCATGGTTCTCCTGCTCCTAGACACCCCCGTGCTGGGGTGCCCAGCCCCCCAAGCCCCACAGTGAACCCTCCCAGCTCGACTCTCTCTCTCCCTCTCCCTCCCTCCCTCCATCCCCATCTTTCTCCACTCCCCCCTTGGTTCTCTTGCTCTGGGTGACCCTGTCTCCACACCTCCTCCCTCACCTACACACCACGCTATCCCCCGACCCCGTATCCACCATGCACTGGAGCCGGCTCCTTCCCGCACCCGTCCCCCCCTGTTTCCTGCCTCTCCACACACCCCCAGGCAGGCACTCTGTTCCTTAGACGGACGTGAATCCCCCAGATGGCTTTTGTGGGACGGCAGATCTCACAGGTAGAAGCCCGTGATGTTCATGTTCAGGTGCCCTGTGTGGGTCCTGCCTTGGTCCCAGTCTCCTGTTGAGAGTTGGGCAATAAAGGGCAGGGATTCTCCAGAAAGGGCTGGGCCTGTAGCTGCCAAGTCGGGCAGTTTCCTGTGGTCCAGGGTGAGCTGAATTCCCTGGCGCCTCCCTGAACGGACCAGCACTAGGTACAGGGCTGGCATCACCGAGTAGTGAGACACGTGTTCCCGGCACTCCAGCTTCCCGGGTGACTTGGCTCCTGCTCTAGCCTAGAGCAGGTCCTGTGTGTTCCAGAGCTTTACTCACTGCTGGTGTGTGCTGAAGTGGAAAGAAATTTAAAACACTGCAAAGTTTTATTTATTGTACTTATATCATAAAATACATTATTTTTATTTATTTTCAGCTATGGTCTAGAAGTTATTAAAGAAATATAACAATATTTACTGGAGTTTGCAGTATTTCTTCTACAGGAGGTGTGGTTGTAAAATATGGTGCATGTTTAATTGAAAAAAGAAACTTATTACAGTAAAGGACACATTGCTATGAAACTCCTTGAAGTTACCCCTTTACTTCAAACACACCGACCCCATGGTTCTTGCCACTTTCTGCAGAGTCCTCTTTCCTGGGTGCCTTAGGCTGTGCTGCCATGGCTACTCAATGCCCTGAGTGGACCTGAAACATTTTCATTTTCTGGTCATTTTAATTTTGGGGAAGAGTCATAAGTTGCAGTGTCAGATCCAGTGAGGAAGGTGGACGAAGACACACTGTAAAGTTCTTCAGTGCCTGCCTTTCTGCTGGAGGGTGCACAGTAGCAGCTTTAACCACATTTTTGATCCCATCTCCCAAAGACACTGGGAAAGAAGACTCCTCTGCTTCAGAAAGTGACAGACGATGCTATAAGCGTGTTCCAAGCAAGGGGCGGGACTGTGAGGAGCACTGCCGGCCACGTGGCTTTCACTAGAACGCATTTGTTCACACAGTCGCCAAATAGTTTGATCAGACCTTGCACAATCTCACACAACTCATGAAACAGACGATCACAGCTGACAGCTAAACATCACAGCTGAACACAAGTCTCGAACAAACACACAGTCACTCACAGCCTTGAACGCAGGCACTGGATCCTTGTAAAAGCATCTAAAAAAAGTTTGTATCTCTCAGATCAGCTGCGACCTCCAGAGGTTTAAGAACTGAAAAACGCTAGAACACAACTGAGACTTCTACTGTTCCATGGGAGACTCAACTCAAAAGCAGAAGCGACCCTTGGTTCTGGCCCCTGGTTCCACAGACGAGGGCTTTCCTTGGGGCTTGGACGTCTCAGTCTGGCTTCCCAAGGTTGTGGGTGAGTGGGTGGTGGCTGCCTCTGTCTTCTCTCCTCTGCTTAGTGGGGCGGGGGGGGGTAGTCCAGGCCATCTGGGTGTGGAGACATAGGCCCCCCCTGGAGTGGCAGATGGAGAGCTTCTTATTAACACCTCACCCCATGTTGGGAACGCCACAAACCCCAACTTGAGCCGAAATAAACCTGTCCTCCTTTAAGTTACAGTAACAAAGAAGTAAGTACCTCACATTTCCCCAGGATGTCCCACCCGTCACCAACCTGCTGGTCACAGGGTCTCGGGCAGCCCCTGCAGCTGAGAAGACTTCCTCGCGGCCCCCAGGGCTGGGCTCCTGGTGCAGGGAGTTTCCACACCATGACTGTGCGGCTGTGCGGAAGTGGGAAGCCCGGCGCGGGAGGAGAGCGCATGGCTCGGGCTCTCCACGGTGAGAGCAGCGGCACTGCCAGAGATGTGCTGGTGAAGAGTGGCTCAGACCGGAGGACCAGAGCGGCTCCTTGGCTGAGGGAACTGGATAACCACAGTCGTCGTCACTGTTTTGCTGCTGAGACACAACACCATAACTTAAAGGAGGAGAGGTTTGTTTTGGCTCGAGTTTGGAGAACTTTCAGTCCACGGTGCGCTGGTTCCAAGGCAGCCTGGCGTGGAGGAGGAGAAGTGGCCCGTGGCGTGGTGACAGGCAGCAGAGAGCTGTCAAGAAAGCAGGGAGGAAGAGGAGTCTTCCGGCCACAGCGCAGTGACCGCCTCTCCTACCAGGCTTCACCCCAGCCTCACGGTCAGTTACAAGCCCATTGGCAGCTGATCGAGTGATGAAATCACAGCCGTGTGAGCCAGCCACCTCCCCGAAGCCCCACTATGAATGTGTGCGGCTTTGGGGGATGTAAATCTGGATATAAACCATAATGCCATCTTTTGAGAAAGAGATAGGGCAGAGAAGATTGGCAGAAGACCTTCACAAGGAGCTGGGGGAGACGGGATCCCTTGTCCATATCTAGGAGGGAAAGATCATGTGGAAGGGACTTACTACTTGACCAAGACACCCCAAAGTGGACTGTTGCCCTTGGGATCTGGGGAGCCCCGGCTGCCGGCTCCCCCGACTGTGAATTTGAGAGAACTTCGTGGACCCGAAAGTTTCAGAACCCAGGTCCCAAATGTTGGCACCTAGGCATAGTGAACACCAGAGGCTGGGGGCTCTTGGGGACCCCTTCTCCCCTGCAGGGTGTAGGGACCTTACATGAGGAGGTTTCCCAGCACCCCAGAGACAGAGGATGTGGGCGGAGCCTGAACCCGCAGGGCTCACTGTCCCTTGCTCAAGCCTTTCCGCCTGTCATGTTTCCCCACCCGTCACCAACCTTGGGTGACACCTTCAGGCTCCGTGTCCTTGTGAAGACCCCGTGTCATGTGAGATTTATACCAAGCGCACTCTAGGTCCTCTGTCCTTCCAGTCTCGCTCATGGGCTCACAGCTGCAGAAGCCGTCAGAAAGGGGAAAAAGATCTCTTCTCCCCAGCAGACTCTACGTGGAGCAGCTCTGACCACACCGTCCTGTGACCTGGGCAGCTTCTGCCCAGAAGACGGAGCTAGGTCCTGGGTCTTCCCCGCTTTGTCTGGCTTCCCAGGGCAGCATTCCCAGAGACACCCTGTGTCTCCCTGAGTCCTGGCTGTCTCAGCCATTTACATGGCAAGAATCTTATTTCTAATTTTTTAAAAAAAGCCAACACCACGTAATGTGTGTTTTAGTACATGTGGTGCTCATCCGTGTAGCTGAGTCAGTTTGGAAAATGTCAGGACTTAGACATTCTGAGGTTGTAAATTATTCCTACCCAGAGGACAGCACGCGGTGTGGGTCTCAAAGGGCCTCCCGCGAACTAAGGGAACCAAGATAGTGCAATTTAGAGAGAATGTAGAACTAGGAAAAGAGAAGTTGCAGCCCCATCCAAGGATTAGAAGGGAGACAGAACTAGATCTGGGCCGGGAGGGTCGGGGACACCAGACAAATGCGTGCGTTGCTGCTGGCATCCTGGTGTGGTCTCCGTGAGGAGCCTCTGGCCTGGAGCCTAGGCTCTCTTGGAGGCAGGGTCTCCCAGTGGGTGCTCCCTCTGGAGCTGGCACTGGAATTGCCTGTGCCATGCAGTGTTTTAATTTAAGACCAACTTTTAAAACAAGTACAGTTTACAGAATTCCCTAGTTTGGTGACCACATTAATCAACAGCCTTGACTCAGAGTGGCTTTGGCCATTTCCAGAAATCAAACGCACCCTTGTGTCTCGGAGTGTGCGCGGCGCTGAGGTTCCTCATGGGGCTTAATCTCATCGAAATCCCAGCTGCTTTGTCTGCACACAGCGAGCAACAACAAGAGCTAAACCGCTAAACCGAAACAAACAATGGGCGGAAGACAAGAGACGGTGCTCTCGTCTTGAGTAAATAAACCGAGATTATGTGGAGCTCTTTCCAGGGCCTGGTGTGGGGAGCCCCTGCGAGTGTGTACTTTCTGCCTTCTCGTATGCCATGGACTCGAGACAACTCTAACTATACAAAGCCCAAAGATGTTTGAAGCACACCGATGTTAACAGAAGGCAGATGCCAAGCGGGTAAACAGTGCGTGGGTTCTGCTCCGTGTCCACACGCTGTCAGCCGCCACGTGGTCCTCGTGCTGTGGCCCTGTCCACACAAGCCTGTGGCTGAAGGGGATACTGGATGGCACCACGTCACATCGTTGGCCGCACTCAGTTGAACTGGAGCAAGTATATACATATATACTTAAATGTTTGCAAGTAAAGGCGGCGCACAGCGCCTGCTCTCCTTGTGCAGAGCTTGTCTGTGGATGTAACTCAGATTTCTTCCCTTTCACCGCTTTCCCTCCCTCCTGACCCGTCCCTCCATCTCTTGGTCCCGTAACCCACATCATAAACAAAGAGCAAAATGAAAGATAGATGACAGGAAGCAGGGAGAAATCTTTCTCAAAAGTAACCATATTTTTAAAAAATTAAAAAGGAGAAATCATAACGTGAAGTAGTTGATGCAAATTATTCAAAATTCAAACAATGGGAGGAGAGTGTTCTCTGCTGCTGGTTTGATTTACCTTAAACGTCACTCATCCCACGTGGGAAAACTGGCTGCCCTCTGATTTTCGGTTGTGAAGACAGAGGTACAAAACATACGTAAGTACACACTCATAAATTTGAAATGACTGTAAAAAATCAAATATACTAAATTCTTAAGACTACTCAAGATTTACCTCATATAAAGCTCCAGTTTCTTGAAAAACAAAGCTGGCGGTGTTCTCACATGCCTGTAATCCCAGCACTCAGCAAGGCTAAGGCAGGGGGGATCACAAGTTTGAGCCCAGCCTAGGGAACTTAGCAACTTAGTGAGATCCTGGTCAAAATCGAAAAAGACTGGGGATGCAGTCTCACTACTGAAAAAGAAAAATGAGGCCAACATTTCCCTGCAGGACCCTATCTGAGCTTTACTAACCCAGTGCATGATATTATGGCATTTCAGTAAATGTAAAACATGCCATGTGGAACTTGTATTTTTTCTGTTGTAGAAAAGTAATTTAGGAATTGTTTTTCTAACTACTTAACGCCTGCCTTCCCTGCCCGTAGATGTTTTCCTGGTCGCACATTAACATAAGGTTCCAATACTGAGGAGCTTCTCTGCACACGCAGGCGCTTTGGGTCTCAGCCTGCAATCCACAGCTGCCAGCGGTCATGTGGTCACCTGGTCACGTGGTTGTCTGCACCTTGTTTACATGGAAGCCCCATTCAGCTTTCTATGCCTCTGCCATACATTTGCGCATTGGAATAAAGTTCTTCTAGCGTTCTTCTAATAGTTCTTCTAACAGTTCTATTAGTTCTTCTAATAATGTCCTCCTTAGCAATTTTTCCCAGTTATGTTCTATTAAGATTTTACTCATAATATTTTTAACTTTTCCATAAAGATGTGCAATAAACATAAAGGAGGTTATGGGAACAAGCTCTGTCAGGGAGCCAAAACTGTGTAATTTCTGAGAATATTAGCACACTCCGGATGGAGATGAATGGTCCTATTTTCATAGGCTGCACTGTTGCCTTTAGCCTTGAGTGCAGCGGTGGTTATTAGGGTTTAAATATGCAAATTGAAAGATGATTTGCTTCAGATTTGATGAAATATTGACACAGCTCCTGAAACATGTTGCACACGTTGCACTAACGTGTGCCCGTGAGTTACACGGAGTGCAGCTCAGACCGAGCGGTCTCTCCTCTCACTTCAGAGAGTTATTACTGCATGTCATGGAAACACTTTAAATTTATGTGTAAAACCTGCAAAGTCTTCTACTTAAATATGTTATTAATTTTTAAAGTTCTGCTTTGGAATAACCATATATTTATAACCAGAAGTGCAGTAAAAAATAAATTTGTACCTGAATTGGAGCAATTTTGAAAGGAACCAGTAGAAAATCACTCAGAGGAAAGACCTCATTTTGGTGGATTTTTGTCAGCAGCTCAATTTGAGGTCCTCAGGAGGGAGCCCTGGCCCTCCCTTCCTAGGGCTCCCAGGGGAACCCAAGACTGGGGAAAACTTCTCCTGCGGGGAAGACACCATATGGAGCTGAGGAACCTGAGGAAGCACGTGTGAGAGCCGAACCACAGGCCCCCAGTTTGCCATGTTGAAGTCTGGTCACTGCCTGTGCAGAGCTTGGAGGCTGGTCCTGAAAGGGCACTGGCGATCAGCTGAGGTCTTCAGGCCTGGTCCGCTGAAAGTGGCATCCTCAGAATGAGAGGTGAGGACGCTGAGAGGAGCGACCATGGGAAGGTGCAGGGAAAAGGCCACAGGGAGCCACAGAGAGAGGCCACGGGAGGGAGCGAGGGAGGAAGCAGCCTCCGCTGCCTGGCCCAGAGACTCACGCGGCACAGATGGCCCCGGGCTTGCCTTGCACGGCTGAGCCCACGCGGTCTGGCGCTGAGTGAGAGTTTGTGCTGTGAATCAGGAGCTGCCGTCCCCGAGACCCGGGGACCAGCTGGGAGGAAACCGTCGGCGAGGTCCGAGTGTACGCGATGGCGAGGGCTCTTTGCAGAGTCAGCTGCAGGCCAGGACCTCGGCACCCACCCTCAGTGGGCCCACGTGGGACAAGGTACAGTCAGAACAGGGGCACAGCCCTCAGCCCTCCGGCCCGGCTTGGGGTTGTGAGCACCTGGACATGCTGAGGTCCAAGTGGTCTCGGATCAGGACAGCTGTGCTGCCCCTGAGGAGGCGCCAGCTTGGGGATACACCTCACACTGGGGGGTACAAGGCTGCCTGGGGCCTGGCCCACTGGGAGCAGAAGCGGGCCTGGGCTGGCACCGAGAGGAGGGCACGACACTTTGGGGAGGCATCGCTGGTACAGGTTGGCGAGCACCACACTCACGTGCACACACGTGTGCACATACACACACATGCACACGCAGGTACCAACCCACACTTGTGCACACATGCATACACACACACACACACGCATGTGGTAAGCCAGCCACCACCTTGCTAGGCGAGCACCCGCCTGCCCCAGGCAAGCCCTCACCTGCCGTCCCTGCTGCTCCATGGCACTGTGGCAAGCTTTTCCATTTGTTGTTGCTCATCCTGTCTTTCATGGCACCACTCCAGGTACTGGGCACCGCTGGGCCTTTGGGTCATTCTGCCACCTGGTCCGTGCCTGCCATCCAGGTACCACAGAGGTCTGTATGCTCACAGCCCCCAGAGGGCCGCGGGCTGAGTCAGAGCTACAAGTGCTGATCTCGCCCCTGCGTGTCCCTCCTGGCCTGTCCAGCTGGTCCCCTGGGTCTCGGAACCATCCTCCGTGTTCACCCACAGACCCTGACTGCTCCCCACCACAGTGCCCGCGTGCACCTGTCTGGTCACCAGGTCCCTTTGGGCCCTGATGCAGGGAAGAACTTTCCTCAGGAGAAGTCTCACTCAGAGCACACACATGCACATTGCTTACTGGCCGTGCTTGGACCAGCAGGGGCCAGCTAAAGAATAGGGTTGGTATGTCTGCTACTAGGTACAGAGCAGAGAGGGGCAAACCCTTTCGTCTGACAGGTCAGTGCAGGTCATCCAGTCCCAGCAAACCTCCAAGCACTGCCCTGAGAATGCTCCGTGGGGCTCTAGTACTGGGTTGTTCAAAAGGACAATGACCTTGGGCACTGCAAATACAAGGAAAACTCTTTTTTTTTTTTTTTTCCAGTACTGGGAATCAGACACACGACCTCAAGCTTGCCAGGCAGGCGCTGTGCCGCTGAGCTAAATCCCTTGCACTGGAAAGCTCATTTTTAATGTCTAGAATTTTGGGGGGGAAGAGTATGGCTGGGCTTTCTGGGGTGCTGGTCCAGTTATGTTGCAAGTCCTCATTCCAAAGGTGTGACTGGAATGGTTTGAGGAATTAGCAGAAAAAATTTGCATCTTGTTACCCAAGTAACGATACTAAAACAAGCCAGGTACTCTTATTTCTCTTCAGAGTATATAAATCTTTCACCTTTTTAAAAGAAACCAGAGAGAATCTGGGGCCCTCGAAGTGGAGGTCATTTTGGATGAGACCCCCAAGGGCAGAAGCGTCCCACAGAGATGGGTCTGGTCCCCCATGAAATGCCTGTGTGCTCTGCCCTTTTCATACCCTCAGGTTGATTTCCTTCTAGAAACTGGTAAAATGATCTCATGGAATATGTAGTGGACTCAACTTATAACACCCAGGTGAACTGAGCAAGCATGGTGTTGGGTGTGGGAGGCCCACCTGAGGACTGTTGCCAGTAGCATAAGAGGCAGAACTGGAGAAGAAGAGAGGCTGTTGGGAGCTGAGAGAGGCTGTCAGGAGCTGGTCGAAGCTGTAAGGAGCTGTTGGTTGTTTTGGAGGAGCTCGTCATGCTGGCTTTCCTGATGAACCTGGCTGTTCTCATCCTCCGAGAAGCTCTGAGAATGGCTTTGGTTCACTTTGGGGAAGCTCTGGTCCTCACTTTGAGCACCGCTTCCCGGCTCCAGAGGGGAAGATAGTGCACTGGAGAAGCTTGCTGCATTGGCTTCCATGATGATAACTCAGCTATCTTGATCATCGGAGAAGCTCAGGACCTCACTTGCTGAAGATGGCTGTGGTACCTTTCGGGGGAGCTCTGGTTCTTTTGAGCATTGCTTCCTGGCTCCAGTGCAGATCCTTTAGGCTGTTAGTACAGATCCTTCATCCTGCTGGCACAGACTTCCTAGATTCCACCACTGACCTTTGGGCCTTCCCAGGGCAGATCTGTGAAACAGGCCTGCATGAGACATTGTCATGGGCTCTGGAACTCCAGCTGGACTCATGGGGAGCATGGTTAGGAGCTCTAGGTCTTCAGCTGGACTCAGGCAGGACATTTCCATGGGATCCAGGCCCTCAGCTGGATTCTTTGGTCTTTAGTATGCGGACAGATTTCCTGCACTCTGTTTGTGTATGACTCTTTGGGTGACTGTTACAAATAATCTTATAAGATATGTGTCCTGTATTATATCGTTCCCTTTGCAAAAATATTCCCCCAGACCAACACAGAATATTAATAGAAAGACGAGTAAGTTATGATTTCATGGAAGTATGAACAGTGGGGCCTCTCTCCGTGATGGAGGAGAAGGCGAGATGGTCGGGCGCAGTCTCTGCAGCCGGCTGCCGTCCATGCAAGGCGAGCACCTTCTGCACAGCATGAAGCACCACGTGGGTTTCATGCTGGCTTGAAAAGATCTGCCGCTGAGATGACTGAAATAATCCTGTTTTTTTCTTAAGAAAAACCTGTGGCCCAGAATCCTTTCTAAAATCAGGATATGTCTGTGATGTCTTCATTTTTGTTAGTTCATGGGTGTGGAAAACATCTCCTTACACACTTCAGGTGACATGTGCTTGACACCCAAGCGCAAGGGAAATGAGAACATGTTGTATTGTAGATGTCGTCCACCATTTTGGTTTTGCTGTTCCTTCTATGGAGATGGTGGTCTCATTATGTTACCTAGGCTGCTCCCAACTGCTGGGCACAGACCATCCTCCCGCCTCAGCCTCTGGAGGGGTTGTAGGCGCACACTACCGTGTCCGGTGGAACCCAGCCTTTTGCTTTCCACCCTCTCCCCCTCTTGCTTTGCGGTCTTATACTGACTCATTTGGCCCCAAGTTCCACAGATCCATCCTCCATCAGTTGTCTCCAAGGGGTAGAGGGAAGGACATCCTGTCTTTCACTGTTTTCGCCTGACACATAGGCTGCCTTGGTCACCAGAGATGGCAGAGGCACTACCTTCCACGTTACGTTTGCCTCATCACTTTGGTTGTGCCTGGTGTCGCCTTCCCAAATACCCGTCTGCTTATCACTCTGGATGTGAGGGGCAGAAGCACAGGCTGGGAAAGCCAGCAACTCTCCCGGCCCGCTGTCAGCTCAGGCGCGGGCTCAACCTCACCTTTCTTAGTCTGCCCGCATTAGGGAGACATTTCTACGCACGGAAATTGTTAGCTCCCCTTTGAGGCTGCTCCTTCACTGAGCCTTGATGGGATTTGATTTTATTTTCGAAATGTCTGTTTATATTATGCATGAAATCATTCTGTGAGCCCCTGAGATTTGTGTGTTACGAGGGCTGCTGAGTGCTCGTGTTGGGGTCACTGGGAAAGTGATCCGTCGTGGAGAGAGAATTAGGGGTTGGTTTGAAAACTGACCTCAACCGCTACTTGTGTGCACAGCGGGTCTCGGGTGTTGCGCAGTGCTTATTACACTCCCCAGTCAGGCATCTGTCCCCATTTACATGTCACACACTTGCGTGTGCACACAAAGCCTGCCCTGCTGCAGGAGTCCTGGAAGGCAGAACTCGACAGACACAGCTTTGGGGCTATGGATCCTGAAGGGTTTTTTGTTGCTTTTTTGACTGTCACAACCACTTAGGATGGAGTAGAGCCTGACAGATATAATGGAATGAGAAAAAATGAGCCCATCTTGGAGCGTGTAGGGAAGTTTCAGGAGAGAGCTCCAGAGTGATACAAGATTGGAACATAAATCTCCTCGAGAGCAGCTTAAACGCATTCTGCTTTAAAAATATATATATCTGGAGATGGAGTTAATCATTGTGGCGGGGTCTTTGAAATAGACTTCAGATGGCCGGGTTTGGGGGAAACAAAAATGAAATTGCCTACTTAGCGATGTCTTCAACCCCTAAATGTCGGGTTTTGGACTTAAACCAAACGGCAATCTCTTCCTCTCCCCAGTTTGGAGGCTTCTGGACTGCTGCACCCCAAGGTTCCACCAGAGAGGGCTCCGTGCTGTTAAGGTGACTTGAGCACGGGTCCCTTTCATTCTCCATCCTGTGAGAAACGCCCTCGGTCACTCACCCTTGAAGAAACGCAGATCTTGGCTGTAGCTTGCTGACCGTGATGGGCAGTTCATGGACCACCTCCTCCCGGTGAGCGGCGGGACGCATGAGCCCACACCAGACTCGCAGCATGGGGATAGATGCTCTGGGGGCTCTGTGGCCAGGTCCCCTGGGGGTCCCCAAGCTGGCGGCCCAGATACCCCACAGCCCCTGCAGAGTGCAGAGAAGGGGACTCTGCCAAACTGACCCCAGCATCTGCAATTCCTGTTACATTGCTTTCTCTTCCTGTTCTACTCAACAGAAAACCACACACTACTTGTGCAATTGTAGCAGTGACGGGGAGAGGACCTTGCACAATCGCTGGGTATGTGAAGAAAGTTGGGAAGATAGTTAGGGAGAGGGGGCTGGAGCAGCCACAGCATGGGGAGCAAACACCAGAGTCATCCTTACAGTTCACCAGTCCTGAGCCGGGTGTAGGGGCGCATACTGCAGAAAGATGAAGCAACTTAGCGTCTTAGTGAAACCCTGTCTCAAAATAAAAAATAAAACAGCACTGAAGATATAGATTAGGGCAAAGGTGCTAGGTTCAAACCCCAGCACCAAACCGAACAAACCAAACCAAAGCAAAGCAAACAAAAAGCAGTGACAGAGCACAGCAGCATTCTACCCCAGGAGCTGGAGGCTCAAGGACATACTAAGAACTGGATGGTACCTTGCACCCACATGAGGCTCTGGGCAAGAGAAAGTGTGCTGCAGCTTTGTGTGGGTAGATGGTAGGTCCCTCCCTGAGCACCTGGGATGGCAGAGGTGGATGCCACCAGCAGGTGTCCGTGCAGCTTTGTGGACCTCACCCTGAGAGAGCTGCTCCCAGCTGGCACCCTTGTCCTCCTGAGGTGCATCCTCCTGTCCACTGGAGCGTGAGCAGGCTGGAACTTGCCCTCCACCTGGGGTCAGCTCTGTCTCCAAGAAGCCATTCATAGCTCCTCAGGAGTGGGACCTGCATGTCAGGAAAACTCACTTTTGCTAGATGATAAGGTCTTACAATGGATCCTTTTCAGAACCTGGAGGCACCCCCCTAAAAGCTAAGCATAACTGGGCTGGGGATTTAGCTCAGCGGCACAGCGCCTGCCTAGTAAGTGCAAGGTTGTGAGTTCAATTCCCAGTATGGGAAAAAAAAGAAAAAGCTAAGGGTAATTTCATGTGTAACCACACATCCTTGTGACCTTGGCCTTGACTGCAAGTCTGTGGCTCTAATAGCGTGCATTTAATAAAAGATATTTAGGTATTCTGATGGAAATGTTATGCTACTGTGTAGTATATAACTTTCATATTTTATGGTGAGTGCATTTTAAAATCAATAACTCTCAAGACTCCAGTCTGTCAATTTATTCTAAATAGTTTAATTAGCTCTAATAAAGCTTGAAGTTAAATAAACATTTAGAAAATCAATTCACTTCCACTTAAAGAAAAGCACCGATTTATCCTCCAGACAAAACCAGAGTGGAGAAGACAGGATACGGGGGGGAGGCGGGTGAGGGTAGCACTCCAGAGTGCAGGGTGGCAGGGCAAGCCAGGCCGCACGGATCAGCGAGCCAGGGGTGAGGGCAAATGGCTTCCCTTGTGGATGTCCCTGAGGTTGGGAACGATACCCCTTCTTGTGTGGTGGCTGCAGGACTGGAAGTGCGACCGGGGTAGGCGACCGGCAGTGTCGGGACACACAGCAGCCTGCAGATTATCAAATACAGAAGCTGCTGGCTGTCGGGCATAGGCTTCGTTGCAACAGGGATGGGGGGCTGGGCTGGCTCTGGTGGTTCTACATAGCAAATGAGTCTGGCCCCTCAACAGGGCCTTGGGACTTAGTTTCCATACTTGTAAAGTAAAAGACTGACCATCGGTCAGAAGTGCCCTTAGGATAGCATGTGTGTGTGTGTGTGTGTGTGTGTGTGTGTGTGTAATGAGTGTGTCATCACACGCCGGCAACTGTAATTGCCAAGTCTCCCTCATGGTCCAGGTCCCTGGTGGGTGTGGGACATCAGGCTCCTCAGGTGTGGTCCTCAGGAGGCCACTCCGGGGCTCTCTGTGGGCCTGGAGGATCCTTCCAGAGCAGATCCTGCAGGCACAACGTCGTGGTGGTGACAGCGAAGTGCAAGGTAGAAAATACCTGCATTTGGGGGAACAATGATTCCTCTTCTCTTTTGCCTGGAATGAATCTGTGTCTCTTTCCTTGTGTTTTTTTAAAGTGATTTTTGCATGTTGTGAAAGTCCTCTAGCAGCAGAGATATTGAAATCCCTTCTTCTTCATAAAGCAGGGAGACTCCTGGCTGCCTTAGAAAGCAAAATCTCTTTTTCCCTAGAACCTGGGACCCCTGGAGTGAGCTGAAGAACATTTGGCAGAAACATGTCTGAACCCATCTCTGCCACCTCTGCTAGCTATCGGTCCTTTGCTCATTTTTCTGACACTAAACCCCTAAAGGAAGATTTTTTCCCTCTTCATCCTGAAGTCAAAGCTAGGGGCCAAATGTCCTTACGTAAGGGACCTCCTTTGTGGTGTTAGCCAATTAATCTGCACTACACAAATAAAACAGAGCCCAGGCAGGGTGCTTCCGTCCTGCTGCTCGTGGGCCTGCGTTTCTCTGGACCCCCATCCCCAGGGGCCGCTCACACAGGTCCCTGTGCCCACTTCCAGGACCTGCGGCTGTCTGTAGCCCTTCACTCCGTGTGACATCTAGCAGGTGCCAGGCTGGACTTCACTTAAGACTTGAAAGGAACATGAAGGGGAGCATGAGGTCATGTGTTCATGTTTTCTTACTGGAGTTAGGAACGTTAAAGCAAGTGCATTTGCTTCTAAGTGTCCATTTCAGTGTAGTGAGCAGCACCCCGAGTTAGGCGAGAACCCTGGCAGGCCATTTGGTGGCGAAGTCCAGAGCCTGGCCTCACCCCAGCTCCTCAGGTTCCTGATTCCGGACTGTGCTCCTGGCGCTTGCCTCCCAAGGGTTTGAAGACACAGTCTTTGCGCTGCAGATGTGGGCCAGATGTTTGAGCGCAGTCTACTTCTTAGAATATTTATATATTTAAAAATTTGCCCCATGGATGTGCATAATAACTGAAAAGAGAGAGTCTAAGATCCCTGCAGCCAGGGAGGGTCCCCAAGGCCACCTTGGGTTTTCCTTGGACGGGTGTTTGTGAGAGTTTGCTACGGGATGGACAGGCCACAGATGTTTGGGTCTGAGGTAGCTAGAGGTCAGATTCCTGATCACCCCTGGTGGACAGCCAGCGGCATGCTGCTGGCAGCTGCTGAGAGCAGAGAGCCAGGTAGAAGGGAGGGTGGAGGGCACAGGGTGGGCAGGGGGCAGCGTCTAGTAGGGGCTCTGCACAGGGAAGCCAGCAAGGTCTGCGGGGAGGGGGTCCCAGCAAGGGGGCAGGGCTGGAAAAGACGGGGGACCTGTTCCTCCCTGGTCCACACAGACACACATATGCGCAACTACACACAGACACACACACACATATGTACCAGCTCATACACACAGACATTCACATCTTCACACAGACGCACATATGTATATATATATACCAACTCACATACACACATACATATATACCAACTCATACACACAAACGCACACAGACACACACAGACACGCACACACATATGTACCAACTCGTACACACATTCACATCTTCACACAGATGCACATATATATATATATATATATATATACCAACTCACATAGACACACATACATATATACCAACTCATACACACAGACACACACAGACACACACACGTAGATGTACCAAACCATACACACAGACACACACATCTACACACAGACACACACATGCATATATACCAGCTCATACACACAGACACACACAGACATACACACACATATATGCCAACTCATACACACATACACATCTACATACAGACACACACATGCGCATCTACACACAGACACACACATACATATATATCAACTCATACACAGAGACATCCACATCTTCACACAGACGCACATATATATATATATATACCAACTCAAATGGACACACATACATATGACCACACGAGGCTTTGGGGGGACATCTAGACACAAACCATAACACTACCAAAGTCCCTGAAACCCTAGAGCAGGAGATTTCTTGTGTGGGAGGAGTGCAGCCATGAATGGATCCTCACTGGGCAAAGGGGAGACAAAACAGCCCAGCAAGATGCAAAAGAAAAACTAACATGAGTAATTCCAAACTTGTATTAGAAAATAGAGTCACAGCCCACAAATTAAAAAGTAAGAAGCAATCTGAAGTCCAGCTTTTGAGCCAGGGATATAGCTCAGTGGCATAAGTGCCTGCCTGGCAAGTTCAAGGTCCTGAGTTCGAATCCTGATACCAAAAAAAAAAAAAAAAAATGAAGTTCAAGTTTCTACTGCCCAGTCTTGGCAGGATTCTCATCTGATGCTATACTTCTGGGTCAGGACCCCTCCATCCCTGTGGATCATTATACACTGGCTCTCCATCCTTACACCCTGGCACCCCAAGCATTGAGAATGGAAAATCAGAGGCAGCATCCAGTGGCCACCCAGTCCTTGGGGGCCCCAGGTGCCCACAGGAAAAGAACTGCCCTCTGTGTCCCTAGAGACCAGAGAGCCTGGGCCTGGAATCACAAGGCAGGACTGGCCGAGCTAGCCTCCCAGGGTGGCAGAAGCACATCCAGGACAATTTCTTCCAGAATGTGTCGTTCATTTCTTTCCTATTCAAAACCAAACGTGATGTGCTTCTTTGTCATCCCTGTGATAGTTTCATTTTAAAATCAGCTGACATCTAGCCTAAGACTTAACGTCCATGTGTATGTTTTCCCAGGAGCACTCCTTGATGTGCAAAATGTCCAGCAAGGTGTGGAGGAGCAAGTCTGCAATCCCAGCTCTCTGGGAGGCTGAGGCAGAGGGGTCATAAGTTTGAGCCCAGCCTGGGCCACGCAGTGGCTTAAGATAACCCTGTCTAAAGTAGGAAACAAAGGGTTAGGATTCAGCTCAGTGCTAAAAAAACAGAAAATCCTTTGACTGATCTTTTCATTACAAGTCTTTGTTGCTTTTTCAGTCTACAAACCTCAGCAGCACCCCCTGGACTACAGGCCCCCAGCACTGCCCCGAGGCTGCGACAGGAACGCCCAGGCCCTGGGAGTAGCACCTGTCCCGATGGCAATGACAGGAGACGCAGCTGCTCTGCCTCCACTTTCCCTGCGTCCCAGGCTGATTGGTTGTGGAAGACGCGAGCTCCTTTCTAGCCACTCAGGGAGTCACACCACAAGGAAGCAGGGAAGTTGGCCGAGCCTGTGCATTGCACTCCACCAAAGCCGCCCAGAGGGAGGACGTAGAGCAGCCAACCGCCCTTGCCTTCAACTGACCGTACCCCAGCCTTCCACCCCCACTGAGTATTCCCAAGACAGCTCACCGCAGAGGAGGGAGAGCTCTGGCGCAGGACTTTGGAAGCTTCAATCAAGATAGGGGAGCCCTGGCTCTGTGCCTCTGGCAGAGGTGCTGGGGGTGAGCTGGCAGCGCGTGGGGGGCAAACTGCTCACCCCCTGGCAGGAAGCAAAGGAGGCACAGGCCTAGCTGGAGTTCAGGATCCTTCCTAGGGCCTCTGAGGACACCCACAGAGCTCCTTCTCCTGAGGGCGCCCCACTTGCAGGCCATGCCCTTGGGCACTGGGCTATGGCATTGCATTCTGGACCCCCCAGCTCACATCCACCTCACGGAATAAGGGTTACTTGATCCTACCCAAGTGCCTCCCTGTTCTCAGCTCCAGCTCAAGCACGCTCCGAAGTCCAAGTCCAAGGTCTCCTCGGAGTCTCAAGACCAACACAGCCATGAGCCCATGAGAAATCAGAGAGAAAGCTATGTACTTGCAAGACACAATGGCAGGACAGGGTCAGGGACAGGGGACCATTTCCATTTCCAAGGGAGCACAGGGGAACAGGAAGTAGGACTGGCCCAAGCAGGCATGTCGAACATTCCAAGGCTCCAGATCCTGAAGGTCCAGGTCCGAGTCCATCTTCCTCCTATCTCCCTTTTTACCTTTTCATGACCTCACATTCGCGAAGTCCTCTGGCCCACAGGAGCCTGGTGTGTGATGCCTTCGCTGCCCCTGCTCCTTGTGGCACCCGGGCCTCTAAGCTCCACCAGTACCACAGTGGCCACTCGTCTCAGCTTCCTACATCCCAGGCTTTCATCAGCATACTCCTCCGAGGCAGCTCAACTCCAAAGGCTCCTCTGCTCCATAAAACAAACTTCAGGAAGCAGTGCCTCCTCAGCACCTGTTTTCTGGTTAGTTGATTTCCCAGCCTTATGTTGAGATTTGTCAGTTGTGAAAAGGAAAGGGTTATCTTAGCTCACGGTTTTGGAGGTTGCAGTCCAAGGTCAGGCAGCCTTGTAGATATGAGCCTCTGATGAGCACTGGGAAGGTGGGGGAAGACTGCTCACTCGTGCCCGGAGGAAAATGAAAAATGGGATGGCCCTGCCCCACAACCCCCTGGGTGAAACACCCCCAGGGACCAAGGTCTTCCCTCTGGGCCCAGATGCTAAAGGTTTATCACCTCCCCATGGCACCACCCTGGAGACCTGGCTGTTCACTCCTGGGCCTTTGTGGGACACTTACCCAAACCGCAGCACTGACCATAGTACTTTAATATTAATTTCAGCAAGGATGCTTTTGGACATGTGTTGGATAGCTATAGTGGTCTGGTGATGTTAACATGGTATGAAATCCTTCACTTCATACTCTCAAGCTACATCTGTTTTCCTACAAACGACTGAAGTTTATCCTTTTTATGGCAGAGTAGCACTCCATTATGTATAAATACCACATTTTCTTTATCCATTCATTGGCTGATTCATCTCCATCCAAGATTAGTATTATGAGTCATATTGCTAGAAACAGGGGTGTGTATGGATCATTGTAATATGACTCTTTAACTTTTTGGGGAAGATACCTAGAAGGAAAATAGCTGGGTCAAATGGAATTTCTAATTTCAGTTTTTTGGGGAATCTCCACGATGATTTCGACAGTGGTTTTGTAGTAATAAAAAATAAAATAAAATAAATGGCATGAAGTAAAAGGGGCGAGGGTTGTCTTTTCCCCGTGTGCTGTGGCAGGAAAGGCCAATAAAGCTGTGGAGCTGTAGAGCCCACCTGAAGATCCTCCCATGTGAGGGACCTGGCACACCTGCTAGCTGTGTTCCCTGAGGGCAGTTACCTATCTGCCAGGCACCATGGCATTGCAGGCTGTGCCTCTGCCACCACCCCAAGGGAGCACTGGCCCAGGAGCTGATGGATGGGTCTCCTGTCACATGGGGCCACATCCTGCATCAGCAAAACCGCAGCCTCCCACGGTCCTGGTCACTCTTGCACACAGTCTCTGGGGCCCAGGGCATCTACCTGTGGGAGGAGCCCTCTGCCCTGTGCCCAGCCTAGAACAAATGCCCTCCTTGTGTGGAAATCATCAAACTCGACCCTCCTTGAGGCCTGGTACTCCAGGGAGGCTGCTCCTCACCCAGGGCCGTTGCTCTGAATCTATGCCAGGGCCGTCTCAGCCCAGTGGATAGCCTGCTCACTTCTGAGTTCTCATCCTGTGGTGCAGCTCTGGTACCTCTGTCGCCCTGAGTCCCTCTCAGCTGGGCTCCTCAGCCGAGGCTCCTGTCCAGCAAGGACACCAGCCTGTCACAGAGGAGTGTGGCCTGTGCTTCCCAGAGGTTCTGTGTCCCGACTCCGGCAGCCAGCGGGCGTTGGTGTAGACCTGGCCTTATTCTCCCAGCAGCAAGGAGCGTAGCCTCCTTTCCATGACTGCAGGTGGCCTGAGGACGAGAGAGGAACATGGACTGAGGCAGAACTGGCCGATCTGGGAAGAGAAGTAACTGGAGCCTCTCCGAGGGCCCAGGTCTACTTGTCCTTTATACTAGCAGTGGTCAGTGGCTACTTTTGCTCACAAGAAAATATTTACTTTTAAATTCAGCCAGTTGGTATTTATTGAGCATTAAGAACAAGTCTGTCACTGGTTGGAATTTGGGGTTCAAAAATAAGCAAGGCAACATTGTTCTGCCTTGAAAATAGGGCCCAGGATAGCTGCATCCTTCCAGGAGAGGCCCTGGAGCTGGCACCCAAGAAACATTTGCAGAATGCAGCTGCAAACCAAGAGATGTGCTGTGGTCCTGCTTCTTCTGCTCTGTGGGACAGAAGTGTCCTGATTGACACTCTCTGAGTGCCCTGGGTATGGGCAGCAGGGATGTGTGTCCTTAGGAGGACCGAGCTCTCTGAGGCAGCTCCAGGAGGTGTGTGTATAGGACTTGGGTCAGAGAAAGAAATGTCCACATGGCTGGTGCTGACACATGCAGCTGTGAGAGGTGGGCTGCCCGAGAGGGAGTGGACTCCATGCTGGACACTCCCCTCAAGGAGTTCCTTCTGTGGTACAAATTCCTGCACTTTGATGGCAAACTGCACATTAAGTTGAATGCATTTACATCTACCCTCAATCACATAATACACACTGGGCCTTAAAATATCAGCGTCTAGCCAGACAGGATATGTAACGATCAGCAGAGGAACAACTTGCTGATTTACTGTAAACATTTAAAATAATCTTTACTTTGAACTCCTTGTAAATTATTCAGTGGGCTACTCCATATGTTATGCAAATTTTAAGCTAAATGACTATTTTCAGCAGAATATGACTGAAGCATATTATAGGACAGCATTTCTAATTTTAGCTTGTTTTACACTAATATCCTTAGTGACTTACAGGCCATGGAAGGAGGAGTAGCAGCAGCTCAGCCCCTCAGCCACCCACAGAGCTCCTGCAGCAGCTGGGTGTCAGGGGCTGGTGCTCACTGCAGCCCCCTGCAAGTTGGTGTCAGAACGCTGAGTCTGTGTTGGATGGATGGAGGGACTGAAGAGGAATGTCCCGAGCAAAGAAGGTATCTCCTTCTTCTTTCCCTTTTCATTCCTTCCAGGCTACAAGCCTATTGGTTGGTGTCACTCACATCAAGGGCGGGTCTTCCCCTCCTTTTGCAGCCTGCTTGTCAATTAGCTTTCCTAATGTGCTATGCAGTCCTCGCTTTAGTCAAGCTGACATACTGCAGTGGATGATCACACAGAGACGGCTGCTGAGGGAACCAGGCCCCATCCCTGCTTCTTCTGAAGAGAAAGAGAGACTGCTCTGGACAGTCACGGCCTTCTGGTGTCTCTCAGAACTTTGCCCAGGGAGTTAGGTGTCCCTTGAGGGACCGCACTCAGGCCAGGGGAGCATTTCAGGCCCAACTACAGTGTCACTCTTGCCCAAGCTCCACTAATTCAGTTAATCCAATCACGGTGGCCAGGCTTGTATGTTGACATTACATTGCTCTCCTTAAGCAGAGACCACTTGTACAGAGCCAAGGTGGCCAGTGGGCCATCAACAGCCTTGTCCTTGTCTCTGGAGAGACCTGGGGTCAGTAGAAAATTACAGTGTGTTTTCCCTTCCTCACCATCTCTAGCATTTTCCTAAGGCCTCAGGGCTGCGTATTGAGAAACACAGGACACTGCAGTAGGGGTTGTGAGTGCGGGGATGTTTGTGCACATGCTCTTATGATACCTGCAGGTGTCCATTTGCTCATGTGTGGACAGTTGTATTCATGTGTGTTTTTGCGTTTAGTGTGTAGGTGTATCATGTGGGAACACATTCGTGTGCATGTGTGTATTCGTGCTATGTATGTGGATGTATGTGGATTGCACATCTGTGCACTCACACACATGTGTGAGAGTTGTGAGAGCACTCAGCATGTTGTATCCAGGGGAGCACTGACTGCTAAGAGAAACTTCCCCGGCTCCCAGCGTCAGTCACAAAACACCACGCACAGTCTCCAGGGCTAAGTTGTGGCTGACAACTCGGGATGCCATCACACGTGACCTCCAAGAGGGGCTCCCTGGAGAGTTTTCAGGGTGCACAGCTCTCCTCACTGACCTTGCTTATGATGTGGGGCTCCACTTAGGTCTTCCCACCTCTAAATAGTCACCAGCAGACCTGCGCACCCCGAGATCCCAGGGCCTGCCCAGGAATCATGCACCAGAGGCAGCTCTGTGTGCACCAGAAAGTTCTCCATCCGTACCGCCACTCGTCCTGATGTGCCACCTTCTGGGGTTAGGGGCAGAGATGATTCTTAGGGCACACTTCCCCGCGTGAGTGGGAGGTTGTAGAGGGCTGGCCTTGGTGCAGTGTCTGGTCCCTGCCCCTTCCTCTGTGGAGCTGTCCCCTGGCTGCTACCTTGCAGCTGCGAGCTGAGTGGCTTCGTTCCCCCACAGCCTTCCACCATGACTCAGCAGCCCACCACCGTGGACCGAGTCCCCTGAAACCTGAGCCAAACTGCGTCGCTCCTCCTTAAAGTTGTGGAGTTACTGCTGTGGGGAGGTGACGGACGCAGCCCGTGAGGAAATGGGGTCCAGGGCTGTCCCAGGTGCCGTCCCCCCAGACAGGGCTCTGCACACACTGGAGAATGAGGCCATGCATGGCGTGCTGTGACCTCCCTCCCTTCTGCCTGCGTCACTTTTGCAGAGCCAGCAAAGGAACCGCAAATCCCAGGGCTCCTCCTGGCTCCTCAGCATTGGAACTGGGCCTCCAGAGTGGGTTCCGTCTCCTGCCAGGGTTATTTGAGATATTTCATGTTTACCTAAAAGCCTCCCTCCCCAACAAAGGGCACATCTGCCCCTGCTGGCTCGGCTACTGGCAGGCCATGCACGTAGGTGTGGCCCCGGCCTCTTGGACGTGTGGCCAGGTGCTCCATGGGATGAAAAGCAGGGTGGCAGATCACCATCCCCAGGTAGGATGCCCATGGTCAGGATCAGGGTGGGGACAGTAGGGTCGTCACCAGGAAAACCACCTGGAACAAGGGAACCAGCACTTCGGGTGGCACTGGTGGGTCATGGTTTTAACCGTTGCTTGGGTGCGATGACAGCACTCACCCAGCAGGTCTCAGGGAGCAGGTTTACTACAGAGACCGGCAGGGTGGGAGGTCTTGGGCCTGTCCTCGAGCCTCCTCAGTGACACGCAGGTCACCACGGTGCAGACAAGCCCCTCAGCTCAGTCTGCAGGCAGGCCAGATCTGGCATGCACTTAGGAGATCGGCCCAGTCCTTCACCCTGTCCCCAGGCCCCTGGCCCCGGGCGCATCGCTGGCTCCAGCCCTTACCTCCTTGCACTTCTGGCTGCCAGGGCTGCCAGGATGAAGACACCTCAGCCTGATCACAGAGCTGGGAACTGTTTGTTTTCTTATTCAGATGACTGGATCAGCTGCCAGAGCTGCACAGAAATCTACTGTGGCTGACTGTGGCAGCACAAAAGATCACTCTTGGTGCTGGCTTTCATATTTGCGACCCTTTTTATTTCCTAATATCCCCTGTGTCTGGCAGTGCACTCTAACCTCTGACACCGGAAAGTCAGTCAATAAACTCAGCCGCCTTTGATCCGCAGGATTATGGGATTGCTTTTTATGCAAAGGGAAACATCAGGATAAGCAAATACGGAAGGGAAAACCCCTCCGGAGCAAGGGGGTTTGAAGAAGAAGAAACAATTCCAGAGCATTTGCAATGCAAACCTTCACGGACATCTGAGCCTTCTCTATCAGCTGCGGGAAGGGAGCAGACACCAGCCAGGGGGTCCGCACTGATGTTCGGGTGCTGCGCACCCTCCCCCTGCAGGTTTATGGGAAACACATGGCTCTGCAGTTTTCTACCCTGGAGTTCCCTGAGGGCAGCCCATGGCTTGGAGTGATTGCGAAGCAGACGCCCTGGCAGAGTCGGCCTTCGGGGATGTTATTTCCTCACCTCAGACCCTACCACCCACTTCCCGGGATGGGATGAGGACAGCGTTCCCTGTGTGGTCCTTGCTCTGCTTCTGCAGAGGACAGAGCTGGTGCTGGGCATCTGCACAAGCGTGAGGCTGTCTAGGAGCCCCTCAGATGCCGGCATTCACAGAAGCCCACATCACTAACTGTGTGCCCAACATAAACTAGCGTGGTGTTTGCAGGCAACCCACACTCTTCCTCCTGGGTACTTTGTGTCACTCTAGGCTGCTTGGCTCCTGCAAGGCTAAGAGAATGGTTAGTCTATGAACTGCGTGGGGAGCAGCCGCAAGGAAAGAGTGTGTGTGCATTGAGTGCAGTTGCAGTGGTTTCTTGGAATATTTTCTGTCTGAGGTTGGGAAAGCTGCAGATGTGAAACACAGACATGGAGGTCGACTTCCTGAGTTCTCCTGACATGGATGGGGTTGTCCTGCACTGGGGTCTCTGACTTCTACAGATGCTGCCATTTGCTGCCCAGCAGCTGCCTATCTCCCTCCCTGCAGGGGCATTTGTCTGCTCCTGGAGCAGGCGCTAAGACGTGAGTTCTAAGAGTCCCCCTGAGACGGCTGACTTCCTTTTTGCATGATTTCCGTTGTCTGTCTGAACCCTTGCTTGAACAGATGTGAGGACCCAGGAGTGGAAGTGGGGGCGGCAGTTCCCTCTGCTCTGATAGCGCCCCATGTGCTTCTTGCGGGTGCGCTGCCATGGGGCTCTCCAGAGCAAATGTGCTGTGCGTGCATGAGGCTCCCTCCCCTTGGGGAGAGAGGAGACCCAGGTGCATGGGAGGCAACTGTTTTGGGGGCCATGTCTTTGCCCCACGGTGCAGGTGCTCCCTTACCCTCTTCCACACAGGTGGCAAGCAGGCATGCGCTTCTCCACCTCTGGAGGAAGAGGCAGTATACACAGGTGGTTTGCTCCTCAAAGCCCAGAGTCATCCCGGAGGAGACCCCGGACCTACGGTGAGAGCATTGAGGACGGGACGCAGCATCCTGCAGCCGAGGAGGGCAGAGCCATCTCACAGCTGCAGCAGGCGCCAGCTCCAGGCTGGGGCAGAGGGACGGTAGGCTGTGGTGGACTCGAGGCCCAGCCTGCCACCTGCTAACCAGCTTCAACATAGCCAGAGGTGGAGCCACTGCTGTGACCTGGGAGAGGAGACCGGGACCCTAGTGGTGACCCACGTCCCAAGAAGGCCCCCTGAAAGAGCTGCCACCCCTTGGGCAGCAGCATTCTTGGTGGCCAGAAGAGTGGACATCTCCAAGGAAGCTGATGACAGGAACCTTTCCCTCCATGCTCACGGGAAGTCTGAGCCTGGCCTCTGCCCTGGAACAAGAGTGGCCCCCTGGGGAGGGAGAAAGTCCATCTTACACGAGCCTGAGCTTGGACTTTAGTTGTCCTCCAGGGGATGATGTGGGGTCTTCATAAGGTGCCACAGAGTGGGCCAATGTGGTGGGTGTGATGTGGAGTCTCATGGGGACTGGGGTTCCCCAGAGGGACTCAAGGGCAGCCTTGTGTGTCTGGAGTCATCTGAGTCCAAGACAGATGAGAGCTGCGTGATAGTGATGGGTGAGAACCCAACCCAACCCAAGGACGCCCCAGGCACCAGGAAGGACAGCAGCAGCCTCACGGGGACAGACTCCATGGAGGAGGGAAGAAGGTCACAAAGCCAGACACGAGCCAGTGGAGGAGGGGACAGGCCCACCAGATGATCAGTTTTGGCCCTGTGATGTTCTCAATCCATGCATCGAAATTATGCACAAGTATTTGTTCAAGAAAGGGAAAAACTGTAAACAGACTTCACTCTGCAGATTTTTCACTGAATAGCAGCATCACAAGCTGATGTTCTCGAATCATACCTCTCAACCCAATTTCATTTCTGAGAAATGATCGTTTGGAGATGTCATGGCTGTGTCTAGATGTCCCCGTCTTAGGCGGGGCTTTTTCAAGGTGGCTGGATCTAGGCTGTGTGATGCTGGGCTCCGGGAGGTGATGCTGAGATTGATTCATGGATCAATGCTAGGACTAAGGCTGCCCCGTCCTAGATGTGAGGACCTAAGGGTGGGCAGCTTGGACAGGACATAAGGGACAGAAGGGGGGTCGATGTACTTTGTTTGTTGTTTGTCATTTGCTGCCTTCTGCCTGCCATGACCTACCTCTTCTCCGTGATGTCCCCTGGGCCGTGCCACCCTGCCTTGGAGCCAGCTGAGCAGGGCTCACACCCCAGCAAACCATGAGCTCGATGAACTTTCCTCCTTTAACTTTGAGTGTCAGGTGTTTTGTCTCAGCATTAAGCAAAATAACTATGGCACAAACTATTATGTGACCAAAACATAATAAACTCAGGAGCACTGGGACCAGAGAGTGTGGGAAGATCCACCCAGCTCTTTGGAAAAGGACAGTAAAAGCGTTCTCGCCAAGGGCCATCAGAGAGACTAGTAAGGTGTCCTGATTCACCAGGGGCCGTTTGGGAACGGCTTTCTGCACGGGGGACCCTCAGAGCTCCAGCTTCTGTCAGGCGCAAGAAGGACATACATGACCCTGGGTCATCTGAAGGCTAGCTTGGGGAAGCCGCACCCCACAGGGCCCAAGTCTCCCACGGGAACCTTCTCTGGAGCTCAGTGTCCCGCATACTTGAAATGAGGGGGTTTCAAGGATATCTGGCCTCAGCTGACAAATCCTATGACCAAAGCCTTCAGTCCACCTGCGTCCAACACAGGCAGCGGCCAGGAACGGAAGGTTGGGCTGTCACCGGCACAGGGAGACGATGCAAGGTGGCAAAGACAGCGGCAGTGACAGTCAGGCTTCAGCTGCCAGACTCAGTCGTTCCAAACTCATGTTTAAGCACCAGGAACTTCGAGAACTGAACACATTTTTCCCATAAGAAATAATGGAAAACCAAATGATGTTCTGAGGCCTAAACATTTCACTTATAAATTCATTTTTCCAGAATCTTAACACGAAGTTAACAGCCCTAGATTGTGAAACACGTAAACACAGTAAATACAATACATTAAATATCAAAACACAATACAGTAGATATAATTTAATTTTTTTTTTGTCCAGGTGCTTTAGCTTGATTTGGAAATCACTGGCAGATAGAGAGGCATCAGAGGAGGAGGAAAGAGGGTATTTCCTGAGGAGAGGCGCCTTCCGTAAGGACTACAGGCAACACACTCTCTGGGGTCCTTATTCACCTTTTCTCACTAAAATTTTGGGTGAGAGCAGCACGTAGCCTGAAGCATCACCCTGCGTCTGCGATCAGACACAACCTACAACTCATTCGGGGCCGTGTAGGTTTTCTCAAGTTGGACTTTTCAATTGACTGTAGAGCAAAATCACCAACACCAAGCAATTTTTTTCAAATTCTGATGTTCTAGTGGTGGGGGCTGCAGCTTGGGGCGTTCAACAACCAGGGCTTCGCTGCAGACCTCTGCTTCCCTCGTCACACAGCACAGGGCTGCCGCTGGACAGCGGGTCAGGCTGAATGTCACCACAGGAACCTCAGGCCTCCGGGGGTAGCACCCTCCAAAAGAGTAAAGTAAGAACATACATCTCAAGGAAATGTTGAGGTTTAACATCCTAAAAACATAAAATTTATATTTGTCAAATACTATAAAAATTAAGGTAATGAAAAGTAGAAGATATGAATGACATTAAACATCTTAATTTATAAAAACTCGCACACAAGAAAGCGTTGCCCAGCTACAACTAACAAAGCGGAGAATATTCAATTTACAAGGGAGATGGACAGGTGGCCAAGGGACTTACAAAACTTGCATAAAATATTTAATTGTACCAGTAAGAAAAGAAAAAAGCACGTATATAGGTGTGACAAGCTGAATATCACTTATCACACCGGGAGAAAGAATTTTTTCTAGGCCTCCTGGAGCAGTTCTGAAGCATGGATGCTTGATTAAGCAAATTAAGAAATTTGAGGCCCAAATTAACCTAGGATATTGGTCACATTAATGAGAAACCTGAAAAATGTTCTTGCTCTTTCCTTCATCAGTGCTGCTTCTAATCCATCTTCCTAAATAGGTCGCGGGTCCTCTGCAACTTTACCACCACAATCACCTTGAGCTTCGTGAAAAACAGACGTGGCTTTGCATGCAACAGTGACAGTTTGCTCGGCGGCCTCTGCAGGAAAGTCTGTCCCAGTGCTGCTCCGCGGGTTCTCCCCTGCCCCGTGGCACCGTTCCCCTTGGGACCCCTCCGGAGCCCTTGGCAGGGACCTTGTTGCCTCTATGTAGGCGTGGCCTCCTGGTGACCCGCACCCTGCGCCCCAGCCTTCTCACAGGTGTGTGATGGCCACCAACCAGCCCAGAAGTCACGTCTTGGGAACACACTCGAGTGCTGGATTTGACTCCATGTGCACACGCTGCAGCTTCTGGAGAGGCGCCCCTCGGCGTCCCCGCGCCGTCCTACGGGCCCGGCAGGCGGCTTTCTCATGCGAAGCAGAAGCTCCACTGTGGCAGCATCGGCTGGGCCTGCACGGCCCCTCCCCTAAGCGCCCAGGCTGTCCAGTGCCTGGCTGACGCACAGGGAGTCCTGGCTGTCACCTGCAGAGAGGCACCGGCCGCTGCTCTCTCACCTCCAGGCCCGGAGGCTGCTGAGCTGTGTGGGGAGGAGGAGACCCTGGAGTCGGCCCCAAAGGACGAGGGGTGACCGGGGCATTGTACCCTGACCCCCCACGGCTGCTGGGGCGACACCCACTCCCTGTGCCTCTGCAGCCCCACCCCGAGCAGGGTGGAGCCCTGGCCCCCTTTTGCTAGGCGCACCCTTCCCTCCCGCAGCTGCACAGCCTGTGTGTGCTCAGGGGCTCCGGGTCCTCACCTCCTCTGCTCAGTCTGTCGGGAACATGGACAGCTGAGGTGCAGAAGTGGCTCCCCTGGCAAGTGTGGCCATGTGCACGATACCCTACAGGGGCTGCCTCCCCTCTCTGGGGTCTTCGGGATCCATGCTAATTCTGGGTCCACAGAGGCATCATTCTCCCTCCACATGTGATCCCAAAGAACTGGCTGAATCAAGAAATGCCTTAGCTTGGCGTGGTGCACACACCTGTAATCCCAGCACTCTGGAGGCTGAGGCAGGAGGATGGTGTAAGCCCAAGGCCAGCCTTGACTACCTACTGAGTTGAGACCAGCCTGAACTGCACAGCAAGACCCTGTCTCAAACAAACAAAACAAAATAAGTGGAACGTCTTTGGAGAAGTCAGAACCTTGAACATTCACACTGCCTCACTCAGGTTCTCATGGAATGGAGCTGCTCTGAGAGCCTAGATCTGCGTGGTGTTTATTTCTAAAGGTTTGAGACGACCGTGTCCCACATGATTGCAATCTCTGACGCGGTACTACAGCTTTCAGCCACCTAGTTCTTTTAGGTAGAAAAAAGGAATGAGAGGGGCTGGGGATTAGCTCAGCGGCAAAAGCACCTGCCTGGCAAGTGCAAGGTCGTGAGTTCGGTTCCCGGTACCAGAGAAAAACCAAAAACCAACCACAAAAAAAAAAAAAAAAAAAAAAGAAAAAAGGAATGAGAAACCTCAGTTCTTTAAGGAAAATGAATAAGCAGATAGGGCTGCAGCCAGACAGCCGTCCTCGAAGGGCAGCAGCGCGTCACAGCCCCTGGGCGGGCTGGAAAGCTGTCCTCTCTGTGGACCTCGCTCACCAGCTCTGTGCTATCCCGGGACAGTGCACCCTGCGGGCCCCACACCTCAGGCCTCTGTCCCCCAGGTCTCCTGCACAGAGGCCCGATGCTCCCACCAGGGACCCGCGCAGGAGGCTGAGGCTACTGCAGCGTCACAGCTCCCTCTGGCCTCTTCCTCCCAGTGCAGCCAGGCACCCTGGTCCTGCAAGCTGCCTGCGGACGGCTATGTCCTGCACTCTGCACACAGCGAGACCCTGGTCTCCCAGAGCGCGTGCCTGGGAGAAGCGCCCTCCCCTGTGATGCTGACTCTGCCCGCAGGACGTGCCCTGCTGCGGTACAGCTCCCTAACTCAACCCCATCTTTTATTTCTGCTTTTTTACTTCTACTGTAAAATAGTATGAAATATTGAATATCTCCTTTTATTTGAAAAGGTAAAATTGCAAAATTCCCAGTAAGACTATCTACACATGTGCTCATACAAGAATGCAAACAGAAGCTGGGTGTGGTGGCACACGCCTGTAATCCTGATGTCCTGGGAGGCTGAGGCAGGAGGATCGGAAGCTTGAGTCCAGTCTGAGCAGTTCAGTGACTTAGCAAGACCCTGTCTCGAAATGAACACTAAAAAGGCTGAGATGCAGCTCAGGGCAAAGGCCTGGCGCTCAATCCCCGAGCTGAAAAAAAAAAAACGAAAAACAAAAATAAATAGAAAACTTAGAGAGGCCCTCTTATTAAAGAATTTTTAAAAGTTCATGGAAAGTACAGAGTTGGCATTGTGACAAAGTCTGTTTCCTCTGAAGATGGGCACAGCCTGGCTTCTCTGGGTGGCCGGGCCTCGTGCTCAGGCGCCAGTGCGGCTGAGTCCCCACCCACACCCACTGTGACACCTGGCACTCCTGGGCCCGAGGAAGTCCTGCAGCTGTCCCGATGGCGGGTAAGGACCGCTGTCCTCGTGGGCTTTGGGAAGTTGAGGAGAAGAGGAAGAGCGATTGAAAGCAAAAGGGAAGAGAGAGCCAGGCGTGGTGGCGC
>NW_004955504.1:2186724-2360323 GCF_000276665.1 Chinchilla lanigera
GAAGGGGGTGGGAAGGGCAGAGGCGGCAAGGAGACCGATGGCGGACAGGACTCCAAGGAAGACGAGGAGGCCTCCCTGCCTCAGCCTGCCCAGCAGCCTGGCCTGCGCCTGCCTCTGTCCTGCTGTGACTGGTGGGAGACCTCCAGATGATGGGGATTCTATTTTTTGGGTGCTCCCAGAAGGATGAAGCAGGAGGCTTTCTTCAGAGAATTTGTACTCTTTCTCTCCACAGGGCCTGGGCCCAGGCTGAGGCAGTGCCATCTCTAAGAGCTGTTGGTACCTGCGCGGGTGAAGCTCCAGGCTGGAGTGAAGAACGGACGAAGGGGCTGGAGGTCCACCCTCTGTGGGTGTCTTCACGCTTCTCCAGGGTCAGGGCTCACTCTTCCTCGTTTCAGTTTTAAACGAGCAAGGGCGTCACTGAAACGCTGGGTGCGGAAGTGTGAAGGGGCGCCTTGCTCTTCTGCAGGGTGCGGGCAGCGAGGCTGCCACTCGCACCCACAACCCCAGCCGGTCCGCGGGGCTTGTGCTGCTGCAGACAAGAGCTCCAGGGGCGTGGGGCCTTCTCCACCTCACACCAGCACGGGCGCTCCTCCCCTCACCGCAAGGTAGGCACGCACTGTGGATTCCTGCTTCCAAATTAAATCTGTTTTTTCTCAAGGTTTATTTGTACCTTAGCAAACACTCTGTGCATGACCAGAGCTGGGGGTTTGGACCTGAAAGCCGAGATCCACCGCGGCAGGCACCAGGTGGTCCTTGCAGAGAGACTCCTTCAGGCCCGCCCTGCCCTGCCCTGCGGGCGACTTCCTGCCTGCCCTCTACCACCAGGGGCCCTGTATTCCAGAACTCTCACTCCCAGCCGGGCTACCAAACGGGCACCAGAAGTGATAATTAAACTAATTCTGGAGGCAATAGCAAAGCGTAATGAAAGAAAGAACGTTTTAAAGAAATTACTCAGAAAATATCACGAGCCCAGGCGCTGGAAACCTTCCAGCCCTGCTAATTGCATCTTAATGCTCTAAAGCGGGTGCAATCGTTCAGCGAAATCTCCTCCATGTTACAATTCAATTGCAGTGTGGTATTTTTCTTTATTTAAAGGAAGTGAATGCAGCAATTATCACAACATAAAAAAGATGCTTCGTTTTCATCTGAGGAAGAGGCGTCGTCTGTGAGTGGGCAAAGTTCTCCCGGCGCTCTCCCCAGCGCTGCGTTGTCTTGCGGGAATTGGCAGACCTTTCCCAGGAATCCCGGGGGGCACCTGTTGTTCTCCTGTTCTCACTCTCGCCCCCCAGAGGCCCACGTCCCCCCACGTCTGTGCTGTGCTCCTCTGCGGCGTTTCCTTCACATGTTGCCGCTGTCCGTTTGCGGGAGGCTTGGCCTCTGGGTGCCACGGTCCCTGCTGCGGTCCCCAGAGCGGTTATCCCACGCCCGGCACACGGAGGCTTGGGTCCCAACGCCACGTCAGAGCCTAGCAGCAGAGGCGCTCTCAGCACACAAAGCTTTCACAGTCCTGAGGATGGCCCAGTGGCCAGGCAGGGAACGCAGACTTTCCAAGCGGCGGCCACAGCCCGGCAGTGCAGCCCGGGTCACTCTGGGAAAAGCTAAACATGCCAGGGTGTTTAGAAGTGCTAGATCAGGGACTGTTTACAAACACCAAAATACAAAAAACAAAAAGCAAAAAGCATAAAAAATCAAACAACAACAACAAAAAACAAACACCCGAACCCCAAAGCACTTCAGCTCCTGGCTGGGGCAGGTAGGAGAGGGGCCGGGCCAGGCCACGGCGCAGTGCCCTTGGACATAGTGCCAGGCGGCACAAGCCTGTGGACCCAGCTACTCTGGAGACTGAGGCAGGAGGACTGTGAGATCCAGTCTCAAAGTAAAAGAAGTTGGGATGGGATTATAGGGGCTGGGGAATCGGTGCTGGGGGCCGGAGTTCAATCCCCAAGCAAAATGAAAGAATGAAAGGAAGAATGAAAGGAAAGAAAGAAGGAGAGAGAGAGAGAAAGAAAGAGAGAAAGAAAGGAAATCAAAGCAATTGGCCGGGTGGTGCCGGGTTAGCCTGCAGGAAGGGCCCCAGCTGGACCTGTGGGTTGATAAACAGGACCCTGGGTCCCCATGGCATGGCATGTGGACGTCCTTGACTGCTCTCCTCGAGCTCAGGGACAGTGGCTGGTTCCTGCGACACTGTGAGGGCACAAGACTGTGGGTCCCCTGTGCAGTGTCTGTGACAGGGACAGAGTCACAGGTGCAGACTCAGGCAGGCCCAGCCCGGCCCGCTCAGCCACTGGCCCTGGTCAGTCCCTGGTCAGTCCCTGGTCAGTCCCTGGTCAGTCCTTGGTCAGGAGCTAAAAGCCGAGCTCAGAGAACTTGGAGAGGATCCCCAAGTTCTCAAGCCCCGAGAGCAGGGTAGCACCTCTGCTTCCTGGCTGTCTCCTTGTTCTGGGAGAAGCTGGTGTCAAAAGCTGGCCTGCACTGCACACAGGAGCTGGACGTCCTACTGCCCTGGCACAGCATGTGTGCACGATTTCAAAGTGAACGCAGTCCAAAATTTAGCTCACACCTGCATTTGGAGATTTCTGAGGAAATTAGACAATGCCTACCCGGACTGACTTCCCTTGGCTAAATCTTTTTTTCTTTCTAGTTGCAGGAGACTGAACACATAGAGATTCACACAGAGCTACATCCTCAGCTCTTATTTAACCCTCAAGCTGCCAAGGGTAGACTTGACCTTGTGATCCTCCTGACTCAGCATCCCAGGGTGCAGGGATTACAGGCATGTGTCACCACGCCCAGCCTGCCTGAATCTTACCCAGACAGGGATGTTCAGGCGGCCCAGGGAGTAACAGTGTTCTGCCCTCTGGCTGGGGACCCTGGCCAAGGTGGCTCATTGCTGTGGACAGCGTTCTGAGGTTTGTGCTTGTCCCAAGAAAGATCTGAATTGACAGCCATGCTCACAGAGTTCCGCCCAGGACCTGGGCAGAGGCAGGGAGGACGTGGGCCTGCAGCCTGTGGTGCACGGGCTGCTCCTGTACCCGCTTCTCCCGTAGCTGGCCTGTCAGCTGGGGCAGTGGGAGCCACTTTCTCCTCAGCCTGCTGCCTCCTGCTTGGGAACTTACAGGGGCCAGGTCCTCCTGGAGCAAGCAAGCACCCCGCTGCAGCCGGAGAATGGGGAGGAAAGCCGCAGAGCTGTCCCAGAGCAGCGGCCCCACGTTCTCCTGATGAGACAAAGCTTAGAGGCTCAGCTGCACACAACACCTCAGTCTCACGGCTGCCGCTGAGTCCCCAGGGAAAAGTGGGGTGCTGTGACAGGCACACTCAGGCCCGCACCCGCCTTGGAGCCCCGGTGTCCAGATCCACTCTCATTCTGTGGGTGGCGAGCAGCCTGCCCCGCTCCTGGCAAAGACGGTTGCCCTGGCTTGCCTGCGGCAGCTGAGCTTCAAGACATAGATGAAGATGGCTGGGGACTCGGCTCCTCCCCTGGCCCTGGTCAGACCCCAGATAACCCTTGGTGGTCCCTCTCCATGGCAGCGTCGTGGAACCAGGCAGATTAATGTCGTGCGGGAGAAGTTTTCGCAGACCCCTCATCCATTATTGAATAATTTTTCATAATCAGAGCACTTCCCACGTCAAACAAAGCCAAGTGCAGCTCAGGGAACTCCCGCTGAGTGCATCAGCGTTTATTTTTCTGGTGAAAAAAATAAACTATTACTTTGACTAATAACTCTGGAGGAATGCAGGTCAAGAGCCCGCTGAGTGGGCTCTGCCAAGAGAAACGGACACCGCGGTCCTCCTCCGACGTCTGCCTGGGGTCCAGGGCGCTGCGCCGGCTTCGGGCCTGGCATGTGTCACGGATGAAAACCTCCAAATACTCGCCGTGGAAGAAAACCATTTTGGGTTCTTTCGGCTTGGAAAACAAACAACTGCAAAGGTTTGTTATTAAAATACTTTGTGCTCAAAATGGTTTATATTTATGCTTAACCTTTAGCTATTCAATTTTTAAACTGGTAGAAGCGCACATGGGTGTAATGGCATCGTAGCTGACAGTGCTTTGACGTGGGAAGCTTTCCTGAGGGATGGAGCCCACCCTAGAGGCCCCGTCCACGGAGGACGCAGGGCTGAACAGGGCCCTCACGGAGAGACCTCGCAGTCAGCGTGCAGCAGCTCACTCCTCTGAAGGCTGCGCCCCCGCCCCCTGCAGGGCTCCCGTTTAGTCTGGCAAGACCCCTTGCTTACCGGGTGCTTGGTGCTCCCTGCGAAAAGTCACGCGTGCCATCTGGCCCTGCAGCCAGGGTCCTCTCTTGGGAATGACAGTCCACCTTGTGCCCCCCCACCCCCGGGCCACCTGTATGTTTTCCTCTGATTCTTTTTATTTCACTCCCACCCACATTTTCAAAGCTCACAGAACAGCTTTTGCCCAGATGCCACCTTCGGTACCCTGAGACGCACAAATCTTTCTGCTTTGCTCCCTGCGTATCTCCCAGTGCCTGTGAGGGGTGGAAGCCCGGCCCCGTGCACCTCACGCTGCTCATCCACGGCCAGCACGCACTTGTGCTGCTCGTATCAATCTGCGTGTCCTTAGCGAGGCTCCGCACAGGGCCCTTGCAAGCGCACTGAGCTCGTATGTGGCCTGTAATTACTGGGGTGACTTCCTCAAGGGACCCAGGGAGGCCGAGGTGGACACGCTTGTCTTCTTGCTGTCCAGTCCTTGGGGAGGAAAGCAGTGAGGACCACAGCTGGTGTGCAGCGTGGACCCGTCACTCACTTCGTCCTGGTGTTTCATGCAGTAACGGAGCGCTCCGTGTGTACCTTGGTTCCTTGTACTTCTGACTATTCAGTCATTCTCTGTTGGTAACCAGCCCAAACCCTGAGTAATTATAATGCGTCTCACCTGAGCACTTTCATGGCCTCCGCTGGGGAGCCTATGGGACCATCACTACCAGGCAGGTGCAGAGGACAGTTCCTGGCCGGGCAGGTCACAGGCTCCAGAATGTGGGTAGACCAGCTGTCTTTGCAGGATGGCTGCGCCTGGAAACCCAGATGTGGGTGTCACCTTGCCTCCCAATATTGCTTCAGATCAGGGAAGAATGGCGTCTCTGATGCATCTTGGGGACAAGCAGACTCCCAAGACTCTTGTGAGTGGTTCCTGATTCCAGGGAGCCCTGGCCCAAGGCCACCGGGATTTCTGCTCACTGCTCAAGGCAATCAGTACGAGGCTCAGGGGTGGGGAATGAGTTGGTGACTTCTTTGTTCCTCTGTAAGGAGACCAGAGTGACATTTAGTGATGGGGTCTCCAGGCAAAGAGGCTGGCCTCCTAAACTGCACATTACACGTTCGGATGGAGACACCGTGAGCAGGGATCGTACGGGGCCCTCGCTGGCAGAGTAAGTGCAGCCCACACGAGTACCCCTGGGTCCTCCACTTTGTATCCCAAGGAAACAGCACACAGGATGCTTATGTGACTCCTGCATCCCCGTGCCTCACAGGAACCTTCATTCCAGAGGTACCACACACCTCACAGCTGTCCCTGAAAGAAACAGACCAACGCACACTTGCTGCACGGGAAACGCTGATGTTTCCACGTGGTGAGCATAAAAAATGAAGTCAGGATGCCTCACCCAGCCTCAGCAGGCCGGACAGGGAAGCCAAGCCCCGACAACAGCAGACTGGCACTGTGGCCTCCAGCCTCACAGGATGAAGGTGGAAGGGACTCTGGAGGAGAGCGAGGACACAGTTTGTGCAGAGAGCAGAAGTCACCAGAGCAGAGAGGAGCCCAGGGACTCAGGAGGGATGTAGGGTCGGCACCCTGCCCCACCAGCTCTCCAGACTTGGCCCAGGAGCTTCAGGCCTGGCCGAGGAACGAGTTCTGCCAGAAGCACTCAGAGCCCCAGTCCTGCTCAGCCAGCACCGACGATGGGCATGCAGATGCCAGCCTGGAAGATCTGCCCCGTCCCAGCCCCTTCCCACCCACACCTGCAGTGGGCACTCCACTGAGTCAGGCGCTGAGGCTGGGTCGTCAGAGTTTCTCCCAGAGCCCTAGAATTCAGCCCAAGCTTGGCTCCCTCCGTAGCGCGTGGATCATCTGTTGCACATCTTTCCTGTCCTGCAACTCCCAAACCAGGACGGAACTTCCATTTGAAAGTTGACAGCTGTGGAGCACTGATAACGAGCAATCACAGGCTGACAGCTGGCGATCACACTGCAGAAGTTCAGAGCTGGGAAACTGGTTTGGAGGACACAGAGAGGAATCCTTAGACGCCCTTGAGCACAGGATTTCAAGGGAACAAAATGTGCCAAATGCGCAGGTGTCCGCTGTCCCAGTATCAAGCTCTGCTGTCACCTTCGAGGACTTTAATTCTTCAGCATTGCCAGTGAAATGGCTTAGTGTGCAACGCGGAGAACTAGAATGTTCGCAGGTATGGGAGAAAAGCAAAACTGAAATGCAGCGGTCCCCACAAAGCGCGTTCTCACCTTACACTGTGAGAATTGCCACTACTAGCACTGCATTCTGGGAAATCCCGCTGCAGGGAGGCCCAAAAGTGTGTGCCGTGTTTTGGAGTTCTGTGTGTGCTCCCCAGCTCAGACCTCCTGGCCTGGCACCCTGAGAATATTTACTTGTCCGGACAAACGTCCCCTGCAAAATGACATTTTTAAGGCTGCTGAATATTCAGAATTCCATTCTGCTCCCTAGACAGGCTGATAAACAATGGAAATAAAAGAAAAGCAGACTTAAAATTCTCTTTGCCCAGTTCCACTCAGACTCCACCATGGCCAGCACAGAACTAACACAGGACCAAGAGGGGACAATTAATAAAATGAAGAATTGCATTCAGCCCGATGGCTGCATCTGTGTAATAGAAAGAGTCTTGTAAACTTTTTATGCCAAATGTTCCCCACCAAGGCTTTTCCTGGCCGTGTTAATTTGGTTTCCACCCAGCACCTGTAGGAAGAAGGTGTCAGCTTATTTGGTGTCGTTTAAAGAGACATCAGTTGCAGTTGTAACCTCAGATGCCTAAACTCGTGACCTGTGAGTGATGGCTCGTTGCATGGAAGCGAGGCCTGAAGTGACCTGGGTGTCCTCCTGAAATGCAGGTCCGCTCCTGAGCAGGGAGAGGAGGGCAGCAGCAAAGGGCAGGGTGCACCAGGCTTTTCCTGCATCCTCCAGATCTCCTGCCTCATCCCGGGCCTTCTGCAGCCCTCTCTGAGTTAATGTCCCCAGATGCCTTCCCCAGGGGTCCTGGGGTCCCGACCTCCTCATCTTTATAAAATCCTGTCTTGTTCACACTGAGGCCAGGCACACTTGCTCATGACCGACTGAATATGTTACCAGTTTATTCTGTGGCTTTGAGGAGTTTCCCCTCACCCTAGACATACTTGGGAGTAATCTTAGGGCTTTCTCACTGAGTTACATCCCCAACCCTTTTCCCCTTATTAATTTTGAGACTTGCTAAGTTGCTAAATTGCCCACACTGGGCTTGATCTTGTAATCTTCCTACCTCAGTCTCCCTGAGTGCAACTTCAAAATCAATCAGTATAAAATTTCCCAATGTAAGTACTATGTCCTCCCATATTCAAGAAGCAAAGTTCTGTGTTTCCTATAATAAATTGGGAAGAACTGACTCCAGGGTTTCTATTTTAATAATAAGATTTTAAAGAAGTTGTCTTGAGAAAGGGTCTGCAGGGATTGACTATGTGATGCTCACCCTTCCCTGCTAAGCCCAATGGGCACCCAGCCAAGCCGCCACTTCTCTGTGGAAGGCAGGCCTTGGTTGTGCTGGGGGACAGCTGCCCTCCCAGGCCAACCTGCAGCCTCGAAGTGATCTCCTGCCTTCTCTCTCAGAGCTCCTCAGGGCCTTGGGTAGTGGGAATTCTGCCTCAGCCTCGTGGGATGTCAGGATTACAGGCGTGTGCCACCACACTCAGCTTCTATTTGCATTCTTGTATGGGGCCGTGAAAGGGTGCCCTCACCCTCTGGGATCTGTGCCCACTGTCCCTGGGCTCTGAGGGGCACACAGGTGCCTCTCACCAGGAGAGGAGAGGAGTCCAGGATGGGGAACGTGGGAGAGGTACTCACCAGCCCCAGAGGGGGCTAGGCACACAGCTGCGGGACCTCCCATGTGGGGCTCGGGGGCCTGCAGCCTGGCTCCCTGGGCCTGTGCACTGCGCCCGACCCGGAGTGGCCCCAGTGGGGCTAAGGGGGCACATTCGCAGGAGCTGGACAGTGCTCACCTCGCTGTGGAGCCAGGGCAGCAAGAAGTAGGCGGGACCAAGCGACAAAGGTGAATTGGGGGTGAGGTGGGAAAGAGAGAAGCGATTGTGGGCGTGCAGATGTCTGCGCCAGCGTCCTGCACACACGCAGGAGGCTTTCTGCCTGAGGGAAGAAAGCCTGTACGTCAGGCCAGGGTGAGACACAGGGCTTGGGGCAGAAGGCCTGTGCTCATGACGTGAGGTGAGAGGAGGATGCCACATGCCGCGATACTCCTGGATCTTCGCACAGGTCTCTGATGGCTCAGGACAGCACCTGGGCGTGAGTGGCCACCTCTGACCTTCACCCCCGACCCCGGGCCCGGCCACAGAGAGCACCCTAGCAAGGCCCCGCCCACCATCAGGCTTCTGTTCTTGTAGTAAACTCCCCCTCTCCGAATGGCGTGCACAGTCTCAGCCCTCATGAAACGGGTGTCTTTGGCAGTGGGAATCGCGTAGGTGGGGACAGTGGCCCTTTCCTGTCACCCATGCAAGGGTCTGCTTGGGGACCCTGGGCACCGTGCAAGGAGCAGCAGCTACAGGAGAGCCTCCAGGCACGGGAAGCACAGGAGGGCCCTGCTCACCCAGCGCACAGAAGGTTGTCTCCTCGGTTTTGAAATCCGCTGTGTGTGGCACTCTGCAAGGAGGAGATCTTATAGCTTGATAGTGCTAGGGGAGCCACCCTCACAGTACGGCCTTAAGAACGGAGAACAGGGACCCCAGCAAAGCTCCGCTTTGCCCGCAGGCTAAGTCCCGAGAGCAGAAACACAACTGTCAAGAAATAATGCCCTCACTGGCCACATGGCACACACACTATGTGTCTGTCCTGGTTTACTCTGGAAAATAGGAAAAGGTCTGCCGCTGTAAGGAATTTACTATAGAGTGACAACCCACAGGTGAAAAACCCATTGCTCCAATGCACAGAAACTCTAAAACCAAGCCCAGAGATCACTCAGAACCCAAACCAACCAGAGAGAAGTCTGACAAAATCCCACACAAAACAGCCGGTAGATTTAATCACTGGGTGTGCTGATCTCAGGGGTTCATTTTGTCTTTATTGGGCTATAATTGACACAATATGAAGCTCACGATGTTATGTTGGGTGAGCCGGTGGACTTTAGCACATAACAAACTGGTGCATCCATCGCCACTGGAGAATTCCAGAACTCTCATGCAGAATGGAAACTTGGCACCCGTCTGACCGTCTTCAGAGTGTCTGTGCTATTATGGGACCACAGTATTTATGGAGAAGTTGTGAGAGCTTTGTGTAGGTTCTGTAGTAACTATATAATTCTAGGAAAATTTGTATTGCCAAGTTGCCTTTTGAAGTGGACAGAAAGCTAACAGATGTTTATGGTGTAAATATTTAACATTGCTAAAGAGAAGCCAATTGTTTCCTCTCTGCTTTTTGAAGTCACACAAGTGCCAGCTATGGATGGGGCATTGCCAGCAGAATCTCTTGGAGACCATGAGACAGAAATATTATTTTGGTGAATACGCAGTGTGTAGGAAATGTCATTAACCCTGGAAATCAAGCTTCCACTGACCAATAACAATTACGGATTCTCTATACAGGCAGCTCAGATGGAGTGTTTTCTTTGCAGTCCTTCCCGAGCTACCAAGAGAATTAATTTAATTCAAGTTTTGTCTCCTAATTTCAAGTCAGACCACCCTCTAGGCATCAATCCCCGGCTGACTTTATCAATAGCAACAAAACTCTGACAGTTTGAAGCTTGCATCTGAAAACACACAGTGAAAAAGCTTTCAAGAAGAGGAAGACATTGACTTTCAAAATAGCCCCATCCACCGCACACGATCATGATAAGGGGCTCTCCAGTGGGAGACTGCCGCACAGCTGTCTTTCCTGGGGACAAATGTGGCATCTCTGGGCTCCTTGCTCTCTTCAGAGACAAAAGTGTCAGTAGAAGGTGCAGGGCTGGCCTCCCTGCAGTTAGGCAGCCTGCTGGGATGGCACTCCTCGCGGTTTTTACACAAGAGATGGGGCTCGTGCTGCTGCTGCTGAAGCACCTGCCCAGCTGCCATGACATCCTTGGGGTGTCTATCCACCAATGGGCCACCCTGTCCCCAGAGCCCCAGAGGTCCCTGTCCTTCTGCTCCGGATGAAATGACTGTAGTCCAAGAGCAGGACAGGTGCTATCTCTGGGGTTCAGCAGCAGGCTCTCCTGCCTCACTGAAGGGTTCCTGTGACATCTCCTAATTGGGAAACTGCCTTCCATTTGGAGGGAATTTGCAAACACACGACGGGCCTTGGGAAGTGACTTCCTGGCCAGGGATCAGATTAGACACCTCAGACCTAATGGTCCTGCTCCTCCCTGACTGCTGCTGCCACGGTCCTGAGACCTCGAAGGCACGGCGAGCACTAGATGAAGACAAAGCCGCCCGCGCCTTAGGACACTGTGGCGCTCCCTCCGCCTCTGCCTAGGCGTTTCCCCAAGGGGAGCCTGGCCCAGCGTTCAGGTGGTTGAGGTGTCTGGCAGGACAGAGGATGCCCAGCCTGGTTTCTCCTTCCCTTTCCTCTTCACTCGAGGCCTGCCCAGGATCAGCTTTGACACCTGTGCTGCCGGGGATGCGTACATGTTAGCAAAAACAGGAAGCTGTGTTTGCAATTACCAAGTACCGCGGAGGGCAGCACAGCAGAAAAGGACAAGGAAAAGCGTAACCAGGAGTGCAGTGCTGCTTTGCTCTGCGCCTGGCTAGGATGGTCTCATGCAAACCCACGCATCTTTAATGAAAAGACTCATCATTTTGAGTGAGTAAAACTTAAGAACACAGAACTAGCATTAGATAGGCCTGAGCTTGCATCTTTTCTCTGCCACTGGTTCCTGGCAGCTGAGTTTACCTTCATCATCGAGGAAGCGTCGGGTGGCATTCTGTAGTTTGCAGCGTTATCGTAGGAATACCAAGGAGCTCCTCCCATACCCAGCCAAGCGCTTGCACGGTTTTATAATTTTATGATTGAAAAACAAGACATACAATAAAACAAGAGAGAGACCCTGGGATGAAAACGCCGGTGTGGTGGGGATGATCCTTTATCCGAGGGCTCTTAGGAAGTCGTGGTTGTTTGCTGTTCGTGTCCTAGCAAAGTAAGGGTTCTGGCAGGCTTGGTTCCTACAGAGTTCCTGTCGCTCCCTCCTAAAATATGCATGAGTCTGAAGACACATTTGCAATGTGGCGCTACCATTTTAGCAAAGTCTCGGGGTTAAAAAACTTTTCATTACATGCAGATAAAATAAAAATCTCAAAAACCCTAAAATTACACAGCTCATTTCCGCCAGATGCCGGAGAGCCCTACTTCAGAAATGGGGTCCTTGTGCTGCGTGAGATGCAAACAGATGCTCTGTGGCACTTTGTTACCGGCCAGCGAGCACACTGCTGGCTCATAAAGGGCACTGTGGGTCTGCGCCGGCAGCGCCGCTCCGACTGCAGCCCGAGGTGGTGGCGGTGTCTGAGCCAGATGCGGGGACGCTGTCGTTAAGCTCCCGTCTCCACTCCCTTTGATGAAGGGCTCCAAAGACAGCTCCCAGCGAACTTTCAAAGGTAACTTTCTGGGTTTCTAAAGTGCGTAAAATTTATGGAGGGTGCAGCACTAAAGCGTGAGAGATACTTAGGGATGCCTTTTATGTGTCCTCTTTTGGGGACCAGATTAGCTGCAGGCTTTTATCAGTAAAGCTGTTTTTCTAAATAATGTGTTTGTGCACTCGTGGCTCACCATTGCTTCCGAGACGCGTGCCCTCTCCCCAGGGCCTGGGAGGGGCTGCCCTGGGAGGTTGCAGGACCGCAGGTGGCTGTCCCAGCCTGTGACACACAGCCGATGGGGCTCCTCCTATCCTTCCATGGCTACTAGGAAAGGAGTAGCCCTGCGGGGGAGACCAGCAGTGGTTCCTCCTCCTCGGGACTCTCTGGTCCTCGTGGGGCTGAGGGCTGCACAGCCCGAGCTCTTGAGCCCAGAGCGGCGCCTTCAGATGGGTTGAAGTGTGGGATGCTGAGCTCTGTGACCAGCAGCCTGTGGTGCTCCTGAGCTCCAGGCTCCACGGCCACCACTTAATGTGCATTGTTGCCTGGTGGGGTGGTAGCGGGTGTAGGGAGTGGCTAGGCAGGTGCTGCTGTGCGTGGAGACAGCCTGAACACGTGCAAAATTACCAGATCTCACCAAAACATAAACTGTAGAAGACCCACAGCCCAGGAGCTTCTCATTCCCTGTTTCGTATAACTTTTCCTCGTAGACTGGCAATTTCTTCCGTGGCAAGAGATAGCCTTACTGGACAGAAAAGGTACCTTTTGTACAACCCAATGTTCCTAATCTGTTTGCATTTTGGCCATACCATGCTTTATGTGCCCTTCTATGAAAACACAAGGGGGGGACTTTGCCCACTGCCTGGGGAAGGTCCTTTCGGCTGGCCTTGATTATAACCTGAAGCTCGGGTGTCCAGGACCCTGCCTGGGAAAGCAAAGCCCTTAGGTGTAGCCTCTGCATCCTGGTAGTTTTCTTAAATGCAGCAGTGTCCTCAAAAATCGCAAATACAGTTTTCCTGGCCGGAGTCGGGATAGCGATGTCTGTCCTCCTCCCACATGTCTGGTCCAAAGTGCAGACGCAGGGTCCACAAGCTGGACTGGCACCCGGTCCAGGGCAGTGAGGGTGGCCCAGGAAGGGCACCTCAGGGCTTCTGGCTCACGGCATCCTCCTCGGACGAACCTGCCCCTCTGTTTCCAAGTCCAGTGCCTGGGACCTGGATAACTGGCCTGTTGACCAGAGAGGCTGCAGTTCCTGGCACTGCCACTAGGGAAGTGCCAATGCCCCAAAGAGACCGGACTGAATAGTCTAACTGGTATCCCAGCAGGGGGACAATAACAAGGACTTTAGTAGGGTTCTTCAAGAGTGAGTGGTTCAAGGACACAGATCTTGTCATCAAGATGAATACTATTCCAGTGACCCTGCACACGTCTCTATGACGAAAACTGCCCCCCAGCCAAGTTCTCGTTTCTAGATTGTAAGGGACATAGGAGGAGAAGCTGACTGGACTTTCTTTATCTGCACTGTGCACTAAATATAGCAAAGTTTAATGAAAGTTTCCTTGAATCAAATCAGTACGGAAAGAGCCACATACATGTGTGTACACTGTGAACGCTAGCATCTGTAAGAATGGTACTTCCTCAGTTCACGAACTCAATTCTCTCCACGGTTCTGGTTGAAAACCAAATCAGATGAGAGCCACATCCAATTTCCCCATAAGCTCAACAATGAGCCTAACCATTGAATTTTATTTGGTTCTTGTCCAACTTGGTTTGAGAACAGAATTGTGGACAGAACTGAGTTCCTGGGCCAAGGCATTTGTCTCTCTTGGCATCTATATATCTGTTTGCATCTATGTGTGTTACACTGATACCTTTATTAGTATCATTATCTGCATCAAAGCAACGTTTGTGTCTACCTCTACCACCTTTATATCAGTGTCACTCTTTGAGTCTCTATCGGTACAGATAACGTCTATATTAAAATCAGTCAGTATCTGTCTTTAGCAATATCCAAGCCAGTGGGTCCGATCTCTATCTACATCATTACCTCCATCCACATCGCTATGTCCACCTACACTATGTCTACCAATCTATGTCTGTTTGTCCATCTGTAAGTAGCTCTAAGAACTTTGTGATGATACAGTTATGGTCAAGGAAAGGGCTGCTGATCTCTCTCTAACAACTGGTCTTTTAACAGATCTTTTACCTTCTTAATATTGATCCCAGAAAGAAAACAATCCTCAAGAGGTATGGGGAAAGGAAGCCAATGGCCAGGACACGTTTGAAGGCAGCCTCACCCCCAGGCACCTGTGTCCCAGGAGACTCACAGTGATCTGGGAACTGGCCACAGGGTTGTGCAGGCCGTGGCTCCAGTGCTGTCCCCAGACAGGAGGTCGCTGGTCCTCACTGCCATGTCTGTGCTGTCCCTCTTGTTACTGGAAACCTCTTGGGCCTGTGTCCCAGGCTGGGCTTGGGTGTCTAGGGTCCTGGCTATATGACAGAACTTCAAAGTACAATTGAAAGGAAATCTCCAGGCTGTACATAAGGGAAGAGCAAACCTCAGGAGGGAATGCAGGGGCACTTTTAGTGTTTCCATGGGAATTTCTCTCGTGAAATTACTTGGCTCCGTGTGCTGGAGACCCCCGGGGCCCTGACTCCGCTTGGTCCCCTCTCACCTCTGGAAGTCAGGGTTGGTCCTTGGAGGACTCTCTCTGTGCCAGGGCACACAGGTGCTGTGGGCACCTGCTGGGTCCTGACGTCTCCCGGTTCTGTTCTTCCACCAGCCTGCAAGGCCAGGGCTTGCCCCTCCTTCACAGGCAGAGTCTCTTAAATTGAATAACTGTCATTTCCAGCTCTGGATGAGCGCAGGAATCACTAACAATCTCATTGAAATGTTCCATATCCTCGTTCTCCAGCAGGTTTGCAGCCTGTGCCGCTAAGTCTGCAAGATTTCAGGGGTGAAGCCGCTTCCGAGCAGGGCTATTTTTCTCCATTGTTGAACCAACTCCCTCCCATCAATTTTCCTTGTCATCTCACGATCCGATTGTGACCTTCATGGGACAAAAGAAGTCCAGCTCTAACTCCATTTCTCTGCCAACGGGGCCTCCCTGTGTATGATGTGGTTAATATTGATTATAAATCACATCAGCGCAGCAAGCCCGCTGTGTCCCCCGACTGCCCTTCCTCCCTGCCCGAGCCGCCCTCTGCCTTTCCCCACTCCGGAGAGCTGCTCTGGGTGTTTCTCCTCATCAAAGGATCACCACTGCTGACTGCATTTCCTCAGGTACCAAAACCTCCACGTCGGGGCCATGAACAGAAGCCAGTGCCGTGACAGACCCTGGCGTCTGAGGCGACACCCATGATCCGATTTGCCCGCAGGCGTGGACAATTTCTGCCCCAGCTCCATGACCCCTGGGGTTGCTCAGGCAAAGGTCAAATGAAGGGGAACCCAGGCACAGCAGAACCACCTGCTCCACTTGGGGCTTGGGATCTGCACACAGGTTTAAGCAGTGTGCAATTCGCACTTATGTGTGGAATTCCTTACAGATTTTGGCACTTGGAGCAGAGCATAGGAATGAAGGGTAATACTGACAATGAACGACCTCACTTTTTCCCAGCGTCTCCAGTGATGTTAAACCCAACATTGGCCACTTAGGTTTTTAACGGTTCTTTTAAAATCCCGATCACCGCTAGCTCTGAGATGCTGGCTCGACTGCGGTGGCACATTCTTCCCTGGCTCCGGCTCTGGACGCTCCCTTCTCGCTGACTTTAGCATAAAGTAAAATTGAATCACAGCAGTGAAATTTTATCTCCTCCACTCTCCTCATTCTCAGCTGGAGTTAATAACACCGGGTTTTAGTCTTTCTCCCTAAGTAGCTTGAAATAGATGAGATTGAAATTAACACATCTGCAGGATGATTAGGTCACTGAGAGATTTTATTAAATTTACTCACAGGGCATTCATTCTTAAGTAGAGAGAGAATGCAGCGCATGACTTCCTTATTACATTACGATCACAGAGAGAGGGAGTTCTTTCTCTGTAACAACAAAGGAAACAGTCTGAAGGATCAGTGAGGAAGTGAGGATCAGGACAATGACCAGGATTTGACAATAGCGAATGCAAGCAGGAGGCTCGCACGCCTTCAGGGCAGCATCCTCAGTGCTGCCTGCTCTTCTCCAAGCTGATCACACCACCTGCCTGGCCTGGCCACCCTTGCCATGCAATGGCATGATCATCGTGTCTGACATGTTCATGGACAGGCGCTCACGGCTTCTGAGGGCTGAGTAGGAGTCCACCAAATATGGAGAAATGGAAGGCACTTAGGAGAGAGGAGAGCACACGCAAGAAGGGAGGTTTTCAGTGATACAAAGGACTTGAGAGGTGCTGCTTGGAGCTTGCAGGTGTCAGAGGTCGGAAAGCAGAGGCGGGTGTTTGGGACCTGACTCGATGTTGGAAGCCAGCAGCTCAGCCTGGGTTCCAGACTTCGGTTCCGGCCTCACACCTGCAGCCTGGCTCAGGATCTCCTCAGCTATGAGTCTGGAGAAACCTCACTGGGGAAGACCTAGTCATGAGCTGCCCATCCCAGGGTCAAGAAGAGACATGGGGAGAGGGATACCATGTGTCGGCCTCAGGCCTCACCCAAGCAGGGGCCCCGGGCACTGCACCTCCCACCAGGGCCGCAGTAAGCCAGCTCGTGACAGGGCAAGGAGAGTGGGGTGACAGGCCCGTGACAGGCAGCCAAGGGGGCCATGGTTCTGGGGGTGACCTCGAACCTGGGCAGTAGAAGACTCCCTGTTCCCCTTCAAGGGGATGGCCGGGCTGGGCTCAGAGGCACAGCAGGCGCCCGTCTCTGCCCTGCTGCAGAGGGGTGTCCTGCTCGGGTGTCAGCCAAGTTCCCTGAAGCTGTGGGGACAGCAGAGCTGATCACATGACACCAAAGCCCAGAACAAGGCCAGAGCTCTCTGGAGGGGAAGGCTGGCTCGAGCTGCGTGAACACGAGGCTAAAGCTATCCTGATCTTGCCAGTTCAGGTTAAAAACTGGATTGGCAAGAGAATAGTCTTATCCTGGAAAGGGCAAAAGAAAGTAGGGCTAACATCTGTTTAAAAGTGAGAGACAACACGTTATTATGAAAAACAAAGAGTTACCCTGGTCTCTGGACCAGAAGGCTGGGTCTGTTGTCACTAAATCGCTGAGAACAGGGTGTTGGTATCACGGAGCTTTTGCCTGCTCAGAGCAGACCTCGGGGCACGTATCAGTAAGCGTACAGACACTCTTACGATGGGGAACGCGGACAGATAATGAATAAAACAGAATGAGTAGCACAATTCACTGTTTAATGTACTTTCTGCTAATTAAATCTTTAGCGACATGCCCAGATTTTCAAAGAAAATAAAACTGGCAAAGATGCGGCCCTGCTGAGAGACGTCAAATGTGAGTTTTCCATGTGGTGTAGCTAGGGGTGCCCACTTGCAATCAGCAGATGTGAACTGGTGCAGGAGTCAGCAGTTGCTGCATCACCCGGTCCAGGCGAGCAGGGGGCCCTCAGTTCACCCCACCAGTGACCTCCCCGGTTCACAGGTTTTCTAATACATGGTCAGCCAAAATGAGGGAAGCTTCCGCATGTTTCACATGATGGAAACATACCACCCTGCTCCACCCCTCTTCTGGGGTTCAGGATGCGCAAGAGAACGTGGAAATGAGGAGTGAAGTTACTTGCGCTTGAAGTGTAAAAACGACACGGTTTTAAATGGAGAAACCAGCAAATCCCTGATTGCTTCTTGAAGGTGCTGTGGGGATGGAGAGGTCCAGATGAGATGAAAGGGCTTTCTGTGGACCGAAAGATGCTATTCATAATTGTGTGTCTTAACTCGTGTGCTTATGAAAACATAGGCTTACGCTGAGCTCACCAAGGAAGCTTTTCCCTGGTGTTTGTTACAGTGAATATTTAAAGCACATAGTATGGCTGGGAAATAAATTTGACCGCTGGACCTTGGAGACGAAAGAGAGTCATGAGAAAATATCCCCAAAGAAAAAAGTGAACTGTAGGAAACCATGTGAAATATATAAGTTTTCACCTACATGGGGATGTAAACTGATTTTTCCTATTTGGAAGAAAGAATAATTTTCTTATAAATAGTTCTTCTAATTATTGAGCTCTTGTTTTTGTAATGTGGCAGGGGAAAGGGAATTCTGGCTGATGGCAGTTTTGAGGAGGAAATTGGGATTCGCTGTCGTAAGACAAGAAGTTACGATTGGGAAGGATACTCAGTCACAGAAACAGAGCACTGTTTCCGTACCTGAGAAGGCAGGAGGGTGCAGTCCAGGTCCTGGGAGGACCATAGAACTGCAGAGGCAGGAGGATCCCTCCATGCTTGGAACCCAGCTAAGTTCAGCCCGTGCACAGTTGGTTCTCAGGACAGAGGGTCCCATGATGAGACAGGTATGCAAAAAATAAAAGAAGTGGGTTTCCTCTTGGGGAAGGTGTAATGTCAGGTCTGCATTGCTTCTCTGCATCATCTCTAAGTAGCAGGACTGACAGAAATAGCACGGAAGAAAGGTGTGTCGGAAGAAACCTGCTCACCTCATGGGACCAGGAAGGAAGGGAGAACGGAAGACAAAAGCATGTGCTTCCAGGTCGGGCTCCAGGGGCCACCCCAACCAGAGCTATCTCCTAACAACACAGTCAGCTAGGAGCTCGGGCCATGGGTGATCCCCTGATGGTATGGTGCCCGATCCAGTCCCCTCCCCAAAGCCCAGCTCTGAACTCAGAAGCCTCTGGGGGACATTTTGGATGGAAACCATAAGCAGCTATTTCTTCTGCACGTCTGGTGAAGAATTTCACCCCGATTCAAGGTCGTCACTCTGTCCACTCCAGAGGTATCTGGACCCAACTGTGACCAGAGGGACTGTGCTGAGGAAGGCACTGCCATTCCTGGTATTCCCAAGAGGGAACCCAGAGAACACCCAGAGAACACCCGGAGAACACCCAGAAGGCAGAGGGGGAAGATGCACTGAGGGAGACAGAAGTGAAAGTACAGGCCACAGTGGGGCAGTGGGTAGCACTATGGCCCCAGCAGGACCAGGCCCTGGGTCGCCTTGGGTCTTGTGTTTACCAGAAGACTTACAACTGGAGTGATGCACGGGAGTCATGGCCCGATGGGGTACCCGACTTGGTCCTTTTGTCAGGAGTGGGGGGCATTGACCAGATAAGATTTTTAGAGAAAGTGTCATGGTAATCAAAGTGCTGGGGGTCAAAGTCTAAGGGGTGTCAAAGCCACAGTGCAAATGAAGTGGGACCCAGGCAGAGCTGTGCTCCCCGATTTTATGCATGCCTGGGTTTTGGGGAGGGGGGGCAGGATGATCTGCATCTGTCCATTTTCTTGTGTTTTGACATCATCATCCTTCACCCTGTCTGGTTTCAGTCCTGCCCCACGGCTTCCGGACTGCTTTACCTTCCCTCTCTCCTCTCAGAACCTGGACGGCTCTGCAGATTCTGCATAAAGCTCACTGTCGGCTTTGTAATCCTGGTCATCCCTGCACTCTGCACACACCTGGGCTCCTTCACCTGAAAACCAGGAGGGGTTTCTCACCTGTGCACACCCTGCCCAGGGCCAGGACGGGGTGCTCAGGGCATGGTGAGTGGGGAGCAGATGCTTGAGGGACCCCAGGGGACCGCAGGACAAATGGACTGCATCAACATGCCACATCACCCCACGGAGAGCAGACTCCGCCACAAGAGAAGTCAGAGAAGGGTCGTTCCCTTAGACGGAGCTGGATGGTCTTTCACTGTTCATGTGTGAATGGAAACAGTCGCCTTGGGAAGCCAACAACATTCCTTCAGGAACAGTGTCAGAAAACCCAAGAACTGATATATATATATATGAGCTGATTTCCCTGCGATTAACAGGGCTCTGCAGGTACTGCTTGCCCCATCCCTTGCTGACCTGCATGGACGATGATGACTGCAGGATGCCAGCTGCTGTCTGCAGCAGGCCTGGAGCTCAGGGAGGTGGACGCCCCGCTCCTCAGGAGCTGTCTCCAGCACATTATCGCGCCCAGCCACAGTTCAGATCTTTATCACCTACTTAGGCTTGCCACGTTTTCATCTCTTCCGCAGATGTATTTCCCCCCTCGGATGATAGTAAAGGGCATCTTCAGGCACCCTTACCTCTCATATTGAATTGTGAATTTGTCATGGTGGATTAGATTAATCAAAATGGCCTTAGAAGAAAAATCTCCGTGGGCACATCCCAAACTCAAATAAGTTCTGTCAATTTTTTAATATAGACACGACTTTCCATAGTACAGCCTCACATGCTGTTTTCATAGATCTCATGTAGCGGCCTCGGCCTTTATCCCAGACCTCGGTGCCTGGAATTTAAGTGACTCGCTAAGCGACCTAAGCAGGAGAGGCGGGGATTAGAAAAATACCCTCACAAGGAGAAAAGGGTGGGTCTAAGCTACTTGCGTTCGGTAGAGTGAACCGCGAAGGACAATCACTCCACCAAAACTTTTAAAATCACATATGTGGGAAAATTTTAAGGCTTATCTAAAGATAGGTGGTATTGTAAACCTAAGACAGTAGTATAAAAAATTGCCAAAAATATCAAAATGAATAAATGATATCATGGAGCATTTGCATCATTTCTCTGATCCTCACTCATTTGTAATAAAAAAGAAAGAAAGTAAAAGAAGACAAATATTAACTGGTAGGGTAATATGCATAAAACAATTTTAAGGATATTTTCTATTTACCTAAGAAGTTATCCCTTATCTTCTCCATCAAAACTCATAGCATTTTGCACTTACACTTTTATTTTAGCATTTGAAAGTATTCCCTTTTAAGATTAAAAATAAGTTTTCTTCCTACTGCAAAAGCAATGGATATTTATTTTACAGAAATAAGGGAAGTTCTAATAAAAAGAATGTAAAATCACCCATAATTTTCTCATACATATTAATTCCTTCAAAAATGCCATCCCAGAGTAATATATGATACAGTTTTTCACCTAACAGGTTGACATTTTGCTATGCTTGAATTCCTTTTCAGCAGCCCTCAGATGCACATCTATCACATAGTAACTGGTCTGGTGTTTCTTCTCCCGTAAACAGCAAAGCGATGGCCGTAACCCATGTGTGAAGAACTGTGTGGGAAACTTCCTGGAAATGGCCGTGCTGGGACAATGCTATTTCTGTGTTAAGAAATCTGACACAGAGCAGGGGTCAGGCAGAGCAGCACAGGAAGGCGAGGAGCTCAGGCGCCTGCACAGGTCTTCACCACAAAGGTGGCTGCAGGGTGATGGGGTGTGGTGGTCTGGGCTCAGGGACGCGTCCGCTTCTGGGGAAACGTCCAGGTCAGGATGGCCTTGTTCTGGCACTGCGTCTCTGGTTTTCTCAGCCATCGTTCGTTCCGTCTCAGTCACGGCTGCTGTCTCTTGCCTATGTCTGGACATCTCCATTGAAATCATCTCACAGGCAGCTTCTGGAACATTCCACTGCCCTGAGGTACAGAGTGATTGCCTCCATCCTGGAAGTAGACCATCCTGGATCAGCCTTCTCACACTCTCAGGGCCTGTTACATGTGTCCGCAGGAAGAGGGCCCCTCGGGAGTCCCTGCCAGCACAGCGGTGGCAGAAAGCTGCCCAGTGGTCCACACTTCACACCAGGCCTAATGCTGATGACTGAAGATGCCTCTTTGTGGGACGGAGGCCAGCTGAGACTGGTGCACAGCCAGGGTCCTCCTTGGGGGTTACCTTGTGCGCCCCGGGCCGCTCCATGCTTTCTCCCCCAGGGCTCGAATCAGAGCAACACTGGGTGCCCTGTCTTCTCACGGGCAAAACCCCTCACTGAGCCAGTGTCCTCGGAGGCCGTTTCCCTGCGGGTAGTGCTGACCACTCTTTCCAAGTGATATTAAGCGTTCACAGCTGACGCAGCCTGTGACACAGCCAGGGAACATCCTGGACCACTCCACCGGAGTGGCTTGTCCGTCCCCATGTGCTCGGTCTTCTGTGAGGGGCACTTCTGGTGAACTTGCGCAAGTTCTGGTACAAACACCCTGCTCACTCCTCAGGGTCAGCAGCAGACACTGTGTGTGGGGTCCTCTCTGTGGAAGGAGCAGGACAAGGTCTGGGGCCAGGCCTGTCCTCGCCTACCTTGGGGTGGCTGCACGGTCACAAAGAGAGGCAGTGGGTCCTGTGCTCGGACTCTACTGAGAGCCATGTTCCAAGCATGGGGCATACGCTGGATGTTTTGGGGCAGTGGACACATTGCTTCGGCCTTTCCTGGTGAGGCTGTGGCCGGGTCTGTGTTCCCATCCTGTGGGACAGTTGTGGAACCACTGAGACATACACTCCATAGCTTCACTCTCAAATCACTGGCTTCTGGATGGGCCCTCCCAAAGTTGCCTAGGCTTCACTCACATTTTCCATCCTCCTGCCTCAGCTTCCCAGAGTGCTGGGATCACATAACTGTGCCACCAAACCAGCTTAGCAGATTACTTTGTGAGCATAAGTAAACTGATTCTAGAGTCTATATGAGAGTCCAAATACCCAGAAAAACCCACACACTGTGGAAAGAGAAGATCAAAGTCCAAGGTCTGCCATGACTGACTTGAGACTCACTAGCAACCTGCTGTAATCAAGACAAGGTGGTATTTGTGGGAGAACAGACAAAGAGATCAATGAGGTAGAAGGGCGAGCCCAGAAATAGACCCAGAGAGTGACACTCAGCTGACCCTCGACGCAGAAACAAGCCAGGATGAAGGGAAAGAGGAGTGTCCTCAACAGTGGTTCTGAATCTAGTGGGCCTCCATGGTACGAGAACACCTGGACGAATTATTACACTTTTCACAGAAACTCACTCTGCATGGACCTCAGAAGACAGCAGATTCCCACTTCCAGATATCTGCTAGAAGATGACATAGCAGAGAAGTCTAAGCCCATTGGGGTTTGACAGTGATATTTCAGACACGGTACCAAAGGCATGATCCAGGGGGGAAAGAACTCACAAACTGAACTTCACTAAAATTTGGAATTTCCACTCTGTGACAGGTGAGGACCGTGAAGAGAGGACAGGCAGAGAGAGCATTTTTCAGAAGACCTGTGTGATGGACTCGTTTAAAAGAACTGATTAAAAATGAGCCCAAGACTTCAACAAAAGCTGCACCAGATCTGATGCACTGCGCTGGTGAGCACCTGAAGGGCAGCCTCGCACCCATGTCACCCGGGGGTGCCCGTGAAGACGGAGACGCACCTTCACGGCTACTCCACACGTCCACTCGAGGACAGGGTCCAAACTCCTTGTCCCAGGCCAGGCGTGGCAGGCGCTGTCCTTCTCCACAGCTGGGAACCCCAGTGTGTGGCTGCTTTGGAAGAGGTTCGGGGTCTTGCAAAACCAGAGGCACTCTCCCCTTGTGATGCAGCCCCTGCTTCCCTGGGACTTACTAAAAGGGCCACACGGCCAGTGTCCACACAGAAACCCGCACGCACATTTACAGCAGTTTTAGTCAAAGAGGCTCCGATGGAAGCAGCCGAGATGTTTGTGAGGAGCTGAATGCATGAGCAAACTCTGGCTCGTCAGACAGTGAAGATTCCAAAAGGAGCTGAGCTATTGCCACATGAAAAGACACAGAGGAGCCTCAGACCTGCTCTGCTAGCGCAGGAAGTTGGTCTGAAAAGACTACGTACTCTGTAATTGCAGCCATATGACACTCTGGAAAGCAGAACTCTGCAGACAGTAAAGAGATCGGTGGCTGCAGGGTCAGAGGCGGGCGGGGTGCGGGCGGAGCACAGAGGGCGCTCAGCCCCGGAACAAGCCAGTGGACCTTCATCAAGGCTGCTGATGCCCAGCACCAAGAGCAGCCCTCGTGCTGGCAGAGGACTCTGGGTGATAATGTGGCATCTGAGCTGCTCTGCAGAGCTGCAAAAGCACAGGACAGGGCCATGGAGGGGGCAGAGGCGGCGCCTGTGTGGGTGGGGAGGGTGCGGCGGCCTTGGCACCTCCTGCTCAGCTTCACAGTGAACTTAGAAGAGCTCTAAGGCCGCAGTCTGAGGTCACCTCCTCCCGACCCGACTACACCGCAGCGAGGGAGACCCGGCCACGCTTGCTGCAGGGTAGCGGTGGGAAGCAGAGCAGGCACAAGTCAGGTCCTCTGCACAGCCACACAGCCGACCCTTTCCAAGGAAAAGTGCAGGAAGTGACGTTTCCGCCAGGAAACCTTCGCTCCCTGGTCTCTGTGGAGACTCAGCCTCGCCAGCCTTGGAGACCGGAGGAGCTGTGCAGTGGGTGGGGAGAAGGGCCTTGGGGTGTCTGTTAAGGTCAGCAATTGCTATCGTGCCTGTGCGGTGGCTGGAGATGGGAGTGTGCCACACCACGGAGGGAAGAAACCCCGAAACAAAAGGTGCTGAGGATGTTAACCTGGGCTCGGCAGGTCAGGCAGCTTGAGGACAATGTCTAGGGAGGCTGGGCCAAGGCGAGCGCAGGCCGTGAGGGCTGTGCCGGCCTCATCTATGGCTGTTGTCAGGAGAGGAACTTTCCAAGTACAGCCCCCAGCTGCATGCCAAATCCCCCCCTCCTGCTGTGTGCTGAGACGGTCCCACTCGGGAGCTCTGATCAGAGGAGTCACCAGAGGCTTCACCACAGGGAAGGACCCTGGGGACCCAGAACGGCTCCACAGTGCGCCCTTGGTCTAATCCATGGGGAAGAGTCGAAAACAGTTTCCTCACCTCCTTTACTCGAGTTGGACTAAACTGTCACAAAATTGGGGAAGGATGTGGTGGTACTTGCTGTAGTCCCAGCAGTCTGGGAGACTGAGGCAGGAGGATTGCAAGGTCAACTCCAAACTGGACGACTTAGAAACTCAGGGCAACCTGTCTCAAAAAAAATTAAATAGATAGGTGGATAGATAGATAGATAGATACAACATAAAGGTTCAGAGCAAAGGCCCTGAGTTCAATCCCAATATTGCAGCAACAATAATAACAATGATGATGATAATAATGAATAATAATAATAAAAGTGGACAGGAAGCAGGATGCCCAGGCCTGTTCTGCTGGAGTAGCATGCCAGACACAGCTCCACAACGGTGCTGTAGCGAGACCTTGGCACACAGCATCTGATATGCCCTGTGGTCGGGAAGCCACAGAGGTGCCACTAGGTGGTGGTTTCTCCACCCCTCGGGGCATCTGTGGGCACAGGGAGCCAGGGCTCCAGCAGGAAGTGACACTGTGTCCTCAAGTGAATTGGTTTGTCGTACTGAAGCCCTAGAAAATGGGTTACTAACAGTTTAAAATAAAGGATTTACTTCTCTACTGCCTCATGTGGATTTAAATTAGCATTCCGGACTCATCTCAGGCACAATGCGATCCCGTCTTTCATGTCGAAAACCCCCCCGATCAAGGGCAGACCCCTGGCCAGCCGCAGAGCCGGGTGGAAAGAGGCTTCACTCAGCTTCTTGGCTATAAGACCGTGAGGAAAACATCTTCAGCGGTTTTTGCTTCATTACTGCACAGCAGCACTTTTGACACTTCCTGAAATTAAAATTGAAATGTTTCAAGACTTAGGCTGTCATTAAGCCATATGTTCTGTTTGGATGAAATATTATCCCTCCGGTGGGAGAAATACTCTCAGAATCTTCAGCCCTGATCCTAGATAGGGAAGAGTTGGTAGGAAAACAGTCTATTGTCTCTGAATAATCGACTCCCTTCACAGCGAGCTTCTGGTAGTGTAAGTAAGCAAATGGCAAGTTGGACGATGATGACTATCTAAAGTTAAAAATTATCCCAATATTCCCAAACAATGATGCTTTTCTTTCTTTTATCAGAAAATGCTACTTATTGCGGTCCACCACAGCAGGCTCTCCAGAACAGAGCTACGGTTTGGATCTTAAAAGTCCTGGCAGCCTTCGCCCTGAGAGGTTGGTCACCAGCCTTTGGCACCAACGGATGTGAGGGGACCGAAAGCTGGACCCTGTGGGTGTGGTCTGGAAGAAGATACGGGGCTTCCCAGCCCTCTCTCTCTCTCTTTCTCTCTCTCTGCTTTGTTCCTCTGTGGCTTTCCCCGTGATGTCTGCCTTGCCTCCCCTGCCCCAGAAGTGCCCTTTTCCTGTGTCCATCAGCTCTGCCTTATTCGCAGCAACTTTCACATGAATGTGTTCTGTCTGCTTTTCCTGTGGGTGTGGGCTTGTGTGCCCACGGCAGTGTGAGTGCCCGAGTGGCACGTGGCAGATGCTCTTCTGCTAATCGTAGAGCATCCTCTGATCCGCAGATCTCCCCAGGTCTTCTCCCTGATTTTGACTTTCAGGCCTCTTGTCACAGAAAAAGTTTTAATATTGTAGTTATGTTTTTGCCTATTTTTTGGTTCTATTTGGAGGACCTTTTTAGAAGTTTGCTCAACCGCATGCCCATGAAAACAATTCCTTATTTCCTTCTTGTTCTCAGACTTGCTTTCCTGATCTATTTAGGACTGTTCACGTGTAAGACCCCTGTGTCACAGCAGGGCGAGCGGCCCTCTGTCCCTGTCCTCTCTGGGTGTCTGGGAGGGTCCCTCCTTTCTGCTGCAGACCCCAGCTTCAGACACTCTAGGTCCTCTGTCCTCTCCCCTCTTCCCCTTGGGCCCACTGGCCTGTGAAATGTCACCCCTGTCACCTCTGCCTGAGAGCTGGGAAAACGTGGTGTGCCCTCCTCTATGTCTTACCTTTCCAAGAACTGGACCCAAGATTTCTGACTTCCCCTCGGGGAATAGAGTGCTGGGAAGACTGCTGATCCCCCCCGTAAGAAAGAAAATGCTGAACGATCCCCCCAGACGTGATTGGAGTGTCGTGATCACAGAACTGAGGGCTTCCGACACCAACTGCTCAGACCTTAAGAAGACACAGGAGCATCAGCAAAAGATTTTGAGCAGAAGAGAAGTAAATGATCAGCTTTATGTCTCAGGAAGATCCCGGGCAGGCAGTGGTCCAGATCACCGAGGGCACGGGGAGGGACCGAGCCATGGCCATGTGTGGGCGGAGCAGTGCCCAGCCGGTAGGCCAGCGTGCAGGTGACACCCAGTGATGGGGCCACAGCGGTGACCTGGGCGGAGGGGACAGGCCAGGCTTCCACACAGCAGTGAGGGTCTCAGCCAGCGCAGCAGGGGCTGCAGGAGCTGCAGAATCTATCGGAGTTATCCTCTGGTGGGCAGGACCCAGGTCCTCCTGGCAGATCCGCAGGGAAGTCACGTCGAGCTGGTGAGAGGAGATTCCTTCCCTCTCACTCCCACAGGATGTTCCAAAGTTGCACTGTGGTCTGCTAAGGGCTGGCAGTGCGGTTCAGACTGACAACCTCGGGTCGGCCCTATCAGCCTGAGCTGATGACATCGTGTCAGGATGCTGTACGGAGACTGGCTCCGCCGTTAACAGGGACACCTGCTTTATATGTGAGCATGATGCATTAAGGACTACAGTCTTGAGGTTTTAGTTTTTCTTCCATTTTACTTTTTCAGTTTTTATTGTTTTGAGGGAGGTGAAGTTGTGAAGTTGCTCAACTGCCCAGGCTGGGCTGGGAACTTGCAGTCCTCTGCTTAGCCTCAGAGTGCCGGGGTAACAGTCCTGGGATGCCCAAGCTGGGTTATTCTTTACCATTGGCTAGCAAATTGGCTTTCTGAGGGTGAGCTCTCCACCAGGTGCTCACCATCTCTTCTCAGGCGATGCTCCTGGACCTAACCCAGGGTGGTAGAGGGCTTTGATGCCTTCCGCGCCTGAGAATGAAAGGCAATCGAGACCAAGTTCAGGTCTCTTAAAGCTATTTCATAGAGACAAAACTGAGATATTTTCAGGACACCTGCCTGAGAAAAAAAGAAGAAAAAAGATTTTAAAGTCCAAATGTGACAAAGAATCCATTTGCAATAAGTCAGAAGTTCACTGAAGTGCAGTGCTGTAATTTCACATTCCAAGAACTCCCACCACCATGCATGACTTTATCTTTCAGAAGTTACCGGGCACCGATGGGCACATGTGCCCACTCACACAGTCCCTACTGGGCCAAGATGGCAGAAGCCCTCCCAGATGACTGAAAACTAGCCACGGGCTCTGGGGAAGTTGAGGGAAGATACGACTTTCAAGAATTCCCCTGTTCTCTCTTCCTGCATTTTTGAAAAATGTAGTCACCTGTGGGAGTATTTTGGGGGCTGTGGTTTGCCCGCAGCATTAGCAAGTCCAAATTTCCTGAGCGTCTGTTAGGGGTCAGATGCACTTTTAAGCTCTGGAGCCTGTGTGAAGTGCTGGACACTCACAGAAGGGGAAGGTTACAGGGAGGTGGCACAGGTCAAGGAAGCTGCGCAAGAGCTGCTTCTCATGCTCTGCAGTCTCATGCTCCGGGAGGTCCCCACACTAGGCATCAGCATGTCCCAGCCCTCCCCACTGTGAGCAGCACAGGTCAGCCTCCTGGGGCTCTGTGGTCACCATATTTTCATCAGCCTGCAAATGCCTGACTTGTTCTGTGTGTTTCTGTTTAAAGGCATCTTATCTCCTTTATATTGTTGCTTCTTGAACACGAAAGCATGAAAAGCATGGCACGAAATAGGCTCCGAGAAGGACTTGTGTTTGCAGGATGACCATAACCTGAAGCCTAGTGGTTGCCTTCTGCGGCCTCAGCAGGGACCGTGCGGGGCAGGAGCTCCATGCATCACTGTCTCAGAGGACCAAGGAGTCCCCTCCTTTGCTGATTTGAGGGTCGAACAACAGCTAGTGAGTAGGTGCAGCTGCACATGGTGAGGAAGGACAGCGCAAGGTCCCTCCAGGGACAAGCTGCATAGCCAGGTGACCCATACCCCGATTCCTGCAGTCAACAGGGAGCCTGCCGGGGTCCTGCCTCCAAGTGTGGTTCGTTTCCTTGGACATTTGGATTCTGGGGAACCCTCCCGGGTGAGGTCAGGTAGAAGGGCGGAGCTGGTGGTGAGGAGGGGACGCAGCTAGAGGACTGAGGGAGTGTGAGGAGCAGGGCCGTGGCACGTGGCGCCTGTCCCGAGCACACGGCAGGTGTGGCCAGGGACGACTTGGGGCGGTGGGGGAGCTAGGGACGCGTGCACTTTAGACAGCAAGCAGCAGCGTGAGCGGGTCTGCCTTCCCTGATTTCCCAAACAAATGAAAGGGTGTGCCCTGCTCATCGGGGCTGGGCTGGCACCCTGTTCCTGCTGAGCCACAGCTCTCGTCGGTCCCCCTGTGGGCGCAGGAGGGTGGTGGCTTTCCCGGGAGACCGGCTGAGGAAGGGGCCACAAAGGGCGGCAGCGTTTCACACTCGATCCTCACCCGGACGCCCTGGTCATGTTTCTTATCGTAAATAATATTTACCACTTCAAGCATCCTCAGATCTATGTTCTTTCCTAAATCTACTGCACATAGGATTTGTTCCATGTAAGTGTTTGCGTTCATATTCCACCGGAAAAAAGCAATGAAATTCCCCTTCTGCCTATGAGCTCACCCTACTTTGGTTTCTACTGATGTGTTACTTTATCTTTTCATACTTAACTAGCCACAAATTACCACAGTTTACGCTGGTGAATAGGAACAGTGACCCTGTGAACTGTCATGAAATCTGACATCAATTCCTGCCACAGTATCAAAGGTGATTCAGCATTCAGGAGGTGCTGTTATTTTCTCCATGTCAAGCTAAAGTTTAAATCCTGAGAAATCTGTGCTAAAAAGCAATGTCAAAGGAGCCGGGGATATAGCTCAGCGGCACAAGCTCCTGCCTGGCAAGTGCAAGGTCCCAAGTTCGATTCCTGATACCAAAAAAAAAAAAAAAAAGTCAGCCAATAAGTTTGCAGTTTTTTTTTTTTTTTCAATTTTCACAGGCAGAATTATGCCACATGTGTGAAAATAGGAGGAAAAAGAAAGACTGCATTTAAAAATGCAGTGATCTACTGGACAAATAAATATCAAGTCCTCAGTGCATCTGAAGATGTCAGAGAAATAACTCACAAATTCTTCCAGCAGAACGTGCGCTTGGGAAGAAGCGAGACTCATAAATGTGACACCATCTGTCTATCCAGCGTGGGCACAGATGGACAGAAAAAGTAGTTACAGTGCTGCAGACCAAGCCTGCACAGCAGCACTAGCATAAAGAGAGGGGAAGGGCAGAGAGAGACAGAGAGAAAGGGAAAACAAAACAAGACAAACTGCTTTCGTCTGAGGCCCTCGATACCTAGTTCGAGGCTCTGCTCCTTCCTTGTTTCTCCAGCGGAAGCAGCCACTCAGCCTCTCAGGAGGCTGGGAGGTGTGGGAGCCATTGTGCACCTGGCCTCCGGTGAGGAGGAGGATGCCCAGACCTGGGGGGTCCTTGTGGTCCCCCTGCTCCTCACAGGCCCACACAGCTGGCAGGGGGCCCCAGGTGCTGAGGCGGGTGTGCCAGTCAGGAGCTGCTTCATCGCCAGCATGCAACGGGCACCCACTTTTCTTTCAGGGTCTCTCCGAAGTAAGTGGAAATGAAGCCGGGGCCAAGATGACTCGCCAGTTGTGTGAAAGTGGTGATGTGGGAGACTGGACAATTTTCCCTTGACTGTGTTACTTCCGGGGCAGCTTCTGCAGCATGATCACTGTCAAGGCATTTACACGCCGTCCCCCGCAGGCATGGAGCGGTCATACCCCGCGGCCTCAGAAGGTGGTCTTCCTTGGCACTAGGTCTTCTGCTGGTGCAATCAGGTGAAAGAGAGATCATTCGTGGGTTCTAATCCAGTAGGACTGCGTCCTCCCAAGATAACGCACACACAGGAGACTCCACATGTTGTCAGAGGCCACAGCTGTCTGCCCACAAGCAGGGGACACCTGGGGCCAGCAGGAGCTGGAACGGCGCTCATCTCCCCGCAGGGCCCTTGGAGCGAGGTTGGCTTTGCTGCTGCCTTAGTTTTGGGCTTCTCAACTCCTGAACCAGGAGAGAAGAAAGTTCTATTAGATGAAGCCCTCCAGTATGTCAAATTGTTACCTCACACGTCCTGTAAGTGGGAGCAGCTGGGTCTGTGCAAACCCAGGGACGGATGGGCCGCAGGGGGACCTGGCACCTCCCAGGGCAGCCCTTCCCCGAGATGAGCACTGCGCAGGGAAGCTTCTGGCTGGCTCTTTCTCATCTCTCTTTAAGAACACGTTTAGTGCACCCTGGAACAGCAATCTTAGGAGTTGAGTATTAGGTTAACTAGAGTGGGAAGTGCTGAGGATACTTAGCTTTTGACATTGATCGACACAAGTTAGGTGAAACTGAAAGCTGTCTTTGCTTCGGTCTTCTTCGGTCATCCCAGGCACGTTTGGTGACGCAAGCTGCCCTCGAGTTCTTTGCACTCTGCAGCCCGTTCGTGTCCGTGTCCACAGTGGAGTCGAAGCTCTACGCGAGCGCTCCTCTGGTCGCTTTCTCCAATGCTTTCCTTTGTCTGACACAAACTTGCTTACACATCACTTCTGCGGACCACGCTCTGCGGGAAGGCGGTTTCGGTGGCCGGGAGCTTGGGTGAGGGCAGACGCAGAACACGACACAGATTGGAACAAGCCACCTTGGTCCCATTGAAGCTGCCCCAGATGAATACTCCGCGGGAGCCGTTTCCTCGGCTACTCTGTCGCCTGGCCTGTGAGAGGCTCAGTTCTTTGGGGACCTGAGCAGACATTGTGGTTGAGACCACGGCTCGTTGTTGCACATTGTTCCCTGCGCCAGGACGCAGAGCTTTCCCAAGCAAAGTGCGAGGCCATGCCAAGTATTTCCATCCCCTGCTGCTTCCGACAATGGGGACCAGTCCCGGCTCGCTCATCGGAATGGAGTGGCTCTTCCCAGTGAGCTCTCAGCATAATGCGTCGGGGAAGACGGCTGCAGGATAATAAATGAGTCGTGGCTGGAGATTCCAGTGAAATCAAGGGAAGCAAGCGTCCTGCTCAGTGTGCGTGGCTCGCCTGCGGAGCCCCACCGTGCGCTGCGTGAGAGTCTGTCGCAGCGGAGAACAATTCTCGGGGATGAACACATCACTGCCCCTTTAGAAACAGCTCGTTTGTTCAGGGAGCCCAAACAGGAGGAACAGTTAGCCTCTGTTTCATTGGGCAGCTCCTGTCTAGATAGGCACGGAGGGAGACTTCCAGCCGGGACTCTCAGGACCACACCCCCTGCCTCCCCTCCCTGCTGGAACAGAACACTGAACTTACTGACACAAACGCGTTATGAAAATAATGGCGTTGGACAGCACAAGCAGGTAAGGCACAAGTCCTCACACGAAGGCACTAAACGATGTCCCGGGTACGACTCGGACATGGGCTGCTGGGTCAGCTCTTGCCTGAGGTCGGGGAGAGTGCCCGTGTTTAGCCCAGGTGGAGGGCAGTTGGCCGGCTCAGGTTCTTCAAGGCCAGTCCCTGCATCCTGGACAGTGCTGACCCCTTGGGGGGTGAGACAGTCAGCAAACCAGGCCGGTGGATGTGCGAGTGGGGAACCCCAACACGGGCACAGCAGGCTTGAAGGGAGGCGAGTGGACAGGACAGCGTGAGGTCACAGGGCGGAGTCCGGCTCCCTCTGGGAAGGACAGGCAGAGGGAGATGTGATTTGGTTGATTGCTTGGGTCCAAAAACCACCCTATTAGGATTCCAGTCCCAACTTCCCCGTTGTAATGTGAGCTGCTTTGTTCTCAGGGAGTCACTGCTCCCATCACACTAGGAATTTATCAAATATTTGTCTCCCTAAGGCTTTCCAAGGCCCAAAGTTCTTTATTTTTTTTCCCTGCTTGTGAGGAAGGCTGGGAAGTGACTGCACTGCCTTAGCTCTGTTTGGCATTGGCTCTCTCTGGTGTTGGATGAAGTTAGGAAGTTTGTCCCAAGGGAAACCCTTGCATGCTGAGTAGGCTTTTATTTTATTTTTCTCTGCAGTGCTCAGGGCAACCTAGCAGGGAAGGACAGGGGTGTGCTCTGTCCTATCTGCACCACAGAGAAGTCACGCTTACCTAAACTCATTTGAAAGCCATGGGACACTGTCAGGAGCCTATTTGCTGGTCCGTGGCCCCCTCGGCCCTTTGGAGAAGTAAGGCACTGTCCCCTCTGCTGGTGGCTCTTTACTCAAGAGTTTTACCAGAAGAGTTACATGTTGCTCCTTGCATCCCACGTGTCTGAAGAGAGTTCTCTAAAGGCAAGGGTGAAGGTTTCAGGAGCCCGCTGACATGAGTTCACTCGGGATTTGCAGCCAAAGTATGTGCTGTGGCGACCCCTGGGATTTGAGTGGGGGAAAGAAGAGGGAATCAATCTTGGAGCAAAGAGCACCTCAGTCTTGGGCACCCTTCAGCACCCTGGGTGCAATCAGGCACAGAGCTGAGTTGCTCAGACAGGGTGAGGTGAGCATGGGGATCAGAGTGGGAGTGAACGGACAAGGGTGAAGAACACCGTAAAGAGCACAGGCGAGGTGGGCACAGGGGACGCCTGGGTAGAGCAGACCGCCCACCCTGCGGGGGAAGGCTGGAAGAGGCTGCTCCCTAGACTGGATGCAGAGGTCGGGACGCTCACAGGGCAAGGAGACCCGGCTGAGAAGGAGCGCGGGGGACTCGCCATGATGTCTGTGGGTGTGGGGCAGCCGCCTTCAGGCAGATGCTGAGCCCGAAACTCCTGCAGACCCTGGGAAGACAGCAAGGTGCCCAGGGCGGGCCGCTCTGCCCCGTGGGCCTGGACCTCTGGCCGTGAATGCCTGGAACCTTGGGGAATGGGAGAGCAGCCGGCTCCTGCCAGCTGCTGCCGGGGGAGACAACACCGTACCCAGTGGCGACAGCTACACACCAGCAGCAGAACATGGCCGAAGTGCGTGCTGGGGCTGACTGACACCTGGACACCCTGTCAGTGCCCCAGGTCCAGAGGGAAGCAGCCAGGGAGGCCAGAGCCCCACCAAGCTGGGAGCTTTGCAGCCCCTGTCGGAGTGGGAGTGTCTTCTGTCTCATTCCCTTCTCATCTCGGGACACAACACCTGCAACCCAAAGGAGCTAGGTCTACCCAGACTCCCATCTCAACGTCCGGTCAGCTGGCTCCAAAGAGAAACAGCCTGGTGGAGGAGCCTGCCGGTGAGCTGCTCATGGCATGGTGGACTGGAGCCAGCGAGGCAGGGAGGCCACGCTCCTGTGACCTGTCTTCTCAGCCAGACCCTGACCCCACAGCAAGTCAGCTAGGACACCCTCATCCTCCGGCTCCTCTTCACAAGCCCCGCCTTCGAGCACATCAGACGCTGGGGCAGCATCTAGATTCAAACCACAGCACTTGGTGTTTTGAAGACAGATTAGTAAGTGCGTGCACACAAGAGGAATTCATATGTGAGCAAGTGTGTCATCGGGAAAGAAGCCTCCACACCTTCACAGTGACTGCCAGGAGTGCACGGTGAGCTCCCCAGGAGGCTCTGAGAGCACGGCGTCCAGCCGGGGCCCTGGAGGCTGCGTGTGAGGACACCCAGCAGCGCGTTCATGCAGGCTCCTTCCTGCGGCTGTAGTCCCAGGAGCCAAGCATTCAGAGAGGAGAGGACTGGGGCCACGGCAGCCCATGGCCGGAATACAGCGATGTCTGAGGGTGACAGGCAAACCCCAGGGAGAAAGGATCCCTCCCTGAGAAGAAGGTGTGGAGGGAGCCTGAGCCCTGCTCAAGTGTGCTTCCTGAGTTTGCTAAGCTCAGGAGCGAGAGGAAGAGCTAAGGCTGAGCTCAGTAGTTACTCTGCACATGGAGTGGGGACGGAGAGCTGGCAGCAGAACCATCTTCAGACACAACCTCACCCCGGACTCAGGATCCCAAAACGCTGTGGTCCTGCAAGCACTCATTTGTAGGCGCCCACCCCCAGGCTGCATGGCCTTGGGCAGCATCTCAGGATGGACCCGTGCTCCTTGGCTCCTCCCCATCCCCCACCCCCACCATTCCAAGCGCAGTCCTGGTCCAGACCAGGCCCTGTCCTCGTGGATGATGCAGGACCCCGCGCGGTAGAGACATGCGCACAGGACCTCGGGGGACTGACTTGGCTCCAGTGCTGAATTTGCTGTCCTGGGAATTGGCTCGTGTTTCACTTCCATTCTCAGGAGTAAAGGGGGCGATTTCTGTGGGGAGCACAAAGCTGGCTGTAGGGAGGGGAAGGAGCTCTCCGTGAGCCCACGGCGGGACTTTCTGGAGCTCTCCGTGAGCCCACGGCGGGACTTTCTGGAGCTCTCCGTGAGCCCACGGCGGGACTTTCTGGAGCTCTCCGTGAGCCCACAGCGCTTGGCTCATTTGGAAGAGGGTCTGGTAGGAGCTCCGGGGTTCCCTGGTGGGCCCACCCTGCAGCCCAAGCAGAGGGCGCAGCAGAACTGCAGTGGCCTGCTGACAAGAGAGGGCCGCTGGCTGCTGGCAGGGTCTCACCAAAGGCCACTGCAGAATTACTCACCATAGAGAATAAATTCGAGTCATCTGTAAGAAAATGGATGCACTTTGAGACCATAATACTATGTGAAACACATTGGATACACAAGCTTAAATGTCGCACGGTTTCTCTTATATGAGAAACTCAAAGTTTAAATAAATTACAGGGCAAAATAAAAGGTAGGAGGCAAGAGACAGGGACACAGACATTCTGCATGTGGGAAGGAGACCAAGAGGTGGAGAGGGGGAGAGGAAAGAGAAGAGAAGCGGGTGAAAGAATGACGCTGCGTTATGTGCCGCGTCGCTCCCCACCATGGGTGTAACCACTGAGGACTGCAAAATGTGCTGCTGAAAGTGAAGTTAGAAAGACCTCACGCGATGTGTACTTCGTATGAGTTAGCACAGACACCTTCCCACAGCGGGAAGAGTAACGGCGATTTCCTCTCCCTCCCTCCCCTCCCTCCCCCTCCCCCTCCCCCCTCCTTCTTTACTTCCTCTGTTCCTTCCCGCAGTAGTGGGATTGAGCCCTGGGCTTCACACGTGCTGGGCAAGTGACCACCACTGAGCCGCAGCCCAAGCCCTTCTCACTTTTCATTCTGATATAAAGCCCCGCTCAGTTGTCCAGGCCGGCCTAGAAGGTGCCATCTTCCTGTCTCATCCTTCCAAGTAGCTGGGACCATGGGCGTGCACCTACCACCAGGCCTAGCTAGGAAACTTCACATTCTTGTGCGCATTTAAGCCACTGAGCAATGGCAGAACACACACTACATTCAAGCACAAAGAAGACATTTACAAACATCACCCGATGGCAGCGCCCTCCTCCGCCAGGGCTAGGACAGCATTCCCCGTGGGGACCAAGGCCAGACACGCACCTGCATTCTCCCCCTGTGCGCTTGAAGCAGAAACACATGTTTTATCGCTACCCTGACTCGCGACACGGCACACAGTATTGCAGCCCCACCCCTGCTGCTCTGACTGCCTGTGTCCCAAAGGCCACCTTCAGGGATGACTCTGGCTCGGGGACGCTCCCCCTTGTTGGCTTTAGCCTCAGAGTGCTGTTGGTGCTGGGTAAGCCTGTGCAGAGTATGTGTGCATATCTATTCTTACACTAACATTTCTAAGCGGTGTGGTTTTCTTTCCTGGTCAAGAAAAGAAACTGGGAAGAGAACTAAGTCATTCGGGACTGTAGCAAAGCTTAGACAAGTCGTCTTCCGTGCGCTGAGATGAATGTTGAAAACGGTAGCACAGTACCCAACTGCATGTCTGTATTTTTCCAGTTGTCTCTGGAATGCAGCGTCTCACCGGCTTTACCAACAGCAGCGCTCTACTGGGGACAGCCCTAAAGGAAAGACCTGCAAAACTAACCCCAATTCAGTGTTCAAGGTGCAAGAATGGCTCTTTCCACTAAACCATAGCACTCAACTGAAGACCAAGTGGAAAGTCCGTAGCTTTTAAACTGTGTAAGTCAGAGTCTTAACTTCAGATGGCATCTGTAACCCCACTTTCCAGATAACTTCCTTGATCAGATGAGACACAAGACCAGCCGCAACATGTGTAGAGAGACGATGCGATCTCATGTTAAGCACGAGCTCCGCGCAAGCTCAGGGCTGACCGCCTCACTTGCAATGTGGAAGCCCATGCCCACTGCGGACTGTGCTGTGAAAGCAGCTTGAGTCTCCTTAGCAGGTGAACACTGATACTAAGACTCCCTCGCGCCCGGCCTGGCTTGAGACTGTGTGCCAACCACTCCACCACCTTGCCCTTTGCTTTGTCAAAGTCAGGCAATGCCAAACGATTCCGACACCACAAATAGATGTCACTGCCTTTCCTCATTAATATTCACAGATGCATATGTGTGGGGGCCACAGTTTTGCATATTTCCATATGGAGTAGCGACATCAGAAGTACGTGGGGGTCCTCTTGAAGATTCAAAGTTGGGGGCCTCATCTACAGAACCAGATTCAGGAGTGGGAAGCGAAGGTTAGCAGATGTCTCAGGTCCCTCATGCACACAAGAGTTTGATGGCCACCATCTTAAATAAAGCCTGGGAAATTATAAGGAAAACAGTCTGAAATGCAAAGCAAAGCCTTTATAGGAAACCATAACCTTTTTTATGGACTATGTCATTACCCAGTTAAAACAATTAAATAAGCTTAATGTTGCTTACGCTACTAAACATAAATATTCAAGACATTCAACATCCATAGAAGGGAATTCAAATTATGGTAATCAAACATGAGAGGAACAAAGTAATTTTATAAAACTTCCAAAGTGTTAGGACCCTTTCAATGCCAGGCTCAGATGGGGAACTGTGCTGCGGGAATAACGCCTGTGACAGTGACACAGAGACATGGCAGGGAGGCTTTTTCACACTGCTATTTAGCAAGACTGATCAGTATCCTGGTTAGCACACTGCAGATTGCTTGGCATCTTGGTGAGCACACCTGTGCGTGCATGCCCTCTGTGAGGGCAGCAAGAAGTCCCATCACCTCTCACCAGGGGCACTGGCTCGGTCCTGGCCATCCATCTGGCTGGGACTGTCACCAGGGTCTGCAGCATCAGGAGTGGCTGAGGTCCCCATTCCTACCGGGGCTTGGGAAGGTCAGGGATCTAACCTGCTTTCTAAGGTCCTGCATCTCTAGTTACTAGCTGTGAGGCTAATGCCATACAGATTGCACGTCACAGGCTGCTGTCTAGAAATGATTAGCTTACGGGACTGTTTGTTTGACCCACGTCATTAGCTCCTGATAATAAAGTTGGGTGGGTGCTGGCTGCAGCGATCAGCAAATGCTCTGGATGCTGAAACTGTAATAGCTTTTTCTCAAGGTGAGGCTAAGATTCAGCCTTAATCTGTCCCTCCTCAGCCGGAAGCTCAGGTCAGTGAGAGCTTCCTCTGTAGACTACTGGACAGGCGGGGTGTAATGATGACTGTGACAAGGGCACCTGGGATGGTGCCATGGGTGTGTGATGGTGATACGCCGAATAATTTGATACAGTGAGGTAACAAACATGATACAATCGTATATTTACTCATATTTTGAGCACATAATTCCTAACAAACATGTGACTCATTCTTCACAGTGATTTGGTTTTAGCTCCACAAGCAAATTTTCTTGTGTTTGTCAGCTTCCCGAAATCCAGCTTGTGCCCCGTTGATATGAATTCACTTTTATGTCCTGTTATCCTCCACCCGACCCAGCAGCATGTCCAGTTAGAGCTTCCCACAGGACACGGAGCCCCACACCAGCCACGACCAAAAGAAAACCCACACACACAGGAGCCCCCGAGGCTCTGGAATTGATCGCTATAAATCTATGTCATTTGGCAGCTATAAAAGTCAAGAAAAGGAAATGCTTTCAAAGTAGAAATGAGTAACCTCTGACCTCTGTTTTTCTGAGTGATTTCACGCTGATATTTTCACCTTTTTCCAAATTACAGAGAATGAAATTAGTCTGTGCAGCATGCTCACAGGGATTCCGTTTAGTGCTTCAAACACTGGCATCGCTATGTACTTAACCACCTTCAAAGAATTTGTAGAGCAAGTTACTCAGTTTTCAAAATGCAGTGAGTGATGTTGGGTGGACTTAGGGCCACATACAACATTTGCCTGTGACTTGGAATATTTTATCAACAGATCCCACTCTGGCTTCGCCCACAGATGCAGGAAGTACAGTTTGCTTCCACGTACCTGGAGATGCTTGTTCTCTGCCTTTGCCACTCTTTGGCACACGCGGTTGATGAACTAGTTAGCATCAAGCTCGAGGTTTCGCTGGGCCTGGAGACCAGACATCTGGATTCTGGATCTCAGTTTGAAGTGCATCCAAATCCTTTTTAGTTACATCAGATAAAATTTCACCTGTACAATTTCAAATCTCACCATCCTTGAAGGGACTGAACACAATGTTATGTCTCTTTATGGTGGTTTATGCTTATTAAATATTAAAACCAAACATTACCACTATAAAAAGACTTTTACAGCCACGGGCATTTTTCCTGACAATAAAATTTTACTTAGTTTTATTATTCCTTCTGTAGGGCATATCTGGAATCTCACAGAAACTACTGAACTGGAAATACAGTAATGTGTGATCACCAGGAAGGGCCACACTGCCAGCCCTGGTGAAGAGGGGCGGGAAGCTAGGTGAAGCTCCACTGGGCACAGAGGACTGTGGAGCGAAGTGCATTCACGTGCAAGTGCAATGTCCTTGTCCCCTCTGAAGGGCAGCAGGTGCCTGGTCCTTCACCTACACGACTCTGTAAAGTGTTTCTGCTGTGAAGCTGGACTCGGGAATCCCCCGTCTCACCTCTGGGGATTGGACTCTGTGGCTTGAGATGTTTGCCATCCCTTTTTCTTAAGAATGGGACTGGTCTCTGAAATAGATGTTTTCCTGGGCAAAGACTGCATTCTGGACAGTGAGAGACCTGGACCTGTACGGGGTTAACGGCGAGGACAGACGGCACCACGGTGTGCTGGCTGCTGGAACCATAAATCCTCCCCGAATCAACCCAACTTCAATATTCATGAGATCCCTGCAAAGGTTTCATGGCGCCATAAAAGTCTCTGCGGAGCACTCTGAATGCTAAGTGGGATGAATTATTAAAGAGCAGTCGACTTGCCTCTACCTGGGCTTGGTCAAGGGCAGGAGCACCTCTGTGGAGGCCGTGGGAGAATTCAGTCAAGCAGGAAACCGCGCTCTGCCGCCAGCAAGGGGCTCAAGCGTAGAGCTGGTGGGTGCTGTGAGGTGCGGTTGGGAGGTGTGGGATTTCCCTGAAGGCAGAGTATATGCCAGGGCACCACGGGCACCCATGGGCCAGGGCACAAGGCATCAGGCTCCAAGACAGCCTGGGAGACAGCTACGCAGACCGGGGGGAGGTTGAAGAGTGCAGGGTTTTAAAAACCCCGGGTCTTCGTGTGTTCGCACTCTGGTTCCTCCGAGAGGAGAAGCCGTGCAATACACCAGTTGTGTGTCTAATAAATTAGACAGCAAGACAAAGGCAGTGGTAGGAAACAGGGAGATGGATGCTTTGCAGATGGAAAGCAGACCGAGAGGAGACACAGGAAGAGAGAGGAAGGGAGAAGGGAGGGGTGCTTTGTGCAGGACCCGACCCCACGGGATGAGGCCGTCATTTTGCACTGCACATGGACGAATAGAACAAAAATTAAAAACTAAGATGAAAGCCTGCGAGGAGATGGTGTTACAGAAGGGCTCTGTGACGGGGACAGCAGCTGAGGACCCCAGAGAGGAGCCAGGCTGAGGCCAGCTGCCCAGGGCGCAGAACTGGCTGGGCTGCCACTCGGGTACAAAGTGCGGGCGGCGGAGGAGGTGGCGGTCGTTCTGCTGGGGTGGGGACCCTGCACGGCAGTTTCACTTGTGAGTCCTGAGCAAAGCCATGATTTCAGCTGGCATTGCTCATCCTCTGAGTCCCAGACTTCTCTCATAGGTGTCCCTGTAGACACGTGTGTTCTGTGTGGGTCAGGGTGTTCCTGAAAGGCCTGCTGGAGCCCAAGGGAAGGTAGCTTGCCTAGCGCAGAGGGCTGGAGGTTGTCGGTCCCTCAAAGATGTGTCCACACCCACCTCGCTGGACATGTGAACTGTCCTTATTTGGAAAAGTCTTTCCATATGAAATGAATGTATGGCTCCAGAGATTGGTGCTCACCCTGGATTATCCAATGACACGTGTCCTTACATGAGAAGGAAGAGACACGAGCAGAAGGTCATGTGATAGGGATGCAGAGACTGTGGAGGAGTGGACATGGCTGAGGTACGCCTGGGGCCAGAAGTGGGGAGAGGGAGAAAAAGGTCCCCTGAAGGCCGCTGGAGGAAGCAAAAGCTTGAGGACAGTTTGACTTTGGACAGCAGCCTCGAGACCTGGACAGTAGAAATGTGTTGCTTGGTGCCACTTGCCGTGTGGTTATAGCAGCCACAGGAAACCAATGCTTCCCAAATCCCAGAGCTTGCTGGAGGACCCCTGAGTGCAGACCAGGGGACCTCAGAGAGGAGGAGGTCCTTTGGAGGGCTGGCTCTGCCCACACACCTCTTCCTCCCTTTAGAGGTAGAGGAGATGCTGAAAAAGACACTCACTGGCCACGAGCGGTTAGAGACTTTAAAATTGTATTAGAAATATCCACTACAATTCATTTCAATGTCCATTTGTTGCATGAGCTGGATATTTTATAATTTATACTTGAATCTTTAGCAGATTTACTCCACCACAGGAAGGCCTGAGACAGTGTCGGGTGGTGGCACCCAGTTCTATGCCCAGACAAACTCTCTGCCACCTCCTTTTGGGGACCCGTGGGCCAGGTTGTTAATTTCTCATTTGTAGCTGGAACATGTTCCACAAGGGAAGGCACCTTAGGAGGAAATGAGCTATCTCCTGACTCACCCCGTTCGAATTGAATTCCTCAACAGTTACCTGAAACAGAGGGGTGGGTTTGCCTTCTCTCTACTCTCCTCTAACCTTGGGCTTCCATGTTTTCATATCAACTCAATTTCCCTATACAATTTATTTTTGAAAATATTTCACCCCAAGTTGTAGTTTTAGAAGTTGAGAAATGTGGGTAAATTGCTAGAATGTTGGCAGCTGGATAAACTTGTAAGGATAATGAAAAGGCCATCCTGTAATGCTGCTGTGCTGCCACGATGCTCTGCGTGATTATGATCATGATGCCAGACACGGCTCCCCTCTTCCCGTGTGCTGGGCATGTGCTGCGCCCTCCCATGACTAGTTTTTTAGCCCACATTATGGGCCATAGTGAGTGGGGTCTGACAGTGTCTGGCTCAAAGCTGGGCTGGTTTGTCTGGTGTTGAGATGGACCCCACTGAACTACACCCAAGCCACTGTAGCCAGGTTTGAAATGATTGGCGAGGGCTTCATGAGGAGCTTCCGCCCATGACCGCCTGGCCACTGCTGGTGCACATGGGCTGTCCAGTGCCCACCGCAGTGGCTACTCCCCCATAACCAGACCACCCAGCCAGCCTCAGGTGGCACACTCCCTTCTGGAGGCTCCATCCTGTTGAGGTGACCTGGAGACCACCCTGGCCCCTGTCAGTGGTCCAGAATGCACCTTGATGTCTGAGGGCCCAAGTGCCACCTGCCCCATCCTGCAGGCTCTGCCTGGAGAGGCGAGCTCCTGCCAGATGCACTTACTGCTGTGACAAGAAGCCCCGAGTCTTGGCACTGTCCACCTGCTGCCCAGTGCTGAGTGGTACTGCCTGTCTTGGGGGAGGGGGAGCCCTTGTTCCCCACTGTCTTAGACCCAGGCCCTGCATGGGTGGCTCCACCAACCTGTGTTCTGGAGTTGGTACCAAGGCCTGTTTTCATGTCTTTTGCATCCCCTCTACATGGAGTCACAGGTGTGTCCTCCGCATTCTCCATGCTGTGGATGGAGAGGAGGGGAAGCAGATAGGACCAGCCAGTGGTGGGTCCATAAACCCTTCCTAGGGAGGTGCATAATTTTGCTCAAATCACAATTGCACTCTGTTTACGTCTTGAGTCCTGTCTGGACCAGAAGAACCTTGTTCCACGTGGCTGGCTGAGTTGGGATGAGTCTCTGGGCTAGAATCCAACGCACCAAAAGCAAGGCTGACTGCTGCTGGCCGAGCATCAGCCAAGGTGCTCTTCACAGTGCAGAAGGAACCACCTGGCCAGCGCGGTGTCATGCATGAGGCTGTACGTGAGAAAGATGGAATCTTCGCTTCCGTGATGCCTATACCAAACGTTGTGGCATTCTTGCATTTCACCTCGCTAGAGCTTCCCCGACTGTTGTGTCCAGAGATTCATCTGTGTGAGCGCAGGGCTCCAGCGGTTGGTTTGAGGACTGGGTGCCCCGTTGGCAGTGCTGCTCTGAGGTTCTGTCCGCTGAGTGCCAGCATCGGCTCTGCTCTCTGGTGAGCAAGTACAGACAGCTACATGCAAATGCAGAGGAGTCATCCCAGGTGCTCACTCTGCCCTCCCCAGGCAGGGGCCAGCCGCAGTGCAGCAACACCTCTGGTCTGCCATCTAGGCCGACTCCGGCGGAGCCACCTGACCAGCTGAGGCCAGTGGCATCAGAGCACAGAGCGGAGCTGGAGGTGGTGGTGGGGGGCGTCTTCAGGGTCACAGAGTCCTCACTGTTGCTGTGGGTGGGGTTCTAGTGGCTTGGACAGCATGGCGTGTGGACAGTGGAGGGAAGTAGCACTGCTGAGCAGTCGGGAAGATGCCCTGAGAGGCCGTGGTCGGGACTCGGAACAGACCGTGGTGAGGAGGGTGGGTGCGGTGTCTGTGGAGTGGGGCTGAAGCCGGCCTGCTTCTCACCGCTGTCTCCCGGCCACTAGTGCGCGGACGTCTGCTGTGAGAGCAGAAGCTTTCACGCCGGGGAAGCAGCTCAGCAGCCGTGGCTCAGCTTGGCCCCTTTCCTGGTCACATCTGGCTGCACAGAGCCGTGGGTCCTGGAGACAGAGCTCGGCCTTGGATGTTCTCGCACATTCAGGCCAGCCAAAGAGAACTCCCGACCCAGGCACCTACTCCCTAAGAGGCACCTATCAGTCTTTGTGCCGTGATCTTCTTTCTTTCTTGAGGTATCACCTTGGAAATTCATAACAAAGCGTTACAGATCCAGTGGCTGAAGCAGCAAAAGTGTACCATCCCAGGTTCCAAGCTGGAAGTCCCAGGTCAGCATTCAGCTGCGGAGGTTTCTTGCGAGGCCCTGACTGCTGGCTGGTAGATGCTCAGCTTCCCGCAAGGCCCTCACAGGGCCTCTCTGTGGATGCACATGCCGTGAGCAGGAAAGCTCTAGTATCACCTTGTATAAAGGCACAAGCCCACTGGATTGGGGCCCCACCATTGTGAATGACTTCATTCAACCCTAATGACATCCTTATTACGAAATCACCTGCCCTGGAGTGGGGCTCAGGGAGGAAACTCAAGCAACAGGTCCACAGCCCAAGGCTGTGTCCACACGAGCCCAGATGCCCATGGTGTTTGGCAATGTCCTCTGCTCGGGGAAGCTCAGCACCCTGTGTGAGGTCAGTCAGCCACAGGAAGTGGAGAAGCCCTTCACCCACAGGAAGGTGATGGGGAGTTCTCTGGAACGGGGAAGAGAAGGGCAGGGTCCTCAGGAGAAAGGGCCCAGAGCCAAGCGCTGAGGCTGGCAATCCTGCCTGCCCAGAGAGCCCACGGGAGCACAGCCGTAGGGCAGATCTGCATGGGGGTGAGGGGTCCTTTCCTGTAACCTGTGGGGTCAAAGGACAAGGGACATGGGTCACGGCATGAGCCCCAGGCCCTGAACTGTGTGACTCTCTATACAAGACGAGCGACCTCCTGACCCGCCCCTCAGCATTTAAGTCAGGACAAGCGGGTCACACCTGTGCCCAGCCGACATCCCCGGTGACACCAGCCCAAGGGCGCGGCTCTGAGGTGCGAATCAGAGAGAACCAGGCAACACAGGTCACTGGAGGAGGCCTCTGCACCCCACAGCTCATGGGGACCCACGTGCTAAAGGACTGGCTGCCACACAGATTTGCATTTGAAATGTGTGGTCTTCATTATAATCTTGTCATTTTTTTTCTTTTTGCTGAAGTCTTTGAAGATGTGGATATTAATATTTTGACTTTTTTATAAAAGCACATGTAGATACTACAGGAAGAGATTTGAAAACGTCTGCCATGTATTTTTGAGAAGGTAAGAGAAGACATATGAATATTGACGATATGTGTTACGTGATCATGTTGAGTAGTAACTTCTGGATAGGCTCATCAGGAATGTCCCTCTCCCGTCCTTTGCTGGGTGCCTCCTTCTGCCCCCCTCCTGTCTGCCCTCCTATCCTCCACTCCCTTTTTCTTTCCCATGCTGATGTCTGCTCTGGGAAAGGACAGATAGCAGCTTGAGTGCCGGATGGTGAATGGAGCAGGGTGGGGACTCCAGGCGGAGGGAGGACTCGCCTGGCCTGCCCTGCAGAGAGAGAGGTGGACGGCTGCTGAGCTAATGACTCAGTAGAGACGTGTGGGGACACTGGGGCGGCAGGGAGTGGCACTGCCCCGAGAGGCAAAGCGTCTGTGCCTTCACGGACAGACACGGGTCACCCCTTCCCCTGACACGTGGCCCCAGCCAGCACTCGCTGTTCATTTCCCCCACCTCTTGGTCATAATGGCCATCCTCACTAAGGGCCAGTATTGTGGGGAGCACCCCTTGAACTTGCAGGACAGAGAGTGGAAGAATGTGTGGTGTGCAAGGGTGACACGATGCATCTGTGTGAGTTTGGTCTGTGTCCCAGGACCCAGCCGGTGGGCATGGGCCCCATGCTGTGCTCTGGCCCAGGAGGTCCACCTCCACCAGGAGGCTGAGGTAGGCACCTCCCCTGCAGCTGGCCTGCTTGCCCGGCATGGAGCATTTTCTAGAACAGCCTCGTAAGCCATGTCCAGTGCTCCATTGTGCAACTCCTTTCCATCTTTGCTGCCACTCCAGATTAAACCCTGCCACAGAAAGAGCGATGCTACCACAGTGGCGACTGTCAGCAGGTGTCTATGATGCACGATAAAAAGCCAGCCACTCAGTTAATGTTTCTAAACTGCAAATGCACAAACTGCTGTGCGATCTGAATGTGCACATTTCTGGTGTCCGTTTCCCTTGAGATTCCACCCAAGCTGCCCTGGTCCACCCACACGTTACTGTCTTGGAGGCTCAGTGTATATTTGGAATATTTTTTGAGCTAAGTGATAAACCCATGCAGATTTTTGCTGTGTTTGTTTCCTGAGTATATGTGATTTGGGCCGAAATTTCTATATTTGAAAAACAGGTCTGGAAATGGTCAGGATACTAACCGACAAGACAAAGAAGTTCAAGCTCAATCAATTCTGTGTCCAGACCAGGAATCAGTAAGTTTTGAATGACTTTGTAGCATCTCCTCTCTGGGCCTGGCAATGAACTCCCACCTGCTGTCGGCTTTTATCACTGTAATAGATTATGTGATACTGTATTTGTCTCATTAACTCCCCTCCCCATAGTAATACAGATTTATAGCTTGCTTAGTAGTGTGTTAAGTACACAAAAGTAGTAAAACTGCAGTTGAATCTGTATTTCACAACTCAGGATCATCACGCCGTTGCTCCCAATTCAGCCGCGCTCTGCTCTGCCCAGGCTGGAAGATGAGTGCCAGCTCCCCACGTTCTGGGTTCCCAGACCCAGCCATCCACCCCACGCACACAGGGCACATTTTCCAACCCCAAAAGGGGAATGCTTTCTCATTAAGGAAAAGTAGCGACAGTACTAAAAGGCCTCTTAACTCCTCAGTTACTTCGAAAAAGCATAAACATTATTCTTAGAGGGGTGAGGGGATGCCAAAGGAAGAGTTAATTCCTTCGCTCCTTTCCTTCCTCCTCCTGAGCAGAGTGCAGCAGCCTTCTGCTGGAGGAAGGCCTTCTTCGGGGGGTTGGGGAGGGAGGAGGGGCAGGTCGGGCAGGTTGCTTGGAGTCCTGCAAAGCAGGGTGCATTTTGCCCAGCTGGGTGCAGACATCTGGGGCAGGCATAGCATGGGAGACAAGCCCCAGAGGTGAGACCAGGCTGTAGAGCACTGCAAAAATTCCAATATTTTGTTCCTCAAAAATATGTTTCCTGGGGGCTGGGGATATAGCTCAGTGGCCTAAGCGCCTGCCTGGCAAGCGCAAGGTCGTGAGTTCGATCCCCGGTACCCAAAAAAAAAAAAAAAAAATGTTTCCTAGCAGGACTAAGAAGCCCCCTCCCCGCCGAGTCTTGAGCTGGCAGACAGTGTGAGGCCAGATCTGTGTGCTGCACGTGGGGTCCTGTCGTGGCATTGCCCGAAGACCGTGCTTCGTCCTAAACAAGGTACTGCAACTGCAAAGAGAAGGTGCCCAGACCAATCACGAATCCTGGCTCTGGGACTATGGGTTCTGATTCTCATTAGGTCAAGGCACTACTGATGCTCAAATTATCTTTCCGATCCAAACAATCACCTCTTGGCGATGCCAGCCCGGCTAACATTTAAAGTGCCGTAAGAACTTCCTTTGTCGATTAATATTATCTATAAGTACACCTGTGCTGAGAATGAGCTCTCCACAACCCGGAGAGAATCAACAGAACCACTTGAAGTTCAGAAATAATCAGACCAAAGAAACAAACTCACAGAAGCTCAGCCTTCAGCCTCAGAGGGCATCAGTGCATGTTGAAAATGTACAGCCAACTGGAGAGCCCAAGGTGCGTTTTGAAATTAAAAGCTTTTCTGTGCATTTCATCTTTAACTCTCCACTAAGCAATGCAGCATTTGCTCTGCTGCCTGACTCCTCCCACTCAGAGTCCGGGACAGGTTCTTCTGCTTTGTCTTCCTGTCTGCAAAGCAGTGCTCAGAGAAGAAGGCTGACCCATGCTCAGGAAGGGCTCTGGTTTTACAAAGACCTCGCCTTCCACTTGGTAAGGAGGTGACCCTGAGTCCATGCATGACGTGACCTTTGGCAGGCTGATCATGCAACCCCCAGATGCCAAGCAACATCAGAGCCCTGGGGGTCCCCTGCATCCATGTGACCTTCAAGGAGCGCGAGGTCACTGTTGTGTGTTATACCCTGCGTGAGTTAAGCTGGGTGTGCTGTGTACAATGTTATGTTCCATTTGCCACACACAGAAACTGTTCAAATATCAGCTGCCTTGTCCAGACTGCAGGCAGAGGCTGCTCCCCTCCCACCCATGACTCTACTTGTGCATTTTTCTGCCTCCATCATTTCTCTTCGGTAGGGATTTCTCCACTGTCTGTTGCCATCACATTTCTGGTGCTACTTTCACTTAGGATCTGACCTCTGCTCAAAGGAAATGGATTGATCTTGTTTGCTGGGATTGTGTGTAGCTTTTTGCACACACACAGGTGCTAGAGAAGGTGGGAAAGTGGTGTTAACTGAAAGTCAAGCATACGCCAACATGAGACCCAGCCACGCACTCTTCGGCACATGCTCCTGGGAGAACATCTCTGCATGTGAAGGCCCGCACATAGATGTTCGTGGCAGCATTATTCCAGCAGCCAATGAGTCGCAGCAACCCAAAAGCACATGAATGGATAAAGAGAACGAGTGGAGAGCGTCCTTTCCGGGGGGCATTGCTCATCCTCAGCAAGGAAGGAAGGGCTGGGGCAAGCTATGGCAGGGAGCACTGTGAACACCCCGGGGAGGGAAGAAACCAGTCAGGAAAGCCCACCTCTTGTGCACTTGTCTCGTGTGAGCGTCCGGTATGGGCTTATCTCCAGTACGGGTAGGAGGTCAGTAGGGGGTTGTGAGGGACGGGGATGGGGTGAGGGTGTGGTGGCTGACGTCCTCAGGGTTTCCTCGTGATGTGATAAAGATGTTCTAGAACTGGTTGTGGTGCTGGTTGCTCCCCCTCTGTGAGTAAAGTAAAAGCCATAGTGCTGTGCCCTTGTAAAAGGTGACATGCATGTTACTCGAGTCCAATCTCTATGAAGCTGCTACAAAGCAAAGAAACAAAGCTCAGCATATGAGCACTGGGGCCAAGGCCACTTCTCCGATACCCACCCAGCCCCCCTTCCCCACCCTTTGGACCGATCCCTGTGCCAGTCAAGGTGACACTCCACTCTAATGGCCACAAAGGTTAATTCTTCTTATGCAAAGCGATGTCTCCAGGGCTTGGAGACACATAGTTTAGCCCCACTGTTGAGGTGCCTGGTCACCAAAGCACAAGCGGTGTTAAGATGAGGCAAGGGTGGAGGGCTTGGCTGGACATGGGGAGGCTCTGTTCAGGACCCTGACATGACAGATGAAGAGGGCTCAGCCCTCAGACTGGAGCTTTGGGAAGGGGAAGGGAGGGCAGAAGCAGCCACTGGCTGGATGCACCTGAAACCTCTGCCCACATGCTGACAGGTGACCTCCAAGTGCCTCCTGGAGACCCTCAGGTCTGTGGCAGAGCTCATTCTCCAAGCAGGGGACAGGTTCCTGTGTTCTGCCAGGACCCAGCCTAACCCCAGAGCCCAGATGGGAAACAGAGGGAGTCAGCCAATGCTCAGCAACTTCCTGAAAATTTAAAAAAAAAGTTACAATAAAAGATGCATCACCACAACTTCCCCTCAGAACCCTCCCCCTCACTGTGAACACACTCCTCCCATCATCCTTGCCGCTGTCTGCAGCAGCTCTGGAGTCCTCTTTCATGAGTGTCTTCAGTTGCTTTGTCCTGGCTCCCTTGATGCCCTGAGTGGATTCAGAACATTTACTTTCTGTGGTCATTTTGACTTTGGGGAGGAGCTGGAAGTCACACAGTTCCAGGTCTGGTGAATGAGGTGGCTGAGGACATAGTGTGATGTTTGTATGAGCCAGTCTTTCCATTGGATGGCACTGGGTAGCAGCATTCTCCATTTTTTTTTTTTTATCACACCTTGTAAAGACACTCATGAAATAAGACTTCCAAGGGCTTCATAAAACAACAAGAATGATAAAATAATTGTGTTCAAGCAAGGGGGAATATTTTTAGGGTTTAATGGAAATGTGTCTTTAACTGTAATAATATTTTTAATTTAATCATTGTGGTATATTTTGATAATATCCATAAAATTATTCTGACACTATCTCAGACACTATCCAAACCCAACTGTTAATAATTTACAAATAACTGCTTACGCATGCTGCTTCCTCCACCACAAAGCCATTTAACCAACTGGCAAAGACTTCGTCATCACAGGGGACATCCCCCTTGCTCTGGGTCCTTGAGGTAGGTGTGTCCCAGTGCCCGCTTCCCAGTGATCTGCACTCTTGGGGGGAGTGGTGACAGAACCATGTGGCCTTTCGTTTCAGGAGGATTCCAGTTTCAAAGTAAGATGAATGGAATTCCCCCAGAGCTTTGTCCAGCACTTAGGAAGGACAGATAATTCTGGAGGAGGATGAAGGGCAGATGGGGAGAGAGCTAAGCCCTCATCTTCTCTCCCTTCTCCAAGTGTGAGGAGAGTTTACGTCCCAGGATGAGGGTAGCCAGGATTTGTCTGTCAACCTTCAGGACAGGTTACACTTTGGCCACCTAGAGTTAGAAGAAAAGAGGTCAAGGAGAGATCATTGCAATAGAACACCCAGAAAGAGCGTGGTTTGGCCATTTCTCCTCATGAAGTCTGGGCTGGGCACCATGCTACTGAGGCCAGTACTGGAGCTTTGCAGTGATTGTCTTATTTCAAAGGTAGCGGAGTGTCCACGGCAGCAAGCGGAAATCCATTCTTCTGAGATTTTTCTCTAAAACAAGTTAAAATTATATGAAGAAATTCTTCCCAACTATGAAGATGAAGATGGACCAGAAGATGCAGATGGCCACACACAGGAAGAGGAGGAGGAGGGGGAGGTGTGAGAGCCCTGCACAATGTGGTCAACCTGCAGAAGGCAGCCAGGCCACCTCCCACGCTCCCGGCACAAGGTGGGCTGCGGCTCGCTTTCTCCTTCCCTTTCGGCAGTTTCTTCGCCCGCTGTAGATTGAAGAAAATAGGAATAAGCATCTTTGGACCACAAACAGATGTGCTTGATAAAGAAAATGTCAGCAAAAATACTAAAGCAATGTGTCACAGCGGCTTTCTGACAGATAGCGGGAAAAGGTAAAAAATGTTCTATCATGTCCGACAAGGTGTTCTTTTTGAGATTTAAAGATCAGTGTGCAACTTTAAACATGTTTGTCACTTTGGCTGTGACTGCAGCTATCTGGGGCTTCACAAGAACTTTATCAGCTCCACATAGGGGGAAAGAAAGAAACCCGTTCCCATTTATCTCCGCTCGCTTCCCTTCAAAGCCAACAAATAAATTACAGTGTACATTTGATACAAATTGATTTCTTAACTCAAATAACAATGTTGTCCTCCCGGTCGGGCCATGTGTCACTCACTGGCGAGGCTGAGTGAAAGGCTCAATCCGTCTGGGTGACAGAAATAGGCCTGACGCTTCTCACCGAGGAATGCTAATCACCGGGCTGGCCTGGCCTTTGTGGACCAGCCGCGATAAGGGGAATCAGGCCGCCCTGTCACTCGGCGCCAGCCCGGCAAGTGTTTGTTCCAGCGCGCGTCCGGCCCGGAGTTGCCAGCTTATTTCATGTGGGAAAATAAGATCGGACTCTGCGGCCGAGATGCCCAGCGCTGGGCCAGTGCTCGGGGCCCACGTGAAGGAGACATTGAATGTCCCGTGCTGATCGTATCAGCCGCGGGAGAAATGAGATATTGGCAGGGGCTGTGGACGCGCTCCCAGCTGAGTGGGTTAATAAGGTGCGGAGGAGGCCACAGGCTAATTGGATTTGCCCAGCCTTGATAAACAGTGGCAGCTCACTGCCAGAGCAGCGCAGGCCCAGTGCTGGGCTTTGTTTACTTCGCATCCGGGAGGGGAGACGGAGGCTGCTCTCGGAGACCAGGGTGTCTTTTGGCTCCATGTGGGCCCCACCGGGCTGCACGTGGCACAGGTGCTGGGCTGTCTGATGCCATCCAAGGGGGTGCACTTGCAGAGCCCGTGTCGCAATCAGAGCCCCGCTCCCCCTGAGCACCAGGTTGGGCAGCAAGGGCTGGGTAGGGGCTTTGGTGGCCTTTTCCCAGATCTGTGTCTATCTGTCTGTCTGTCTCCAGGGAGACCTGTCCACACTGGCCTTCCACATGTGCTGCAGGGAGGGCTGTGTGCTCTCTGTGGCTGGAGGTGGCTCATCCCTTGTATGCACCTCGGCCAGTGTGGGCGACACGGAAGAAATCTCCCTGGTCATTCTCGTCCCCGGTCACCAACTGGAGGCCTGCTCCAGGACACGCCATGCTCAGGACCCATGAAGACGAGAGACGCCCACCTTGCTCCTCATCCCTCCTTCCTGAGGGTTTAACACATATCAAACACTGATCTTGAACCCAAAATGCGGAGTCTGTAGTAGGCAGGGACAGCTTCTGGTGCAAGTCCTGATGATTTTACGGAGATCTATTAATCAGTCAAGCTGAGTGTGCTGGAAATAAGAGCTGTGTTTTGATTTCATGTTGATATAGATACTGATATGTGTATAAAGACATACATTGATGTTTACATCCAAGAGCTTATGAAGTCTGCTTAGTTCATGAGGCTCTACATGTGCAACCTCTGAGTGATTTAGAAGCTGCCTTCATCCTTCCGATGCCTCCTCTTGTGTGCAGCCCTCTCATCCTTAGACTCTGAGGCCACGCTGTCCCTGGGAGAAAAAGAGCAGGTCACCAAGTGGCCAGGGCACAAAGGTATGGATTTTTCCAACCCTTCCCTAAGTACTTGGAAGTGCCCTACATAAGAAATGCTCAAATCTTGGCCATAAGTACAAAAAATGAGCTTATGGAAGATTTCCTAAACAGACACATCAGATAATACTTACATTTTTGATCAAAATCATACTGATGTCTCTCTTCATCTCTGCTCAGCAGCCCTTCTGAAGGCCAAGGTAGCCTGGATCCTGCACTGGATTTCTACAAGGTCAGAAGCCAGCAGGAGGGGACCTGCCCTCAGTTGCACTGCCTTCTTCCAAGCCCTGCTGGGAACCCAGGCCAGGCCCCCTCAGCTGACCCTGCTGGTCTCTGGAAGTTAGCCAGGGTCCAGGCTTAGGCCACGGCTGCGGGGGGTCTGTGGATTCATCCTCCCCACCTTTGTGGTCCTGTGGGGTTGTGGTGTTGTAGGAGGATATTGGGGTCACTCTTGGGCCACCTGCTGGCGAGCTGGGCCAACAGCTGAACCCGGGAGGAGCCGGCCTGGGGAGGCCTTTGTGTGCCCAGGAAGGAGCTGGGCAGGGAGAGTCTCTGGGTATTGGGGTATCGGTGAGCAGAGCCTGAGCCCACAGAGCCCCTGCTGGGCACTTCCCCAAGGAACCCTTGGATCCTGCCACCGCACAGCACACCTGTTCTGTTCTGCAGCACAGCCCCAGGCCCAGAGCTCTGTGTGGCAGAGCTCCCCGGGGCGGGCTCCACAGAGGCTGCCCGGCCTCTCTCTGGCTTGGGAGGTTGCTGATGGCTCTGGTGTCCCTGGATTGTGGATGTAACACCCTGCTCTGGACCTGTGTCTTCCCAACACATGTCCCCATGTCTCTACCCTTAACAAAGCTCAGTCACTGCCTCCCCGAGGGAGACCTTACCTTAGTGACCTCACCTTAGTGACCTCTTTTCCAGACACGCCCTGTGCATTTCTGAGGCACAGGTTGTTAGGACCCAGAGGCCTGGGATGGTGAGGAAGAGTCACCCCTGCATCCATGGATCTGATTAGCTTCTCCTCTGTGGATCACAGAGAGGTGATTCCTCAATTACCAGCTACTGGGAATGCCCTCCTTTTATGTACACATTGGCCAGATGTGAAAACAGAAGAGAGCAATGGGACGAGAATTCAAGGGCTGGTAGAAGGCCTTGCCCACCACACACACCTCTCCATAGACAGGCAGTGCCCTGTAAGTCTTGTTCCTGCCAGGGGAGGACTCCTCTCCACGCGCCTGTGCCCTGCTTGCTCCTGGTGCAGGCCTAACACTAGGGATGGCTTTGAGGTTAGTGAAGTTTTACACATTTGAGCTAATGAAAACAGATCTTGGGGAAAATCTTCTCTTTCTTTCTTTTAGGGACATTTGTCTAATTACCTACTGGAGGCGTTTTGTCCCCAAAGCAATCACGGTACCAAATGTTCTGCTTATTGCCAGTGTCTGCTGCAAAAATGGAAAATATTAAATCAAGCCTGCCCTCCTAAAAAGAGAAAGTCTGCCTAATCAAGTGCAATATTATAAAAAGTGTTCTGTGGCAGAAAGGAGCCTGTTCAGTCAGGATAAATAAAGAAAAGAAAACAGTTTGAACCAAACTTTGCTTCACATGAAAATGCGCGTTTACTTTTAAAGAAAGAAAAATCACCCCCTCACTGTCAGTGTGCGTCTGAGATGAAAACCTCTGATATAAAATTGGCTAAGCCTTGAAATATTTTATGTCTAATGATTGCTTCCTTTAACGGTTTGAGAGTTTTATTATCTTTGGAAACACATCGGCGCATTGTAGATGCAGAAGGCTGGAGCCTGGGTTCAGCAGGGAGGATTTCAGTAACGTAATTACAGTGTCACAGCAAATCAGCCTGCCCTTCCCCTTGAATTACACTCTGGGTGTAGAGTGACTTTCTAAGAATTTAGTGGAATCTGTCTTAGTCCACAGGGGTGCAACAGACCCCGAGGCTTAAACGACAGGCACTGTTTTTTTTTCCTTGCAGTTCTAGATGCTGGAGCATCCAAGATCAAGGTTATGGCCTGGTGTGGCTTCTGCTGACTCTCTCGCTGGTTCACAGACAGCAGCTTTTCCCTGTGTCCTCAAGGGAGAGAAAGGGCTCTGTTGTCACAAATACCCCCTGTTAGGACTTCACGCTTCTGACCTCACTGCGGCTCACTCACTTGCCTGCTCATTCCCTCCGTGCAGTCACTCTGGAGGCTAAGGCTTCAGTGTATGCATCGTGAGCAGCACAGCTTTGTCCTTCCTGCATCCTGGTTACTGTCAGAGCACTCATGCATCTGTGCCTGCAGGCCAGGGACATTTCTGGTTACGGTCACTTGTGGGGAAGTCATTTAAAAGCCATAATCTCCATGCTCTTCCACAATGCTCTCCAAGCTGTTTGGTATAAGCTAAGGCAGCCGTGGGAGTTCTAGAAAATTCCATGTAGGTCAACTATAATGAAAGTGTTTTTTGCTACCCTAGGATGTGCATTCTAAGAATGCATTACCTTCTCAGCCAGGCAAGAAGCAATGCAAATAAGGAACTGCTCTTCAAATCCTACCTTAGACACTGTATGGACAGTTTGCCACCTACCCTCCTAACCCTACAGTCTAGGCTTCACAAGGCACTCATTTCTTGGAATAAGCTGCATGCTCTTATTGGTTATTTTTACCAAATATTTTACTTTCCTTTTTCTTTATCTACAGTGCCACCAGTTCAACTAAATATATTTTAGCACTGTTGAACCCAAATATGCAGCAAATTGTAACACAAATGCTCAGATGTAAAAATATACTCACTAAGTGCATTATTCAGATTTCTCATCATAGGGACATAATACCTGACCCACAGTTTCAATGTGGAGAGGCTCATTTGGCTCGCTGCTCCAAGACAGAAGCATCATGGTGGACAGGCATGGTGGGACAAAGCTGCTTAGTTAATGGCAGCTTGGAGGCATGAGCAGAAGAGGTGAGGGACTAGATTTGTGCCCAGGGCCACACCTGCAGGGCTTTCCCAGACACACCGAGGAGGCTGAAGCCAGTCAAGTTGACACAGTCAAGTTTAACCACCATGCCATGATACCATGTTGCACTTTAGAGCATTTTACAGCTTGTGAGGTTTTCACACATTCTCTTAGAGTGGTTCTCCCTACACTCCATAAAGAAGTCCTCAGTGCCATTTCCTCCATGGGAGGGGAACCAGCAGGGACAGAGAGTGGCACTTGGCAGGAGCTACCCTGAGACTCAAGGGCAGCAGTTCCTTGGGCTTCTCAGTTCTAAAGAAGGAATAAACTGGTGTTTGGACTAAGCTTAACATTTCATCCTCAGTTTGATTTCAAGACCCATTTCTAGCTTTTTGTGTTTTCCTCATACACAAAATGATCAATGTTCTAAGGACAAATGTAAAGATTGTAGTATTTTACTCTTGAACACAGTTGTCACAGTCAGTGAATGTGACACATTTGCCACATCGTGAAGGGGAACTTTTCACCCCATAAGCCATATTTCTTCAAGATCGATTCGTGGCCCTATAATCTTGGTGGTTAGAAGGAAGCAATACCTGAGCTGTCAGTCAATGCTTTATCCTGCATGGACAGCGCTTCTTTTCCCCGTCTTAAAAAAGACACAGATGCTGTCACCCCTGCTGGGTTAAATAAGTGAAATCATATGGGCTGGAAAGTGCAAAGGGTCACAGGCCTGTCCAGCTCATGTGCTGAGTTCTGATGCTGCCGCATCTATTTGCACAGATAAAATAAAAAGAGTCATGGGGCTGGGGATTTAGCTCAGCGGCAAAAGCGCCTGCCTAGCAAGCGCGAGGTCTTGAGTTCGGTTCCCGGTACCAGAGAAAAACCAAAAAAAAAAAAAAAAAGAGTCATGCCTATCTCATAGGACAGTCCCCCTGTGCAAGTCCAAGACAGCAGAGGCTGGGGTGGAGAAGCACCCACAAAAGCATGGTCATGCCTGCCTCCAGGGTGGACTTGCCTCACCCCTGTGATGAGAGTGGAAGCCCCAAGGAGCTCAGTGTGCCGTTCTGGGCTGCATGCCCGTGGCTTCTCCTCTCAGGGTCACAGCCACAGAGAAGGGCCATGACTCAGCATCCCTGGGACACCACCTGCTGTGGGGATGGATGCTGGGATTCACTCCAGAGGCAGCTGCTGGCTCCTCAGCATGATGCCTCTGCACCCTTTTATATGACAGGGAAATGCATTATGCCAGCCACCCATGAGGGCAGCGATGACTTTTAAATGGACTTAAAGAGAATACCATCAATCTTTCCCAAACTTTTTTTGATCCATTTTTGTGACAACTAGAGAAGACAATTTTCTAATTTTTTTGCCATCACACTGAGCCTTACTATGGCTGTCAAAGAATGTGAATTGGGAGGAAAGCCTGAGATGTTGAGAAATTATCAATACTACGCTTCCTTTAGCATCATTTTTTCTGAGCATGATGCTCTAGTATCGTCTTGGGAAAGCATTGCATCATGTGTTTGCAAAGTTTTTTTCTCTGAACTTTCTTGGCAAAAGGAAATCAAGTGCAAATGAGCACACTGACCCCATTTGTTCAGGCGAAACAAATGATGTGTTCTCGGCTCCTACAACCAGGGCAGTGGGAAGCTGCCTCTGTCAACGTGAGGCGGCCAAGGGAAACAATGCAGTTTCTCGTGAGAGATAAAATTAATTATCCCTACTTGCCACATATACAATATTTTAGGCATTAAGTACACCATTAATATATACAAACACTCAATGTTGTACAGTGTTTTATTAAATTCACTTATCTTGCCCTTTCACTTTATTATTAAATTAAAGAATAAAAAGCACCTCTAACATATCTTGTGTCAGATAATTGTATTTCTTTTCTCATTTTTTCTCCTCTCAGAAATATAGTGCACTCATAGGCTAGCCAAAACAAGTAATTCATATTCAGATTCAACTAAAATTAATTGAATACCTACCCTGTACCAGACAAGGCATTACTTCATTAATGAGGGGATTATTTATCAAACCCCAGTTTTGAACTGAAGCACTGGGAAGGGAGGTGGCCTTCCTTAAATGACAGTGCAGATATGGGCGGAGATGACATCCCAAATAGGCTCTAAGTTCACAAGAAGGACACTGTCATTTGCACCATGCATCTCCTTTATCTGTTGTGGAGGAGAGTTAGGCATTTGGAAAGTACATGGGAAAGGATTACTTATTACTTAGAGCTCAACGACTCAAAAATATATGTCAGCTAATCTTCACTGTTAACTGGGCTGGATTAAGAGACTTCTGGAGAGGGCCTGGATGATTGGGGTGCTCTGCTCACCCCTAGATTAACCTTCTCATATTGAGTGCTGAATGCACTGTTAAGAGGGAGGACTCAGTTAATGGTGGGCTCCAGGTCAAGCCTTTGGAGTCATATGCCTGTTGGGCTCCTTTCCTCTGTGTTCTGCTTCAGTTCTACAACGAAAGGAGCCCCTTTGCTCTACCCGCTCTTCCACCGTGACATTCCTGTCTTGGCTCTGCCTACCATGGACTGAAACCCTGAAACCAGGAGTCACATAAACCCTTTCCTTCTCTGGGCTGTAAGTGTCAGGTATTTTGTCTCAACAATGGAAATCTGATGAATACAACACTGAACCCATTTTAGAAACAGACAAAGGATTTAAATTAACATTTCTCCAAAGAAGATACACAAATGGCTGTGGAAAGGTGCATTGGCCACATGCAAATCGAAATCACAGGGCAATGTTACTTCACACTCACCGGGTGGGCTACAACCAAAAAAGAAGAGGAAGTAAGTGTTGGTAAAAATGTACGGAAACTGGAACCGATGTGCATTGTGGGTGGGAATCTAAAGTGAGGCAGCCACTGCGGAAAACATTACAGTAATTCCTTGAGAAGCTCAGCATCACTTACTGCACAAGCCAGCAGCTCCATTCCGTGGAGTACAGACCCAAAGGATTGGAGGTGGGAACTCCAGCCAAAATGTGCACACCCAGGTTTGTTGCAGCACCATTCACAAGAGCTGAAAGGCAGAAGCAGCAACAGATGAATAAATACAAGATGGGCCATGCGTATAGTGGAGTATTACTCTGTGTTGAAATGGAAGGGAATGCTGACACAGGCTACAAGATACATGGACCCAGCAGCCACCATGGCAAGTGAAGTCAGCCAGACACACAAGGACAGGTGCTGCGTGAGTGTACTTACTGAGGTCCCTCTAAGTCAAGTTCTGGAAGATGCACAGAGTGGGGTGAGGGGTGAGCATTTCATGGCTACAGAGATTTGGCTGGGGAGGAGGAGAAGGGGCTGCAGGGGCAGGAAGCAGTGGCTGTGCAGGACATGGTGCTGTCTTAAATGCCACTGGGTGGTTTGCTCAATACACGGCTTACATAGAGATGTTCACATTATGCATATCTTGCCACAAACACTATTATTTCCATCCAAACTCTTCCTGCCAATGTCTGAGGAAAATTCTGCAGAGAAAGTTCACAAGGTAAAAGGATGAGAAACTCCTTTTGGATTTATGGATCTCCTCCAAACCAATGTAGGAAAATAAAACCGTGAATTATTTAGTTGTCTGTTTAAATGACAGCTGAAATGGTTTGAGTAAACATCAGTGAAGCGAAGTATAAAGATTCCAGAGGGAGCACCTGCTAACTGGTCCCTCGGGAGGGAGTCGGTGCAACTCCACCACCACGATCGTAACTGGTAATGGGCCAGCTCTCCCCAGGGCTGCCTTCCAGTGCTGGCTCTTCCTCGGAGGTAAGGCTGCCTTAGCTCACAGCCCCAGTTCCCTTGCCTTATGTCTCTTGCTCCTTTTCACCTTCTAAGTGCTTGAGTGACTGCTCCTCCATGAGGGTACCCCAGAAGTGGGCATAGCCATGATGTGCCCAGGCCTGCCCAGGCCACCTTCTCTCCCCGGACAGTCACAGTCTGTCCAGGACACTCTGACGGTGGGGACAGTGACCACCCATTCCACGCTCACCTTATCTCAAAACAGGGCATCTGCAAGGAAGTCCCTCCTGCATAGAGCAGGGAATAAAGTGGCCATGTTGTTGTGGAAAGGCAGGATGGTGGGCACTGCTGAATTGTGTGGTCCTTGCCGTCTCCCTCCTGCCTCACCTTTAATCTGGGTGGAATCAGAGGTAACACGCACAGCCGAATCACAGCTGGAGTGTGCTGTGTGGTGATTCAGCATAAAAGAGTGATGGCGAAGATTTCAGAGTTTTCAGTGACAACAAACAGCCTATGCTACGGCACTCGTGCAGAGATTCACCACCACTTCTCAAGCTAACTTCCCTCCAGGAAAGAGCCACAGAAATCCGCATGCCTGCAGCTCAGACTTGGTCCTCTTTGTCTGTCTTGGAGCTGAGGGAGCAGGAAGGCAGAGAGTGAGAGCACAAGAGAGGCCTGGCTCGCAGTGGACTCTGAAAAGGCAGGAGAGATGGGATGTTTGGCCGTCGGTGGGAAATCAAAATGCCCCAGTGGCATTGCTTACACTGAAGGAAATTGCCAGTGAAGGAGCAGAGGCGGAGGTGGGCAAAGCACTGTGGGGAGTGGGGAGACTGAAGGGCTGAGCGTCCTCAGGCCTCTTTCACAGCAGCTGCAGCTGGTGCCCGACTGATGCATGAGTGGTCTTTGCATTTGGAGGCTTTGTTAGTCCACGTCTGCTGCAGGAACGGTCACACGCCTCATGGGGAGCTGGTGCTTGCACACAACATCTTCATTCTATAAATGTATCCCCTCCCTTGTTCCCTCTCTCTTGGTCCCCTCCTCCCTATTTCTGATTATCTATCTTTTATTTTGCTTTTTAATTTTAATCTATTTATACTTTGTATTTCTCATATAAGAGAAAAAAATGTTATATTTAAGCCTGTGTGTCTGATTTATGTCACTTAACATTATGGTCTCAAGGTGCATCCATTTTGTTACAAATGACTCAAGTTTATCCTTCTTTATAGCAGAATAGTATTCCATTGGGTATAAATACCATATTTTCTTCATTCATTCATAAACTGATGGAAATATAGGCCACTTTCAAGACTGTCCTGGATAGGCAGAACCCATATTGTCAAAATGCCCAGTGTATCAGTCAGCGTTTACTAGAGAAGCAGATCAATGCAAGATATACAACTGTACAAGGATTCACAGATTGGCTTAGGGTGCTGTCCATAGTCAGGTGAGGAAGAGTGAAAGGTCAGTCTGTGAGCTGGAGGTTGGAAGGACCCATAGTGTCCGTGTGAGTGCATACCAGGAGGCTGGACAGTCTGTGCTGGAAGCCAGGAGACAATGTCCAAGGTGAAGGCGAAGACTGGAGCTCCTCCCGGAAACCGAAGGGCCCCTTCCTTTTTCATTTCCCATTTGTTCCGTTCTGGCTCCAGTCCTCCCGAGGGTGGGTCTTCCACACCCAGAACTGTGCTGAGCCAGTTTGGTTACTTATTACGGTTGACACAATCAACGATCACACCCATGCTTCCAAAACTGATAGATGGCTTTAATGCAGTCCCAATCAAAATACCAACAGAGTTCTTCACAAAACTAAAGAAAACAATCTGAAAATTCTATGGAACCAGCAAAGACGACACCGAATGGCAAAACTGCAAGAGGTTTTCCACAAAGGAGTTCTATACTTCTCCTTTGTTTTGCTGTGAATTTAAAACTCTTGAAAATCAGTAGAAAAGTAGAACAGACAACTTATCACAAAAGATATACAGATATCCAGGAAGTCCACGAAAAGTTGCTCAACATCATCAGTCATTGTGAAAACCCAAGCCAGACTTCGAGGACATCAGACGAGTCTCTGCCAGATGCCACCTCCTGGCATGAGGACCCAGCACTGCCTGCGGTGGCCCAACCAGCTGGGAGGACTCTCACCATACTGCTGGGGACCAGCACGGCAGGATGCGTCTGTAGAGCAGCTCGGCAGGTTCTCAGATGGTTAAACATGAGCAGCTGCATGACCCGGCCGTCGTCGGTGAGCACTCGTCCCCGAGCACTGCAAACAGCATGGACAGGGGCTGGGGATTTAGCTCAGCGGCAAAAGCGCCTGCCTGGCAAGCGCAAGGTCGTGAGTTCGGTTCCCGGTACCGGAGAAAAACCAAAAAAAACAACAGCAACAACAACAAAAAAAAAAACAGCATGGATGACAGTGCGTGTCCACAGAGGACCACGGCAGCACAGCACAGCCACCGGACAGCGGAGCCAGCCAAGTGTGTGCAGGTGGGTGAGTGGAAAGCCAGTGCTGGTGCGCAGCATGCACCCAGAGAGTTACTCAGCAGCACAGAGGGACACGAAGCTGTGGGAGCCCACGCAGATGTGCAGCTTGGTGAGCTCAAACAATTCTGAGGAATGAAGACACCAGAGACAAAGAACGCCCAGTGTCAACGGCGCCAGGGTGACAGCGTGGGGACGATGGGAAACGGAGAAGGACGTACGTCACCCAGTGGCTGCCAGGAATTCAGTGTGGGCTGGGACCACAGCGGGGCACAGGGACTTGCAGCTCTGAGGGAATGGGCCTCTGTTTGGAGCGTGGTGGTAACACAACTGCAAACGTTTGTGAAAGCTAAGTGACACGGGTGATCTTTGGTGTATGTAAGTTATGCCTCACTGAGTCTGATTAAAAGCACATTGCGTTAAACAATTCTTGCTTAGTTAGGTTGGATTTTTGCAGCCTCTCTGTGGCATGAGAGGAAATCACATTTCTATGGAGCACGAAGAAGGGAAGGCACAGGCCAGAGAGCAGGCGGGCAGACATGGGGAAGCTCTCAGCGGTGACTACCGGACCAGGGGCCCAGGGGACCAGGGGACTAAGGAACAGGGAACCGGGGGGCCAGGGGACGAGGGGACTAAGGAACAGGGAACCGGGGGGCCAGGGGACCAGAGGGCCAAAGGTCAGGGAGTCAGAGGCCCAGAGGACAAGGAGACCAAGGGACCAGGGGGTCATGGGGCCAGGGGGCCAAAGGTCAGGGAGTCAGAGGCCCAGAGGACAAGGAGACCAAGGGACCAGGGGGTCATGGGGCCAGGGGACCAGGGAACCAGGGGGCCAAGGGGTCAGGGGACCAGGGGACCAGGGGACCAGGGGACCAGGGGACCAGGCGACCAGGCACCCAAGGGCCAGGGGACTAGGGGACCAGGGGCCAGGGGACCAAGGGCCCAGGGGACTGAGGAACAGGAGGCAGGGGGGTCAGTGGGCCAGGTGGCCAGGGTCCAGGGGTCAGAGAGTTCAGGGAACCAGAGACCAGGTGACCAGGTGCCAGGGGGTCAGGGGGTTAGGGGGCCAAGGAACCAGGGGCCAGGGGACTAGGAGACCAGGGGATCCAGGGAGCAGAGGGCCAGGGGACCATGCGACCAGGGCACCAGGGGAACAGGGGAGCAGAAGACCAGGGGACCAGGGCACCAGGGTACCAGGGGGCCAGGGGACCAGGGGACCAGGGAACCAAGGGCCAGGGGATTAGGGGACCAGGGAACCCAGGGAGCAGAAGGCCAGAGGACCATGGGACCAGGGCACCAGGGGAACAGGGGACCAGGAAACCAAGGGACAAGGGCACCAGGGTACCAGGGGGGCCAGGGGAACAGGGGTCAGGGGAAGCCTGGCATCTGCCAATGCCATTGTGAAGGAGCCCGCTGCAGTGGTGTGAGGTAAGAAATAAGAAAGGGAGAGCACAGAGCAAACTCGGAGTCCTTGGAGCAACGGAGCTGCCCAGTGCACTGAGCACGGGGAGAGCCCTGGGGTTGCTGGGGCGGCGCAGGTGCCGCGCGGGGAACAGCACCGCTCTCCCTCCTCTGAAGGCTGCTCCGTGCCGCTGCCCAGTGGAGCCAGCGGTGCTGCTGGGGCGCTGTGCGGCGTGGGAGCATCTCATTTGTTCGAGTAGAAGCTGTCTGCCAGCATCTCGATTCTTTCCAGTCTCTGTGCGTGGCTTCGGCACCAAGCTGATTCGGGCCTGAACATCCATTTTCTCTGAGCGTATCTGGAATATTGAAAGTTATTTTTACACAGAAGGGTTAACTGACTTTCAGTGCAATGTCTTTTATAACTCTTTGATAAATGGCCCTTCCTTTCTGTCTGACTTTCTTTTTCAGAGAGATAGTACTAGCAGGAACTGCAGAGATGCGTTTAATTTAATAGTGGGGGGGGCTGGGGATTTAGCTCAGGGGCAAAGCGCCTGCCTGGCAAGCACAAGGTCGTGAGTTCGGTTCCTGGTACCGGACAAAAAAAACCAAAAAAAACCAAACAACAACAACAACAACAACAAAATTTAATAGTGAGATCTCAAAACTGCTACATATTGCCTGTTATAGTTTTTAAAAATTCTGCAACCTTGATAAATTTCAATACCTCATACCTGTGTGAAATAAACCACTTTACTCCAATGTGAAATGGTACCTGAAGTTAATTTAATAAGGTTTTATTTTTTCCTTCTTGAAGCCTTTGCCTGCAGTATCTCCTAGCATCACCACACACGTGCGCACGCACACACACACACACACACACACACAGAGGATGTTTTCTTTATTCTCACACATGTGCTGTATTTTTCAGATCATCAGATTTCTAATCCTGTGTTTCTTCGATCATTAGATTTCGAATCTTGTGGCCCAGCCTAGTTATTAATGAAGCCATGCAGAGGCAGGTGCTATTTTATTACCCATTATCAATTAATAGAATGGATTGTCTCTCACTTGTGCTATAAAATCCACAGGAAGGCAGAAGGAAACGGGCTTTGGCCTGCATCGCTCAGCCTGGAGCCGAGGCAGCCCACACCCCATCACGCATAAAAGCAGAAATAGCATTTATGAGCCTACGCTCGAGAAGCTTCAGTAGGCAGATTCATGAAATTCGCTGAGATTTGGATTAAATTTAAACCATTCTCTGCAGCTCTCCTTTTGATTAAGGCTGTGTGTGCGGAGAAAACCGCATATTTGAATAGAAGTTGGCTCTTTAAGAACTTTGAATGTGCACAAATCTAAATTGAGCCCTGAGCTTGATCTCCAAGTGTACAGGAGGTCAATTTATATTCCGCATTCAGCAGGGACAAAGGAGGTGGCATATCCCACCCTTTCGGAATTTGGGCTTTAGAGCCAAGTTTATTAACGTCAGGATCAACACCGAAGCAGCTCACTCCATTGGCGCTTATTAAATTAAGAGAGTTAAAGTCCTCGGGGCAGGATTCCAGCAGACAGTGGCGAGCAGCGTGGGGAGCCAGAGCATCCCTGCTGTCTGCACCATGCACATGTCCCCTCCTAGGAAGCCCTGGCCAGTGGCCTGAGCGGCCCCCGTGGCCCAGAAAGGAAAGTCTCTTTTCTGCAGCAGTCCACAGGGACATGTTTTGTCAGAGAGCTTAAAGCAAGCCTACTTTCCCCACAACCACGCCAGCCTGGTCCTCTTCTTTCTGGAGCACCCCACATTTCTGTGTCCCTGCTTCTGTCTTTCAGACCATCAGGGTGTGCGTCGGGAATGTCCTCCCCCTTAGAACGTATTTTAGTATCTGTAAAGGATTCCCATCTCACCATGCAGCAGTTAAAGGTTGAAAGATGAGCTCACGGGTCCATGGAGGGGCTGAGACACCTCTCCTGCACCGGGCCTGAGGTTGGCACAGACCATTGCCAGGGCTTCTGTTGCCACCAAATTTGTGTCCGTGTTAGAAGCCGGCCATGCTGTGGACTGCAGGTCTGGGTGAAGACCCGGTTCCAGACTGATCATTGTGTGGGTGATCAGAAGAGACAGGAAACTTTGTGATTAAAGTTTCGCAAAGCAGCCGGTGCGTGGGCCACATGCCTGTAATCCCAGCATGCTGGGAGGTTGAGCCAGGAGGATCAGCCATTCCAGCACAGCCTGGAAAAGTTACCAACTATTGTGACACTGTCTCAAAACAAAAAAAATACAAAATGGTCTGGGGATAGAGCTTGCTGCAAAGTCCCTGGGCTGAGTCCCCAGCACCACACACACAGCTGCCAGAGCTTTCCAGTGCAGCCTTTTCTATGGGTGCACACCCACCTGTAAGAGGGCGCCATCCTGGGGTGTGACTGGGGAGACCCTCACCTCCTCGGTTTCCAGCCACAAGCCCCTCCTCATCCAGCCTCTCTACCTGACAGGTGAAAAGCCAGAAAGGCCACTGCTTAGCAGACCAGAGGAGCCCAGGGCCCTCGGGAGACAGACACCAACCCTCCATAGAGAGCAGCCAGGAAATGTCACCCTGGGAAAAGTCAACCTTTGAAGAAATCATTCAAAAGACAGGGATGAAACTTCACCCTTGGGGACTGGCAACTACAGAGGGACCAACTGGCCTCTAGTTCTCAGGGTTGGTGGACAACTGTGTCTGGCTTGTTAACCTGAACATAACACACAGTGGGTGAGGTGTCTCCCCACCTACGAAAACACATCCTCACAGTGCATAGCCAGGGCATTCGGCCTAGAAGATTTGTGTGTGGCTGGAGGAGACCCCCTGGCTCTCAGCTGATCAGGAATCATATCTGCCAACACTGGGGAGCCCCTGGAACTGCGCATTTGCCCTCTTTCATGTGTGCTGCTGCTGACGTTCACAGTGGTCCCCGCCCCAGGCTTGGCGGATGTGCGACAGCAGCATCTGCTGTTGACCTCAGAACATCAAAAGACATGACTGTAGATATAGGAGCCCTTAAACCATGTTTCAGGACATCTCCACCTGATGCATGAGGCTCCCCAGATGTCGCCTGCAGGACAGATGGACATCTAGGATGCAAAGCGGAAGTTCAATTCCTCGCTTTCTGGAACTGCACTGCCATGAGACTGTAGGTTCCATGTGAAGTCTAAGGGGAAGCCTGCTCGTGGGTGAAGGGTGCTTGGGAAAAGACGGACGGCCTGGAGGTGGCACAGCCCAGGGCAGCCAGCAGATGCTGGCTTTTGTGGACCCTGTGGAGTTGGTCACTACACAAATGTCCCCAGTCTGTGTATGTAGCTGTCACCCAACAGCACCGGTGAGTACCTGAGAACTGCTCGTGTTCTCCGGGATCTGCAGGCCAAAAAGTACCCGTTGGAGGGGTGGTCAGTGCAGCATTGGGTGCAGAATGCTGCTGTCAGCTGACGCTGCCCAGCCAACCTGTCACACGGCCCTGTGGCCCCATCTCCTCTCACGGCTCCATCTCTCCTTGCCACCAGGCTGGAGAGCAGAGTGCACACATGCGTGCTGGAGGACCCCTCTGCGTGGTCTGTACACAGAACGGCCACCTGAAGCTGGGGGCTGTGTGTGCACATTTCCCAGTGCTGGCGCTAAGAGCTTGTTTTCCAGATAAATCCTCAGTGCCCAGCCCAACCCGGGCACAGGGCGTGAGCTTGGGTTCCTTGCCTTCTGTGGCCCTCAGCCTCACCTTTGCACAACGGGATCTGTCCACCCCCACAGCTGTGCACCCCACCATCACCAGACACCCCCCCCAGTGCTCCACCCCCCTGTACCTGCCTACAGATGTGTGGCTGGGGCCCCAGGCTAAGGGCAGGAGCAAGAACGGACGTCAAGGTTCCCAAATTGTGACTCTGCGCTACTTATCGGACGGTAGATTTTCCTTTTGGTCTTTGTTTTAGAATATATAGTTATTTTCAAAAAATATGCTGTGCATGTTAACCCACCGTGATTTTATCCTCAAGGCATGCACGTAAATTTAATAGACCTCTCAATATTAATTTCCAATAGCGTAAATATTAAACTCACACAAACAAAAATCTTTTTTGAGCTCTTCAATAACTTTTAAGTGCAACACTGAATTTGGAAAATCAAACATGAGAAATACCGGGCTATTAAATGTGTATATGATATTATTATTAAGCTAACCACACAACAAATTCTATGAAGCAAATCAAATGAAATAAGCAGCATGATATTCAATATCAGTGGGTAATCAATCACTGGATTATCTGTTGTTTAAATTGTATGTTACTTGATATAAAAATGTTCGTTTCCAGGAAGCATATGCTTGTCTTTCTAGGCTTATAGCTACCAATTATTTCAAGATATGTGGACACAAGCAAGGCTCTCTTCCCACCCTGCTCTCCCTTCTTTGCCTTGCTGTCTTCCCCTCGTCTCAAGCCGCACCACACCACACCAAGCCGTGCCATGTCACACCACACCATGCCACACCACAACACACCAAGCTATGTCATGCTATGTCATGCCACACCATGCCAGACCACACCATGCCATGTCACACTGGACCATGCCATGCCACACCACCCAATGCCTCACCACACCACTCCATGCCGTGTCACACCATCCCACAGCACACCGTGCCACCCCACCACACCCTGCACTGTGTCGTGTAACCCAGAGCCTCGCACCCGAGTGAGCCTTGGGAGCTGAGCTTGGTTTGCACAGCCAGGGGTTAGACATCTGGTGGAAGCAATTTCACCACCAAGTGCTAACATCTGCTGCTCGCATATGAACACATAGCGGCTGGAAATGTAATAAGATTTATGGTTCTGTTTTAAGTAGATTAATTTTGTAATATTTGCTTTTTACCCCCTACAATTAATATTCATACTTCAGCTTGGGAATTGCTCTGTGAAATACCTCAGACCACTCTGTCTGACGCAGCACGCTGCTGGCCTGGGAGCAGAATGTTCTCTCGTGCTGCACCTCACCCAGCCCTCGGAGAGAGCTTCCGGTTCCCACCTCCCAGGGTTGGCAGCCAGGCAGGGGCTGACACTCTCCCCCCAACACCGGCCTCAAGACAGGGATCTCAGCAGGACCTCTTCAGAGAGTGGGCGCCATGCACAGGGAGCGTGGCTTGAGCACCTTGTTGAGATGTCTTTAAGCAGAGCAGGAGTGTCTGAAATGCTCTGCGGTAACTCAGCGAGAGGCAGAATCCTACGCCCTGGTGCGAGTTTGTTAGGGCTCTCACGACAAAATGCCACAGCCCAGCTGCTGCAATAGCAGGCTGCATCTCCCGGCTCTGGCACTGGGTGTCTGAGATGAGGTGCAGGCCGGGCCGGTTTCCCGAGGCCTCTTTCTGGCTTGCAGCAGCCTCTTCTTGCTGCACCTTGACCTGCCTGTCCCCAAACCTCCTCTTATTCTCTTTTTCGGATTTCAGTTTTTATCAGTCCACGTCTGCAGTGTGTAAAGATTGCCTTCCTTGTGGGGAGCTGGTGCATGTACTTTTCTCTCCCTTCTCTACCCGTTCATCCATCTCTTGACCCCCTTCCCACTGAACAAAACCTATCTCCCTACTTCCTGCTATCTTTTATGCTGCTTGTTATTCATATGTGGGGTTTCTCATAAAAGGAAACTATATGATGTTTAAATGTGTATGTCTGGTTCATTTCACTTAACATTAAGGTCTCAAGCTGCATCTATTTTCCTGTGAAGAGCTTGAGTTTATCCCTCTTGCGGCAGAGGAGTCAGCTATGGTGTATAAATACCATGTTTTCCTTATGCATTCCCCTGCCGATGGACATAGAAACTGTTTCAGAGATTTACCTACTATGGGTTGTGCTGCTGTAAACACAGGTGTGTGTGGATCACTGCAGTACGATGTCTTTCACTCTTTGGGAAGGCACCTCAAAGACGAATAGCTTGGTCAAGTGGAATTTCTACTACAGTGTTTTGAGGATCGCCATACTGATTTCCACAGTGGTTGCACCAGTTCACATTCCCGCTAACAAGGGTAGAAGGGTTTCTTTCCCTCGTAGTCATATTGGATTAGGAGTCATGTCCAAACTCATGTTAGCTTACTCCCAAACACAGTCGCACCCTGAGGGACTAGGGCTTGGGAGGCCACTGGGAGAATTTTAGGTAACACCATTTAGTCAATAATGCTTTCCCAGGAGAGTAGACATAGAGGCTCTGATGTCTAAAAGAAGCACTGATTTATGCTCCTGGACAGTCCCAGAATGACAGTTATTTCCTGTGTAGGATTATTCAGCAGTGCTGCTCAAGGGTCACAACAGAATCTGGTCCAACGGTGCAGCATTTTCACCTGCTTAGCCTGAAACCTCCAGCACTGGTGTGATAGGTCAGCCCTCGCTTTATTATCCTTATATCATCCTGTCAGTAACAAAAGCCTGACATTCTGTTCCAGGGCCTCAGTAGTCAATTTAGTAATGTCCCTAGTGGAATTTGCATCAGAATAAATACTAGACAGTAAGGTATTCCCAAATCGAAGAATTCTGCAGATACTAACCTATTGCCATTTTTCACTTTGCAGTTCACCCAGCTTAGATGGCAAATGTGTCCTGAAAGCTGGAGAGCATCCCTGCTGTGATCTACATGAAGGGTAGTCTGTACGTGCAGGTATCACGTAAGCATCTTCCTGGTGGTCTTACTTGAGCCGTAAGTTCTTTTGGACTATATTTCAGGGTTCCTTGAAATGAAACAAGGCTGTGCTTTTTTCCCCTCAACCATCTGTAATGGGAGGAGCCAACAGCCCAGAGAAATGGCTGCCCTTGGGGAGCTGACTGGCCAGCCTTACATTTAAAACTTTGGACTTTCTGGCCCCCTGAGATCATCACATGTGATAGCACATGATTAAGGCTTGGCTGTTCTGTGATAAAATGACATCATGTGTCTTTGCGGGGCCAAGCACAGGAGGGCTCTGGATGTCACCAGCTGGCTGCAGACATGGTGCAGGGAGCTGCCATCTTCCTTTACTCTTCCCGTAATTGTGCCCACGTGACCAATGCGGACCACGTACGGTTCCAGTGTGAGCACCACGCTTGGCCTAGGAGCTCTTCTGTCTGTGCGATCAGGCATGAGGGGCTGTGAGGTGTGACAGAGCGAGCCCCTGACCTCGGGCTTGTGGCGATGGTGGGCTGAGTGGGGACAGGCATTTCGTTCTCCCCAAAAACACAGGCTGTCATTCGCTTGCAGGTTTAAAAGGAGGCTGAAATGTCTTCCGTGCTTCAGGTGCGCCATGGCATGGCCCTCCTGCCACTGCTCTCTGTCCTGCTCTTTAAATTTCGCTCACTCCTCCATCAGGGGTTTCCGGAAACGTGGAACTCAGCCCTGGGGCGGAAACCCAGCTGTCACCCTCTCACTTCCTGTCCTCATTTCCACCACCCTGCCCTGAAATGCATGTAAATGGATTCTATTTCTTTCTAAGGAGAATGTTGTACAAATAATGGGAAATAAAGAAGAAAAAAAATCTTAAAATGTCCCCTGCAGTAGCTGATCGGGGTATTTACAGTTGGAGAGCGGGCTGCTTTCTGTCAGCGTCTGAATGTATAAACATAACTTGATCACCCTCTGAAGAATGCATGAATCACGGTTAATCATCAGCTTTAGGCACTTCTGAGCGAGAATCACATTTTGAAGCTACAGAGGTCCCCTAACTAGCTCATGGGAAATGACCCCGCATCCCATTAAATATATAAATTCACTGCCGGGGACTCGATGTCAGAGGTAACCACTTCAGTCTCCACACACTTCAGAATGCCGCGCGCCCTCGGCTGGAACCCTGGGTTAATCTGCAAGGGCCAGACCAGACAGCTCTGTCTCCGCAGAGGAGGAACATGTTTGTCTCTCTCTCTTCCTTTATTCTTGAAGAAACTTTCTCTGTGCACTTAAAAAAATGCAGAATCTTTTCTCGTTCCCCCTCTTTGACTCACATTCATTATTTTCTGCCTTTAAAAAGGCTTTTATCTCTTCCATATGCCTGTGGCAAACACCACCTCCTCCCCCTCCCCGGCGTACAAATCTGCCCAGGTCCAGCTTTATCTGGCTCCGCCGGCTTACGACTCCTATTTAAATGGCTGATGCGGAATCAAAGTCGAATGTGAAGGTCAGGGAACGGTTTTCCGCACAGAGATCCGCGGGAAGCTGGCTCCCCGACAGCGGAAGCAGGAGCGGAGGGTTTGGGGCGAAACGCTGCTTTAGGAACTCCTTAGTGTCTGTCAACAGGCACCACGTGAGTCGGGGGGCTTTGGACGCTAGGTCTACTTGTCTTTAATTACTGTAAATAATCATATGTAATTACTGTATTCGTTATATACCGCGTATATTTCATTGACAGTGCTATTAGTGGTGTAATTGTTACATTTATTAAAATTGGTAAGTACATAATTTGAGTTTCAAAGGAGGTCCTCTAGATTTGACAGGAAAGGTAGCTTACAGGGACAGGGCTGAAGCATCTCTGTATTTCTTGTAATCACAGCAGTCATCACTTATCATAAGTTTTCCACAGAAAGCAGACTGAGTCCTGATCACCGATGGCTTCACCCTGGGAATTATATTCTGCAAAGTTGTCCAGACACGTGCGTCAAATGAAGACGTGGCCAATGCCGAGAAGGGCATTTAATTTTCTGTTATATTGTGTATTTTACATTTAATAGAATATTTCAGAGCTGTTGAGCGGCTGGGGTGTTTTTGATCCTGATATTCATTTGCCAGCTTGAGGTGCCGCTCCAGCTTTTGTGCAGCTTTTGCACTGGGGATCCTGTGACCTGGCTCCAGCGGGTAGAGGGGTCTCCAGTGGCGCTCAGCAGCCTGTGCCCCTCAGAGACGACGTGGGCCAGTGCCCTGGGGTGACCCCTTCCAAGAGTGTCCCCCGGCAGGGCACGGTGCGGGCAGCAAGCGCTTGGCAATGGATCTGTGACGAACCGCGCCCCATTCCTATTTAAATGGCGGATGCGCAATCAAAGTGGAATGGGAAGGTCAGGGGATGGTTTTCCACGCGGAGATCTGCCGGGGCTGGCACTCTGCCTGGTTTCCTGAGGACTCTAGGCAGGGTGCGGAGGCCTGACCAGCACACCACGCCCTGAAAACTGGGTCCAGTGCTCCTTGCAGGAGAGCATCACCCCGCCCACGGTCACCCTGCGTCTCACAACCCTTCTGCGTCTCCGCCAGCTGGACTCACTGTGTCCTGGGCTCCACGTCCATCCCCAGAGCCGGCGCAGTTTGGGGTCTCTGGTCCTCTGCTCTGAGCCTCCAGGAAAGAGGTCACCTCAGTCTCCCACCCACGCCTGAACCCTCTGGCTCGGTCCAAATAGCTGCCCCCTGAACATACAGCTCGAACCTAGTGTCACACACAGGGCAGCTGCACACTGGGGTAGGGGGCTTTGCAGCCAGACTCGACCCGGCCTGGCCTGGCTTGGCCTGGCTGCCGTGGGCCTCAGCTGTGGCCATGCTGGGCTCCGCTTTCTGTGTCTCCAGCACCTCCTCTCCGAGCACCTGAGCTCTGGAGGCAGGAACTGTGAGGCGTTTCCTCTGGACTCCAGCATGTCTGACAGGAAGATGAAAAATGGCTTTTGTTTTAATTCCTCCTGGTTTGGCTGGACACATGCTGCTGCGATACGGAGTTTGGGGTCTTTGTATGTAGCGGTTATGGAACTGCATTAACATGAAAAGACAGAAATCCTGTTTGAGTGTGATTTATGTAGAAGTGGCTGTGGTGTTCTTTTCTTTGGAGATTAAATAGCTTATAAAACCATTATAAGGGCACTCGGGTTAACAATGCACTGCTCTCTGGCTTATTAGCTATAGAATTAGCAGAGACAGAGAACTTTCCCTGGGCAAGGGGCTTTTCCACCTGGGTGCGTCCTTGAAAAGCACATCCGGCTGGGTGCAGGCTGCTCCTGTCCAGGGAGGCTGGGGCTCTCTTCATCCTGAACAGAGGTGGATGTCACCTTCACTATGGGTGATAGCACCCTTCTGTCTTAGAGAGTGGCCCCACCCTGGACTGCAGCTGAAGCTGAGGCCCAGGGTTCAGCCAGCACCTTGCTGTTGTGCTTCAGGACCCCTCTATGGGGCAGAGTCCCCTGCAGTCCTGCCTGGAGCCCACAACGTTTGCGGAGTTCTGGTCCTGCACTTCCCACCAGGAAGGCCAAAATCCTTGTACTGTAGCTGCTTCACGCTCCCCATCCTCCATCAGGGGAGCGAACTGTGAAGGTTCTGGAACCCTAAAGCCACAACCAGATGGCGACCAGACCACAAATGACCCCGGATCTGTCAGTGGCCTCGGTAGCCTCTCATCCTTCATCCACCTCAGGACACACTGGAGGAAGCGCACGTGCTTACTGCCAGCAGAAGCCGGCTCCTGGTCATGCTCTCAGGTCCCCTGGCAACAGTGTGCTGTACCCTCACCTGTGGCCCCTGCTCCGCTCCCTGCCTTGCAGTCTTCAGGACAGCTTCCAGTGACCATGACCGACTCCCTGGACCCCACCACCTGTGTGCACGTAGCCCCCTCACTCACAGTGGGGCTCTCCCATCATCTCCCTGGCTACCAAGAAGGTCAACACTCAGCCAGTGGGGCGTCTGGCCTGGGTGGTACCCAGGGCTGCTGTGGGCACTGGTCCTGACCTTGGCATCCCTGGCTCTGTGCCTCTAGAGTGGTTACCCCAGAGGGAGAGGCAGTTTCCACCCCTGGCTGAGCACTAGGGCTCTGGGATGCTGGCCCACCCATACAGTGAGGTGGCCTCGTCCACGCCAGCCACCCCTGTGAGAATGGGGTGCCCCTGGAGAAGGCGTCTTCCAGTTTCTCACCTGGCTGTGGACAGCACCAGGCCACACCCCTCCTCCTTCAGTGTCCTCACCACATCACAGCAAGCAAGGCACCATCTCTGCTTCCTCTCACTCTGCTTTTGGGAGGGTTCTGAGTAGAACTTGCCCTCTTCTGGCAGACAGCTGTGCTCCTGGAGGGCAGGTAGGCTGAGGGTCTGGCAGGGCTCAGGATCCCCTTGGGCTTCCCAAGGTCCTGTTGTCACAAGCAGGCTGCAACCATTCTCCACCCACACCCATCTACCCCAGAATATCAGCACCCAGCCATCCTGCTCTGGGCCCCTAAGCACTTCCTGTGACCTTGTGAGCCCAGAAGTGGTTCCGACACCTGGACCGAGGCCATGTGAAATTGCCCACAATGCATGCTGCTCTTGACCCCAAACATTCTGGGTAAGCCAGAATCAGCAGGTCTTTCCCATGATGTTCCTGTTCCCCAAGCCCAGCCTTGAAGCTCACTGCAGGGCCTCCATTCTCCCACCTGGTGCTGCTACTTCGGGTTCAGTCTGCTCCCAGTTCAACCCGTGCAGTTCCCCAGGGCATGTGGGCTCTGTGCCCATAGCAGACAGTGCCAGCACGAAGGTCCCTTGTGGTCCTGAGCATTGCACCCTGCTCCTCACACAACATGGGCTGCAGTGGGAGACACATATGTGTGATTTCATCTCAAAGGATCCACCGAGCTCAGTATTCAATGGAATCCTGGGAAGAGAAAAGAACACTGTAATGGACAAAATAGGAGAAGACACTTGCTCTGCCACAGCTTGAGCAGATGTTCTGTTTAGTTCTTGCAGTGCTGGGGTTGGACCCAGGGCCTGTGTGCTGAGCTACATCCCCAGCCTTAGTGAGACCAGGTCTCACTGGCTCACTAAGTTTCCAAGGTGGAGCTCAAACGTTCGATCCTGCTTCAGCTTTTCAGAGGATCAATCCATTCCCAAGGTTTTGACGTTTTGCTAAATGCTGAGAACCTATTTCCAAATGTTACACTTGGGAGAGATTCTAGCATGCGACACCTCAGTCCTAAGTTTAGCAGTGATAGTATAAAGCATCATGGAAATACAGACTCTCACGGTAAGATGAAAAATGCCTGTGAGCATGCTTCCTGTGTCTAATGATACAGCTGATGATAAACAATTGCCACTTGCAGGGGTACTTTCTTCTTTATTGTAATCAGCTCCTCATTCATCCTACCCCTTAGTCAACAGTTTACCACCAATGTTTAAAAACACACAGTAATGAAAATTAAGAACTAACCACAAAACCAGGGTGGGCAAAGATCCAACAGCAGGGAGACCAAGGATGGCATGCTAGCACCAGGCACATCTAAGATGTGAGTCGTTAAAGACCAAGAAATAATCCACATGAAAATCTAACCTGCGCATGGTATAAGGAAAGTGTTCATATATTTTCAAACATTTCAATAAGTTGGATAAGGCAAATTTTCTTTTACTGTTAGATTTTTCCAAAATTAAGAAGTTATAGTTGTGGGAAAAGAGGATAATTTAAAGAATGAAGAAAGATGAATAATCTCTGCCTGTTCATCCTTTATTTCCCATATGGCTGAGATAGTGTGTTTCTATCTACATCTGGCTTCTATCCTCTACATCAAAGCCCATGTTCCTACGGTCATGCATACATGCATAGAGGGAATTAGAGTACACATACACTCAGAGCTGGACTTTCAAATTCTTAATAATACGTCAAATATGTCCAGGTCTATAGGTGCCATTAGTCACACATTGCAACAGGGTGAAAGCTGTGGGGTAAGCAACCAAAATGCTTAAAGTGCACATGGCAATAGATGTTTGTTGCTTCTATACCTGGGGTCATTGGCTAGGCAGCCCTGTGCATCTGAACGGGGCTCACTCCCGCGTCTGGGTACCATCTGGCTGCCAGGTGGTCTGAGATGGCTCAGGCTATAGACAGGGGACTCGCCTCCCCTTCTTCTGGCTCTGGTTCCCCAAGAGGCTGGCTAGGCACGTTCCCACAGTGATGACAGAGTTGCCAGAGTGCACACACAGACACCATCATGTGCGTTTTATAACTCATGTATGTTTGTTTTTATGGGATGCAGTACCAAAAGTGGATATATTGGATCAAGCATTTTATTAGGGTTACACATTTTATTAGCCATCTCCATTAAAATGTACATCACCATTCATACCTATGTCAGATGTGGAATAGAGCATATGTTTACCTGTATCTTTGTCACATGAGGAACAGGGATGTTTAAAAATTTCTTACCTAGTGGCTGAAAATGTAATTATTCACTTTCTAATTTGTCTTTATCTGTAAGAAAACCAAAAGACATTCCTGTCCTTACAACAAGGAAAAGCCACACAAATTCAAAATTAAGGACCTTTTTGACCCAATTCTAAATTTTCAGGGTAAAGTGGCATCCTGTGATCTGGAGAGACAGGCACATATAGAAAGTCACTTCTGAGACCTTCTTACCTAATGTAGAAGTTACTGGAGCCCAAGAAGCTGAAGACAGAAACTGTCCATAATACCAAAACCAACATGTCCAGTTTTCAACCAAAAATCATAAACCCAAGCCAATAAAGAAGCACAGTCAGAAGACAAAGCAAACCAGATTCAGAAATAACACAATGATTCCCTTGGAAATGGCGAACAGGGAATTTAAAATAATTAAAGTTAAAATATATGATGAAAAAAGGCAGATGGGCAATGTAAAGAGAGGTGGAAAGTCTGGTAAAGAATAAAAATGCAAGAAACAAAAAACAAAGGCAGAGAATTGAAGAAAGTCATTGATGGTCTTATTACCCAGTGCAACAGCCAAAGAAATAATAAACAAGTTAATGATGGGTCAGTGGAATCTTTCTAAACCTGAATGAAAGGAGGAAAAAGGGACAAAGAAAATAGATCAGAATATTCAAGATTCTAGGATCAACTTATACACACACACACACACAGAATACCAAAAGGAGAAGCAAGACAGAGTGGTGTAAAAGAAGTATTTGAAGTAAAATGCCAATAACTTTGTGCAATACAAAAACATTTAGAAATCTCAAGAAACACTGAACATAATAAATAGTTACACACACAATCATACACACTGAAAGCTGTTATATTAGAGTTTCAGAAAACCAAAGACAAAGAGAAAATATTGAAATAGCCAAAAAAATCCACCTTATACACGAAATAGATCAGAAGTACAACAGACTTTTCATCTGAAAGCATGAGAGTAAAAAGACAATGGGATAGACTATTTAGTGCTGAAAAACAGGAACACCAAAGTTTGCACTTAAGGAAATCAGCCTTCAAAAGTAACGTAAATATAGAGACTTTCTTAAAGAAATGGAGGGGCTTTGCTGCCATTAGATCCGCATTTCATGAACTCTTAAAAGAAGCTCCTCACAGAAAAGGAAGATGATTAAGGTAAGGAACTTGAACTTGTTGAAGAAAAACAAAATTCTAGAAAAGGAATAAACAAAGGTAAAATAAAATATTTTACTTTTGTTTCTCTTATCAACTTAGCTCCTTCTCTAAAATAATTATACTATCATGAGGTCCTCACAGCATGATAATGACAGCAATCTCACAAAGGAAGGAGGGGGGAATTAGAGAGGCTCAGGGTGAGGAGCTGCTGACCACGCAAAGGGTGCCGTGGTCTTAAGTTACACAAGAATGCATATGAGAAACTCTAGGACACTCACTAAAAAAGTACATTATTTCTAAAAAAGAATTATATTTGATATGGAAATAGAAAAAAATTAGAGTCACAGAAAGTAGAATCAAAGAAAACTAGAGAAGTCAGAAAAATTGGGTTGAAAAGAAGCAAAGAACAAATGTCATAGATGAAAATAATTAATAAACGTGATAGACTCAATTTAACTGGATCAATTGCCACTTTAAATCTGAAAGGTCTAAGTAGATGAATTAAAAGAGAGATTGTCAGCATGGACCACTACCTTTGTGTACAAGAATTGTCTTTTTAAAATATGCAGAAATTAAAATCAGAATAGAGACATATGTTAGGTTAACAGTAATCAAAATAGAGTTGATATAGCTATGTTAATTCCAGATAAAGCAGACTTGTGGTGATGGGAAGGTAAGGAGGATAAAAGGATATGATCCGTGGTGAGGTGGTCAGTTCTTTACTGAGGTGTAGCAATTGTGAGCCTGTATCCACTCAGACATGAAATGTGCGAAGCAAAAACATATAGAAATGAATGACAAAATGTGATCACATTTATACTTAAAAATTTAACACCCCTCTATAAGAAAGTGATAGATGAAGCAGTCTGAAAGCCAGGAAGGGTGTGTATGACCTGAGCAGCACTAAATCACTTCATTTAGCCTGACTTTTACAGATTGATCTATTCAAAAACAGCAGACAAGACAAACCACACCCTGAGCTCTAAAGCACACATGCACAACTTCATCATATTACCTATCCAAGGGAGTGTGTTCACAGGTCAGCGTGGAATCAAACTAGAAACCAGTAATAGAACAAGAATTGGGTATTCCCAATTATTTACAGATTAAGCAACACATATGTAGATAATTTGTGGATCCATCGAGAGGTCTTAACAGAAACTGAAAATATGTTTTAATAAAAAGAACATGAAAATACAAATAATTAAAATTTGTGTGATAAAGTTAAAACACAAGTTAAAGAGAAGCTAATGAGACTGCAGGAATGAAGCAAGAAGAAAGAATTAAATTAACAATCCAAGGTCCCAGCTTAGGAAGGAGAAATAAGATATAGTCAGCCTCAAGCAGGCAGAACAATGGAAATCATAAAATTAAAGCAAAATTAGATAAATTTAAAAGAAAAAGAAATGAACAAAATCTTAGAAATCACTGGAAATACCAATGGATTTTCTAAAAAAGTAAGTATAGCCAAGAAAAAATCTCAGAGAAGAGAAATACTACCAATACTAGGTATACAAGTGAGATCGTCACTACTGATGCTGTGGGTGTTAGAAAACATAAGGAAATGCTAAGCTCCACTTTATGCCTACAAGGCTGACAACTTACATCGAGTGGAACAATGTTTTGGATGAAGCTACCAAAATCACATGAGGATTTATTGGACTTGAATTGTCACATTGTTGCGCAACTACAGAAGCAGTAGATGATTAAAGTTATCCAGTCAATGTCTAATAATCCTTACAAAGTTCTGTACTCAAACTATTTTGTAATGAATTCTACCAAACACTAAAAGGAGGAATAACATCACATCTCCACGATATCTTCCCCAAATACAGAGAACACTTTCTTACACATTATTTAAGGTGAGCATTATCCTAGTAACAAAACCAGATAAAGACATTCCACAGACATTCATAGACCAACACCTCTCCTGAACCTAGTGCACAAGGCCCATCAGATATGGGCAAACAATGCACCCATGTCTAATAAGGATTTCATGTCACAGACAAGTAGTATTTGTTCTAGGTAACCTAATTTAGTTAATTCAAAATTCAATTAATGTGATCCCCCATATCAATAGTCTAAAAAAGCAAAAGTACATGATGTATCCATAGACGCAGAAAAAACAGCAAAATCAAATGCTCATCTTTCCTGTAACTCAAAGCATGGCAAGAGCAGTAGGAAACTTTCTCAGGCTGGTAAAGGACAGGCATGCACACTAGCAACCCCACACTTTGTGGTGGGAGAAGGAGCAATGTTGCCTGAGCCAGCCTCCAGGGAACAGTGTGTGCCGTTTCCACCAGCTTTCCGTTGTGGTAATGAAGTGCCTGGTGCAGGTTACTTGGAAGAGAGCCCTAGTTTGGCTCCTGTTTCTGGAGGCTCCAGTTGCAGGTCAGGTGGCTCCTCTCGCCTGGGTTTCTGGAGACCAGCGCTTTATAGTGGGTGCAACTGTGACAGCAAGAAATCATATCACATCTCAAGCTGGGAAGAGCAAAGGAGGAAATGCAGGGTCCCCATCACTCACTTTCCAGGGCAAAGGCAAGGACCTCTGGACCTCCCACCCTGCCCCTTGCCTTCCAAGAGAGCCATAGGGACCAACTTTTACCATGCTCTTGGTGGGGTCAGTCAGTGTGCGAACTGCACCATCCCCTGTCACCACCCTGTACAGTGCTGCTATAGATGGTACGTCTTTACATATGAGGTTCTGCTCAGCAGGGTGCCCACACAGACAGAAAAGGAGAAGTGAAACTTTTTATTTGCAGTGACATGATCGTCTACGTACAAAATTTCAAAATTCTCCAACAACAAAACACTCCTAAAACCACTAATCAAGTATGGCAAGTGGGCAAAGTCACTATACAAAAGCCAGTTGTTTTCCTGTATTCCAGCAGTGAGCCACTGGAATTCCAAGTTAAAAAGTAATAGTATTTATGATGGCATAAATAAATACACAGGCACAAAACTATAAAATATGTTAGTGAAAAACTCCAAAACACTGATGAAATAGAACAACAGATTTGTAAATAAACAGCATTTCTGTGCTCACGAATAGGAAGGCTCAGTAGTGTTGAGGTACCAGTTTGGCAGACCTTGATCTATAGATTTAATTTCAATGAAACTCTAATAAAGATCCCAGTAAGCTATTTGTAAACATTGACAAACACATTGTAAAGTTGACATGGGGAGGAAACAAACCAGTAACAGCCAACATAATCTGTAGAAACAAAAAATTTGGGATATTGTTTCACCTACACTGTCTAATCCAAGGGCTTACTGTAAAGCCTCACTGAGATAATCAGTGGGGACAGTACTGGGGAAATAACAGCAGACAGATCAATAGAACACAGAAAGTCAAGCAATATCCCCATTCACAAGGATAGACTGACTTGTTTTTTATATAGGAACAATGGGGATTTAATAGAAAAAGAAGTCTTTTTTATAATTGATGTTAGAAGAATGAGACATTATTATAGAAAAAATAAATGGATCTAGGATTTTAGACCTTCAGTAAAAATTAACTCAAAGTGATTTATAAATTTAAGTGTAATATATAACATATAGCACTGCTAGAGGAAAGGAAGTGAGGAAATTTCCACTGTTGAGAGGTTGATGACAAAAATCATCAGTTTAGACAGAAATCAAAAGCACCATCCATGAAAGAAAAATAATAAGTTGGATTTTAACAAAATTAAAAATTCTATTCTACACAAGACACAAAAGGCTTGGTGGAAATGTGTGTGAGACACTTATCTGATGAAGTACCTATACCTGAAAGTGAGGTAGAACACTTACAATTCACATTAAAAAACCATTAAAATGAGCATTATATAGGAACAAAACCTCATTAGAAAAGAGACATAAATGGAAAATAAGCATATGAAAAGGTATTCGATGTCATTTGTTGTTAGGTAATTGCACATTTAGAAATATGCCGCTGCACACCTCTCAGAGAAGGAAAATTCCCCAAATGTTGGCAGTGCCGATGACTGGTGAGCAGGCGGAGCAGCAGGAATTCCTGTTTATTGCCAGTGGGAATGCGGAAGTATATGTTTGCGTGGAAGGGAGTCTGGCAGCTTCGTACAAAGCTGACTGCATTATCACCACACACAACAGTAATCGCAATCCCGGGTTTTCATCCAACTCACTTGGAAACTTACAGTCACAAAAATGGCAAAATGCGAATATTCATACAGTAATAGCTTTGTGAAAAAGTTGTCGGAACCCAGGAGCAATAAGAAGCCTGTCCTTCAGTGGGGGTGTGAAGAAATAGATTGCAACAAACGCAGACTTACAAAAAGGAAAGAAGGAGCTTCTCCCGTTTCACTTGTGTGCTTTCCGTATTTATTTTGTTTAATGCTTGGGAATGCCAGGATTATTGTCTGTTTTGCTTAGCACTGAATGCCCACTGTGTAAAACACACCCAGTACACATTTGTTGAATTAATGGATGACTGGATAAATGAAGTCTTTGAATAATGAAAAAAATGGAATACTGACAGCAATAAAAGTAAGCCATAAGGCTATGTGAAGACATGGGTTATTTTAAGATTCCTATAGATTAGTGAAGAAAGATGTCTGAAAATGTCACATCTTGTGTGATTCCTTATATGACATTCTCTGAGCATGATTATACAGATTAGAGGTCTTAAACAAATTTTGGGTTTTAGAAATTCCAGAGTGGTGGGGTTATATAGGTGGAGCACAGGAGTTGTTTTTTAATAAATAAAATATATGTTCTGTGTGATTCTGTAGGGGTGGATATATGACATCATGCATTTGTCCATTTCCCAGCACAAAGAGTTAAGTGTAATGCACGTGGATTTAAAGGAATCATTTAGGAAGTAAGGGAACACCACAATGACAATAAGAATGACTCCAAATGATCTATGGGCATCATGAACCTATGAAACAACTTCACTGAACTGGTTGCTGATAAAGGTGCTGGCCTAAGTAGCTTTATAAATAAGCAGGCATTGTAAGACTAATTAAGAAAAAAACCAACCCTGTGAATAAGCAACATATTCTATTTGATATATTTCCCCATGGGTACAGGTGGATTCTGAAACTACAATATGTGTCTACTGGGAATGAGCAATTAAATAAATGGGCTGTGTATCATGAGACCCAAGTTTATGGCTGCAGGAGGCCACAGATGTGAAGAAGGCAAAGAACCAGTGCAGGGAATACTCAAGAGGAGCCTCGGGCATGTTGTAGCTTCGGGAAGTATGGAAGCTCATGGTGCGCACACAATCACACACGTGCATACACAATCTGAGGGCGTGTGGAAGGAACGCTGGAACCAAGTGAGAGAATTAACCATGGACAGAGCTACTTTGTTTAAAAAACACAAAGAATTGGTGTCGGATTGTTTCCAAAGTATGAAAAGAGCATCCATGATCCTGAACTCATGCAGTGGAATGCATAAATAAATGAGGGCAGTCTTTGGAAGAATAATTCCCAACAATTAGCGTAGATGCTCGACACTCAGAGAAATGAGCTGATTCTTACTTCTTCAGTGCGGGCGCAGGCGTGCATAGCAACTTCGTACCAAGAAGTCCCACAGCCAACGGAGCAAGGAACAAACCAGAAGGGGAAAGCGACTGCACGAGTTCAGCGGCTGCGCAAGGTCGCCTTCCACAGCGGGAAGACGCGGACTCCGCGCCATGAAGACTGAGCGCAGAAGGCGGCCCTGGAGCTCCGTGCCACTGCCCCAGCCCGGCCTGGGGACCAGCGTCAGACAAACCCCAAGGGAGAGCAACTCAGAACCGCCACGGTGACCGGTGCGCTGCACAGCTGTCCAGGCCAGCAGGAGCGAGGAAAGTCAGAAACGCACAGCACAGCGCAGCCTAGAGGGCCGTGATGGGCGCCCCCAGCCTGGGGTCCTGGGCGGGATCTGAAGGGAGAAACGCAGCAGGGAGAAGAGAGGGTGCTCTGGGTCGCCGGGGACCTCAGCTGCGTGTGGAGGCAAAAGGTGCAAGAAGCTGAAAAGTAAATTATACAGGAAAGCAAACACACATGTGGGAGAGTTTAGTTCTACTTTGGTAATTTTTCTGTAAATCAGTGTTGCTGTATATTTTAAGAATCCAATCGTTGGTTCAGTTTTTCTGTAAAGTACTAACCTGTTTGCGTATGAAAACGATGGTGATGATGGTGATGGTGATGGTGATGGAGACTGAGAGGGCTGGGGTGCAGCGGAGGCGTGGCTGAGGTCCCCACAGGCTGAGCTGTGGAAGGCTTGCAGTTTTAAACACTGGAGCTTGGTGGCACCTTTAGGAGGGGCCCTTGCTCTCCTTGCCTCCCAAAGCGGCCTCCTTGACCATGTGTTCCCACTAGAATGTGCTGATCACCACAGGTCCCAGGCAAAGGGGCCAGGAGGCCATGGATGGAATCCCCACAGCTATGAGCCAGAAAACCTTTCCTCCTTTTAAATGATTTATCTCAGGGATGTTGTCACAGTGGTGGAAACCTGGGCCCTCCAGGGGTCTGTCAGCAGCCTCCCACCAGCGTCTCCCTGGTGGGCGTTCTTGTTGCTTAGGATTTGCAGTCATAAGCTCCTAGGAGTTAACACCACCTGATGTCCACGGAACCCCTCCTGCGCTAGAGTGGGTTGCCGGTTCTCGTAGGAAAGTCTCTATTTCGCTCAACCAAAGAGGCGTGTCAGGACCTGGCCTCGAGAGAGCTGTACTCAAGGCTTTTGGGTAGAGTCACAGCAGAGGAGATAACTGGGCAAGGAGAACCAGGAGAATCAGGCAAGAGCAGAGCCTGGGCGCGGCCGGCAGGAGCTTCTCAGAGGGTGGCGCCCCTTCCAGCCACACAGTGCACCTGGAAAGGGCAGCTCAGGGCAGCGGAACTCCGCACCTGCAAGACACCGGTTTATTTAAACCAAATTACTTCCAAGACGGAGACCACTGGCTTCTAAACGGGAGCCCCTCATCTGCTGTAATAAGTTTGCTGCCAAAGCTCAGCATGAGTTTTGTTTTCTTTAAAAACTACCATTTCCATATAATTGGATTAACCCAGCGTGTGACTGCGGCCAGATGTCGGCGCTTCTCAGGAGTGGATCCCTCCGTGACCTGAGGCCTCTGCCGCTGTTCTGAGAGTTGAAAGTGAGCTGTTGGCTAGAACCACCTCTCAGGTCCTTAAGAAGTCTCGACTGTTGGCGAGAGAAATGCTCTGTGCGCCCCTTTAAAGTTTCAGATGTTTGAATGGCCGCAGTCAGAGACCAAGACGTGATTATTAATTGCTAGCAGCAAGCTTCAATTTTGCTAAAATGTACAGATGGGAAAAAACACAACCATTGTGATATGCATTTGAGCTGTCAAGTCTCCTTTCTAAAATATGTCAAGTCCTATGAGCCCAGCTGATTCCCTTTTCCAGCAACACCCATCTTTCCCCGGGGGTAGAGGTTAGAACTGCGCAGGCATGCGGGAAACCCTGCGATGGGAGTGTCCTGGGCACGTGGGGCCCTGAAACCCGGGTCATCGAGGACGGATGAAAGCCCACAGCTGAGGGAGGGCAAAGATGTGTGAAAACAGAAGGAAACACTGCCGGAAGTTAGGGTCGGGGCTGAGGGACACCAGGGAGAAGGGACGGTGGAACTGCTCCTTTCCCACTGGAGGAGGTGCCTCCCGTTTCGAGGTGGAGCTGCCCCTCAGCGGTGCAGGGTTTGTGGGTTGATGTATGGTGACGTTGTGTTAAACCCTGTGGGACTGTGAGCACCAAATCCAGATGTTTGCCAGGTGAGACTGGCGTGCACTTTTTATTGTCCACGTTTGCAGTTCATGATCGCATTCCTCGGGTGGAGATGGCGCGCGCCACAGCCCACCTTGACTCGCTCTCTCATCCCCTCCTCTCCCTTCCCTTCTCCTCACCCCGTCTCTTGATCCCTTTTCCCTTCAAGAAACATCCATCTGCCCGCTTTCTTTTATCCATTGTCTGTTGTGCTCTCTGTTTATAATCTGGGTTTTCCGCTTAAGAGAATCCACGGGCTTGAGGAGAATGGCGATTTGAAATTGATGCTGACCGCAGGAAGAAGAGGCCTTTATGGATGAGGGTCCATGAGGCATTTCTCAAAGGATACCGCAGCCCTAGCTGGGGAGGGGGAGGGGGAGCTTTCTCCCTAAATGTTTAAAATATTATGTGTGTTGGGGCTGGGGATTTAGCTCAGCGGCAAAGCGCCTGCCTGGCAAGCGCAAGGTCGTGAGTTCGGTTCCCCGTACCGGAGAAAAACAAAAGGCAAAGAGAGAGGCCTCACCTGGAAAACCCTCTGTGAAGCCACTAAATCCACCCCCAAGGGAGGCACTCCCATGGCACAATCCTCTCTAAAAGCCACACCTCCTGACACCATCGCCGTGGCAACTGCCCTTCCCAGTGAGCTGGGGGATCCTCTACGCTCACCCCTGTCCAGCAGCTGACCTGTCTTCCGAGCTCACGCCCTTGAGAGCGCTGTAGGCTGCTCTGGAGACCCAGCGTCCCCACCTTGTCCTCTGTGAGCTTGCACTCACCAGAGCTGGTTCCCTTCGCAAACATGCACCTCAAGGTTTAAATGCCATTTAAGGTAATTTCAAATGGATTATGTCATAATGTAGATGATCTGCAGTTCTTTGGGGGGATTGTGCCCTTCTTCCTATGCTGATCACTGCCCACAGAGAATTCTTGTACTTTTTCTTCTAAGTTATTTGCAGTTTGAGGATCTGCGGGACCGGCAGCTCGAGGTCATGGAAATCCTGTGCAGAGCGTGCGGATGGCAGGGCAGGAGGACAGTGCCCTTTAGAAGTCCCTTATTTGCCCATCCCTCATATTCTGGTGTTGCTAGATTGCATTTTCTGTCAATCTGATCCTGGGGAGAGAAATCTGAGAGCACAGCTTCCTGAGTCCTGGAGAGGCCATGTGTTTTCTGCATCCTGACCGCGATGAGTGGCACCCCTCTTCCTTATGTAAGTTCCAAGCCAGTGAGAAATGGAAACCAGCAAAATAGCTCCAATGCTGACGAAGTCCTTGTTGGAATCACTGCCGTGTCTGCAGGTGATCCAGCTCCTGTTTGGGGGCAGAGATGAGCAGCAGCTGGCCCACCCCACTCTCTGGACCCCAGCACTTTCCAGGGCACCTGCTGTCCCCAGGGATGGTGGGCAGCTCCCCAGATGTAGGGCAGGGTGAACAGGGGCCAGCTTTACCCTCTTCCTCCCTTTACACAGCATCGGCTAAGTCACCCTTGCCCAAGGAAAGCTGGGGACGTGTGAGCCAGAGAGTGGTGCGGGGCCGTCCCTCACAGAGCTGGAGGAGGGGACGAGGGCGGCCGTGCACCCGTTGTGCTGTGGATCATGGGGCTCAGCTTGCCAACTGCTCCAGGTGCATCCCGTCACTGCTGAGCCACGTCCTGCTCACAGGACTCCCCGTCACTCACCCCACGCCCACCTCTCCTCAACCACCGAGCATCCCCAGCCTGCAGCCCCACCCAGCTGGCCTGGGGCTGTGGCTCCCCAGGGCCAGAAGAGAAGCTTTCCACCCTTGGCAGAGCGGCCTTGAGAGGGAAAGGCCTGTTTATGCCATGCACGGCCATCTGGCTGCAGTGAGGGCCGAGCCTTACCTTATCCTTGTCCTTCCTGGATCAGCGCGGTGGCCAGGGTCCCCCCACATTTCTGCCCAAGCGAGGAGATGTTGCGGGGCCCTCCAGGCCTTCGGCCTCTGCACCCCCAACCTGGACGCTCTTCCCACCCACTTAGCCATCGTGTTCCTCTTCCATAGACACCGCGGCTCCTCTCTGCCCCGACTTGACCCGGAGGCAGGCGAAGCTGGCAGGGAGCAGCCGTGGCAGGCCCAGCTCTGCCTTCTGAGCGGATTGCTCCTCCCCAGTATTTCTCGCTACATTGGACACTGTTCAGATCCAGCTGAGATACCAAGGGGTCAATCGTCTTCAGAGGGCATCAGTTAATGTGTCCAGTATCACGAGGAGGGGCCTCGTAGCGGGATAATGACATAAGAATGCTAAGGACGTGCTGGGGTGGCCGCAGAGAGTCTGCTTTGGTGACTTGAAGTAATGCAGTTTGTGCTCTCCGGAGACAGGACGGTAACCATGCGCAGGCTGCGCTCGGAGACGGCTGGACACTCCGCCCGGGAGGTGGCTGTGGGCAGCGCCGCTGCTCTGCTCTCAGGGACGTAGGGCACAGGCCGAGTTTCCTGTCTGCCTGGTTGATCACGAACCTGAGAGATACTCGCTGAGCCGTGCCTCCACCTCCCGAGCGAGCACACTGCCCTCCTGAGCCCCCAACTTCCCCGTGGCTCATTGTGTTTGTTTCCTTGGAAAACCTTAGAATTTGGGGTCCATCAAAATAATCATTAAAATGTGCTGCTTTAAAAATGTTTTTCCAAGTCACCTGCATCTCTCTGTCTGCAGGCAGCTGCGTTTTTACAGCAGACATCCTTGAGGAGGCTCCTTGACTGGGCTTTTGAAAGACCCTGCTGAGCACCCTTCCATTAGGGCTTGACTGAGGCTCCGCCCTCTCCGTGCCCGGATCGCTCTGTGGCTGGCACCCTAGCATGACACTTCAGGGAGACTCCTCCTCCCTGACCTCTGCTCACTCAACATCCCTGATAGTGAGCCTTCTATTGGTTAAAATCTCCCTCTATTCTTGATATTGGGGTAAGCTGGTCTGCATGCAGAGGGACTTCTGTGAAATGATTTTAGGCAGAATTCCCTTTAATTTTATCATTTTTCATGGATACATAAATATATAAAACTGTACATAATAATGTGGTTCCATGTGCTCTTTTGATAGATATGTGAAGTAGAATAAAAGTGGTGAATATTTGCATTTAAAAATTATCATACTGAAGACCATTGTCGTGAGTTATCTCAAAATCCTCCCCCTCACTTTGCACACACTCGCTCCGTCATTCTTGCCGATTTCTGAAGCAGCGCTGGAGTCCTCTTTCCTGAGTGTCTTTGGTGGCTCTGTCCTGGCTGCCTCGATGTCCTGAGTCGATTCAAAACGTTTGCCTGCTGTGGGTATTTTGACTGAGCCAGAAACCTCTTGGTGCCAGATCCAGCGAATAAGGGGGATGTGGATGCACAGTGATGTTTTTATAACAATTGAGCCGATTGGGATCATTCAGGCAGCCACAAACACACTCAGAATTGGTGACCTCTGGAACTGCTCCAGAAAGTGCCAAGGATGACGGGATAACTGTGTTTGAAGCGAGCGGGAGTATTTTAAGGGAAATTAATAGCAGTGTACATTTTCCTGTGATACATTTTTAAAACTTAAACACGCTCCATATTGCTTAAGCACACCTAGTATACACGGTGTGATGGTAATGTTTACATTGGGTTGAACCAATCTATATTCTTAGTCCTTTATCAGCCCAAAGGGTGAAGACACTTGCTACCCTCGCCTGTAGCTTTTGCGATGTACACCTGCTATATTGTCAATGTCCGGGGTCACCTGCTGCGCAGTAGCTCACCTGAAGTTCCTCACTCCGCTCAGTACAGAATCAGGGCTCAGCCTCTCTTCACGGTTCTTCTCCTTCCTGTCCTGGCCTCTGGTTACCACCCCTCTCCTCTCAGCTTCTGTAGGGTCAACATTTTTATAATAGTTCACATATAGGTGAGATCATGCGGTACTTGTCTTTGGTATCTGTTTATTTCACTGAACAATCCTTTCCACTTCCACCTATATTGCCACAAATGACAGGGTTTAATTCTTTTTTTTGGCTGCATAGTTACCCACAGTGGGCATGTACCACGCCCCTCATCGAGTGGGCAGACACCGGCTGTCTCCGTCTCCTGGCTACTGTGAACAGTGTTGCAATGAACAAGGAGGTGCAGATGTCCCTCGGACATGCTGATTCCATTTCCTTTGAGGGATACTCAGTAGTGAGGTTGCTGGATCATGCAGCAGTTCTATTTTTAATTCTGGAGACATTTCTGCACTGTTTCCTGCAATGGCTACACAAGTTAATCTAAACATCTAACTCTTACAAGTGACAGACATCAACTCAAAATGGATTAAAGACTTAACTGTAAGATCTAAGACAATAAAACTGCTAGAAGAAAATATACATAAAATGCTTTAAGACATTGGAATAGGCAAGAATTTTTTGGACAAATCCCCAAGGCACAGAAAACGAAAGCAAACATAAACAAACAGAATTCCTTTAAACTCCAAAGCTTCCACACAACAAAGGAATCAACCATCAGAGTAAAGAGTCAACCTAGGGAGTGGGAGAAAATGTTTGCAAACTAAACCTCTGATAAGGCATTATGATTTAGAATATGTAAGGAAGGTGAAAAACACAATAGCAAAACAGAAAAAAAAAAGAAATTAGATTAAATATTGGTAAAGACATACATAGCCATTTTTCAAATGAAGACATATATACCAAAAGGAATGTAAAAAATGGTCAATGTCACTAATGATCAAGGAAATGCAAATTGAGATCACATAGAGATATCACCTCACCCTAGCAGGAATAATTATCAAAAAGATACACGAGAAGTTCTGGTAAGGATATGGAGGAAAGCAATATCTGACCTTTGAAATTAGCCAGCCACACCCCCTCAGTCTGCTCACTGACCATGAACCCCTTTCCATCTTTGCTGTACTTGGCATGGGACACAGTCTCTCTGCCCTACCGCGGTAATTCCCACAACTATCTCCATGGACCTGGATAAGGTTTTTCTTACCTTTATAATATGTGTCAGAATAAATGGCTCTGTAATAATATATAGATGATAATAGTAGCTCCATCTTCCTCACATATGGATTTTGTGATTTTTTTTCCTTTGTTAAGAAAATTCTCTGGGAAAAGAAATGCATCATTTCTAGGTTATGGGGATACTCAGTGCTGCACAAGTTGCAGAATTCTGCACCATTCCCCCTTAAACAACCATTTTCAATTATGACAGAATACCAAGCTAACTTACTCTATAATTACCAAAATTTTTTTGTATTGTATAGAAAATAAAAATTTAAAAATACATTAGGATAATATAAAATAGGTCCCTTATTCAGGTTACTGTACCCCAGATGTACACAGGCATGAACATGTATACATACACAATGCACAAATACACAAGCACAAGCAAACACACAATCACAGACACACCTCAACCCCTTGCTCCAATTTCTCTAAGAAACACATTCATAGTAGAGTGGGCAACTTTGACCCACAGTGGGATATTCTTAAATCAGTTATGTGAGGCAGGATAGTTATCGCTTCCTATATTTTGTAAAAATGTAGAAAATGTAAAATTAGAAATACAGAGAAAAATTTGAGTTTATAGCTAGAGATAAAGAGTTGAAGCATTTATCTGAATAACTCAAGTCAAGCAACATCTCCTGAGAATGAATATTGCTCTTTTGACATTTGTAGACGAATTTTCTGTACCTCTTTTTAATCCACCCAGGGAGGTGATGAATAAATAAACAACACACTACCCTTGGGAACTCTAACTCCACAGCCCGGCATTTGATGCATAAAGTTCCCTACAGATTGTAGTGCTTGGACCCATTTAGCAGCCACTAAGTTAGTTCCTGTCCCTCCATGAAACTGTCCACCATCATGGCTAAGGTCATCCTTCTGCTTCAGATAAACTTGAATTCAAGCCTGAACTGTCAAGTACTGGGCATTCATGTATACCAGGGGCTGTAGAAACAACAGAGCCCAAGATTCTCCACCTGTGCTTTACCCTGGAGTGTGACAGTGGCTGGGGAAGACCAGCAAGGTAAGGAGTTTCCCCTGGCGAGATTCAGAACAGAAGGTCGTCCTCTGAGTTGTTTCTGTTCATAGCATTCCTGCTCCTAGATTTCCATTTAATATGAGTAGTTCTGCTCCTAAGACTGTTTAAAAACAGTAATATCCCGAGCCAGTGTGTCTCTAGCTCAGCGAAGATGAGGGTCCAGCTCAGTGGGTCACAGCCTGGCAGAGTCCACTCTGCTCACAACCGTCTGGGTGGTGCTGTGCTGCTGGTCCAGCACAGCCGGTATCTTCAGCAGTTGCTACTGGGGAGAAACAGAACGCAGCCACTCAGACCTTCAGATACCGCAGGAAGAACATCAGGAACAGCACAAAGAAACAGGTGATGTCTTTTTGATAGACTTTGCACAAGACAGCAGCCCCACACCCGATCCCCCTGAAATTGTACCAGTGAGATACCTGTCTTCTTCTTGTTTCCCCAAGTCTTTGAAATCGGGCAGGTATTTTACACTCCTTGACCTCGGGCTGCCCCACTCTGGGAAGTCAAGGTGACGATCAAGCCCGGATCTGATGCTGAAACCCTCTTCAGTACCCTCAATAAAGAATGTGAAGACCCTTTTCACACATTTCCAAGTAACTGGAAGCCTGCTGCTTTCTAAAGCTGTCACATTCTCTATAGTCAGTTTTCATAATTCCCCCAGGTATGTTAAAATTCCTGTCTATGGTTTCCACTCACTTATTCCAACTCTTAGGGGTGCATAGAACTAACACAGAGATTTTACATGTGAAATACCTTCACACGTTGGGTGTGGTTCTTCTTTTTTTTTTTTTTTTTTAAAGGTTTACCAGATCTTTTTTCCCTTAAGCAACCCAGGCCTAACTTCTTTCCTCTGACCTGTTTTTGAGTTCTATTTCTTTATCTGCCTGTTTCTCTGAGCACAGTCCTCATTATCCCTTTAGAGTTCAGAATTGAAGATCAAGTACAGTGCTCTAGCTAAGAGCTGGCCCGTGCGGTGTGTCTGTTGGGGCAGTTATTCTGCTAACACAGTCTGGAGCAGCTCTGCCCCTGTCAGGCCAATGATTTGTTCTGGAGTCTCGGAACATCCCATGCATGGCTACTCCTGAACATGCCTGGAGTTCTGTGTAGCTCCCCGTCTCCTGGAGAGATGTCTTGGATATTGGCTCTACCATCCATGGAAGTCATTATTCCATCAGGTCCTGTGCCATGCCAAAATGTGCACAGTATGACCTCCATGGCCACATCCAAGTGATGGCAAACCCCAGCCTGGCCTCCACCAACAGCCCACATCCTGGGGAACTGTCTTTGAAGACAGACTTGGAGCTGGTCAGGAATCTACATTGGGTAAGTGTGTTGTCCGTGGATCTCCTCGTGTCCAGAAGGAAGGGCAGCATGTTCTCCCTTGCTTTACTGATGGCAGCCAAGGCTGTGTTATTTTCTTAGCTAGAACTCTGGTGATCTCAGCCCACAGTAGGTGAGTGTCACTTGACCTGCTTCCTTGAGGGCCTGCGAAGACACTGGAGGTAGCTGCTTCTTTGCTACAGGCTCCTGGCTGGTCCGCATTCCTCTCTGCCCTGCAGCAGTCGAAGCTTCCATCCTCCAGCAGGCTCCTGACGTGTCCCTCCCCCAGGGATCTCCCCCTGCCCTATGGCTGCTCCAGTCTCTGGCATCAAATCAAAGATGCCCTCTCTAAGCTCCTTCAGCAACCAGGATGTGTCCTGTGTCTGGGCCTAGAGGTGGAAACATATTGATGGATCAAAAAGACCTTGTTCGAAACTACCTAGATTGAACTTTAATTTCTATGTTAGAATATTTATTTACGTCTTCTGATTCAAAAGATCTTTGACTAAAGCAGAGACTGTGGGTGCCACCTAGTGCTAAGGAGCTTGCTGTCATTCAGTCACGGCAAGGGATCTTTGAGGCCCGTGGATGAGGAGCTTCGTTCCCTCCCTCCGCTTTGTGGTCCTTCCTGCCTCTGGGAATCAGTTAGCAAATACTTCACTGAGCAGTTCCCACATGCAAGGACTGTCTTAGGCACCGAGGACCCGGAAAAAAGCAAAGCAGTGTGGCTCCTGAGCACCAGCACTAGGACACTACTGGCTGTCAGCCACGGGCACGCTGGAGGAAGTTGTCTGCGGACCAGCTCTGGGCAGAGGCTCTGGGGTCCCTGGTGATCACTGCAGAGACAGGGAGACAGGTCTGGCAGGTACAGTAACTTCCTCGTCTTTTTACTTGTTTAGGGTTAATACGATCTGGGTCCCATTAGATGTGAGACATTGGCTCCGTGGAATGATATGTTCTGCGGTGTTGATATGTTCAGTGGTGTTGACTTTTCACTCTCGTGTCCACTGAGACCACCTGAGTGAGTTTTGGATTTGGGGTTTGAAGGTGGTTATCACATGTTTTATAGGTAGCACACAACAAAATCTTACATTATGGGTTTATTTTCAAACAGCAGTTGAGACCCATAGCAAAATGCCATAGCAGACAAAAATGCACTTAATGCTCAGGGTTTGAGGGTGAGTCAGTTTGCTGTCACTAAGCTAGATACCTGAGGCCATCAGCATCCAGAGAGAAAAGCATTCCTTCGACTCATGGTGGTTAAGGTTCAGTCCATGATCAGGTGGTTCCACTGCTACACACATGCGGAAGCAAGCATTACAGTAGAAGGGGCGGCAGAGCAAACCACCCTCATACAGTTGGGAAGGGAAAGAGGAGAGAAAGAGAGTGACGTCTAACATCCCCTCCAGGCACTGCACAGTGGGCTGACAACCTCCACCTGACCTTGCCTCTCAAAAGGGCCATGCTAGTGTCCAAGATGTTAGCCCTGGGTCTTGGGGAACCCTTAAGCTCTGACCCTTAGCAATCCATTTTGAGACAGGAATGGTAGGGCATATGTGTAATCCCAGCACTTGGGAGGCTGAGGCAGGAGAATTAGTGTCAGTTCCAGGCCAGCCTACGCTCCATGAGGAGACCCTATTTCAGGAAACAAATAGCAACAAGGAAATAAATAAAAGAACAGCGCTTTTTGACATCATGCACTTTGTTTCCCTGATTTTCCTTTAAACTTTGCAGAACAGACATTCTTAAAATAGGACTGGAAGTACTTAACAAGGAGCTTCCAAGTGTCCAACATGACGGACATTGTCGGGTAGGTTATTCAATAAAACAATAGATGTGTGATAAGAATTCTGACTGCACGACCTCAAGTAATTTGTATGAATTAAATGATAAAAACTAAAGTCACGCTCTAGCCCATTGTCTTGACTACTTTCTTTCTTTGCTGAGACAAAATACCCAGCACCGAAGGTTAAGGAAGGGAAGGTTTGTTCAGCTCACAGTTTGTGGAAGGTTCAGTCCATAATCAGCTGGCTCTAAGGCAGGGTGGCAAGTGGCAGAGGGGCAAAGCTTCCCGGTGGCTGGGGCAGCAGAAGACAGCAAAAGCAGCAAGAGCACAAGCGGGGAGAACAAGCCTCTTTCTGCCCCTTTTGTCTCATCCGGGCTGCTGGGATTAGGGTGGTGCCAATCCAAACAGTGGACTGATCCAGCAATCACCCAGCCTCAGTCCCATCACCCTTAACCCCAGCACTGAACCATGAATTAATCACAAACTCTAGGTTCAGCTGCCCCTGAAAAGTCCTGCACCCCACTGACTAACTGAGGTTTCGGGGGGCGTCTAGACCCAAACCATAACACCCATGATTTTACAAAGCATAATGTTATCGAATTCATGAGACCACATGTAATTAACATGTAAGATCAATCACAGAATAATAGCAGCTACTTTGTCTTTTACCATATTACTGATGAAAATACTACCACAGAGTACATTATCATGATTTGGGGATTTATATTAGAAAATGTGGAATAATTAAGGAGAAAAGACTGGTAATTCTCTTTAAAATAGCTTTCATGGACTTATAAATCTGAAATATTTTATTTTTAAAGTTAATTTTGGCCTTTTCAAAAGTTCCTAGCATCCTGCATCACAATTATAAGATAAGGAAGAGGATTACTGCTCTATATATGCAAGTATTTAATATTCAGATTCTTTTTCCTGCTGTGACCCTAGCGCAGTGCTGGCGAGCCTATGGCATATGTGCCACTGCGGGGCTTGGCTATCACTGAGAGCTAGGAAAGGTTTGCCACCACTGTCCCAGACCAAACTCCTTGTGTTGCTTATTACAAAATGGTACCCACGAGAGGGGCCCGGGGAGGAGTGAGCCCTTCCCTGCCTCTGCTGGACCCTCCTAGGTGGGAGCCGCAGCCAGGTGATATGAGTCCTCAGAGTCCACCAAAGGTGTTCTCCCCAGCCCATCCTTGGGGAACAAGAAGCCACCGAACTACCTCGTTGTAGATGCAGAAGATAGGTAAGTTGATGAGACAGAAGAGGTGGAGAGAAAACACCACCATTTGCAATGAACCCAAGCAAACCAGCTTAATGCACATGAAGAGATCCCTGAATCAATATGTCTTTACAAATTGTGATCTCCAGAGGGCTGGGTGTGGTGTTGGAGGAGGGACCTGTCTACACATCTATGAGGTGTGGTCAGAAATATGGTGCTTAAACTTTAAAAACTTATGATAGAAAAAGAACATCATCATTAATTTCCCTGCAAATACTCTCCCTTGCTTTGAACACACTTACCCCATCATTCACACAGTGTGTCTTTTACTATAATGACGTTTATTAGTCCACGTCTGTAGGACACCATGTTTACATCCCTGTGCACCTAGCACATCTTCTTTCTTCTCATTTCCCTCCACTTCTTCCCACCTCCCTCCATGTCTTGATCCCCTTCACTTCTGAGAAGGATCTATCTCCCTACCTCCTATGATCTATCTTTTATTTTTCTCTTTATTTGTACTTTGGGCTTCTCATATAAGAAAAACTATGTACTATTTAAGCACTTGTGTCCAATTTATTTCACTTAACATGGTCTCAGGGGTCATCCATTTTCCTATAAGTGACTCAAGTTCATTCTTCGTTGTGGCAGAGTAGTACTCCATTAAGTACCACATTTTCTTTTTTACCTCTTGTGTAGATGGAGAGATAACTTATGTCCAGGGGTCTCAGCATACTTGTGAAAAGCTGAATTAGAGTGCAATATTCTTTCTAGGACTTTGTATTTCTGTTTTCTGAAATAATGAATACCAGCTCTGAAGGAAGCTCTGCTGGATATCCGATGCTGTGTTCTGCCAGGGCTCCTTACAATACAGTGGAAACACACCCAGCTCAGTGTTCCTGGAAGCGGGATGGTTTTAGGTTCTGGGAGTCCACAGCACCTACTTCTGACCCTGACAGTGGCCCTCTGTCTGCTTAGGGTTGCTCTCCTCTCACCCTATATCATGGTTTATATCTGGGTGTCCCCCAGAGCCTCAAGTACTCACAGGTGGGGCTTTGGGGAGGTGACTGGGTCATAGGTGGGACACTGGATTAGTCCACTGAGGGGTTTATAGCTGGGTGAGATGAGGGAGATGGAGCCTGCTTGGAGGAGGTAGAGGAAGTGGTCACTGTGGGCATGGCCTGGATGTATTAACTCCCTCCTCTTCCCTTGATCCCTCCCACTTCTTCTCCATGCCATGGACAGTTTCTCCTCCACCATGCCCCTCTGTGATGCCACCCTGCCTTGGAGGCAGCTGACTATGAACTGAAACCTTTATAAAATAAGCCAAAGTAAGCCTCTTAAATTGTGGTATCAGGCATTTGGCCATTGTGCCCCAGCAATGACAAGGTAAAGATACCCCACACTCAGCCCCATCTGTGGCCGGGACCCTGGCCGCAGGCAGCAGGGTGGGGTCCAGCCCTGTGGCCCTGCTGGGTGGCTGAAGCTCCATCCTGGCCCAGTGAATCCTGCATGCTGCTCACGCAAAGGATGGAGCAGTGTGTGCTCCCAAGCAGTTTATAAATATTCCCTCAAAATTGTGTAACACGTTCAAAGGCATTTTTAATATTGTTTTAATTTAATTCTGGCACAGACAAATGTGCCTGCAAAATAGTTTCCCCTAAATCCATGTTAGTAGGTTCTTACAAACGAGGGGTGGAGACAGAAAAAAATGTCAGTTATGCCTTTCATATTCTAAAAGGAGAGCAAATACAGATTTAGAGAATGATGCGAAGGGGTCCGCACATAGGCTCACGAGCACGCACACTGGGGTGTGCTGTGGGGTGTGCAATTCAACCGCCTGTGCCAAGAACATCAAGGAAGAACTTCACTATCCTGCCTCCTTCCTGGCCTCACATGCCAGCTGACGGGAGCCAGATCTCCCCAGCCCCACTCTGGCCTTACAGCTCAACCTGACATGGGGTGTCCCAGCCCACTGCACACAGGCCCCGAGCCTGGCTGCCAGGTTTGTCCGCCAGGGATTGCCCAGCCCTGTCCTGCACCCTGTGGGCAGGCTTCCCCGAGCAGCAGTGAAGGCCTGGGGTTCTGGGACACACCACAGCCCCTGGGCGTGTCTATGCGTTCCTGCTCAGGCTCATGCACCTCCTGGCTTCCTCGGCCTTCCATGGGTGGGGCCCAGCACAGTCACCTGCTCCCCCCGTGCCAGCATGGACCCCACCCTGCTGGCTGCCTGTGAGGCAGATAGGACAGCATGCTTCTGCTCCAGCCTCCTCCCCAGCCAGGTATAACGTCAGAGCCCCGCAGCCTGTGTGCCCCAAGCATCCGAGGTGGCAGAGCCCAGGACAGGCGCCAGACCAAGACAGCATTCTCCTAGAACCCCCGAAGGACATGGTGACAGTTGCCCCTAATCTCTTTGGCATCCCTTTCACCTAGGGCACTTGAACCCTGGATGGGCTAGGTCTTAACAAGGGGGTGTCACCCCTGGGGTTCACACCTCCCATGTTTCCTAGGCTGAGGCTCCTGGCTGGGATGCTCCTGGGGGCCTCCATCAGGTCAGGTGGCTCTAAGCCGGGCAGGGAGCAGCATTTCTCGTAGCCCAGGACCTCCTTTCTCAAGCCATGGCCTGACCGGCATAGCTGATCTGTTCTGCAGGAATCTCTCACGGAGCATCCACAGTTGTCTGCTCTGAGAAATTTCCTATAATTCTGACAAATGCTAGTGCTCCCTGGACATGGCGGGGGGGGGGGGCATCCTGTGCTCACAGCAGCCCCACAGAGAAGCACGTCCGGCGTTTACAGTTGTGGGTGAGTGTGCACAGAAATGCACATGTCCCCTTCAGCTGCTATCCTGGAATAACCTCCAAAGATCAGCCTCTGAGTGCACCGCAAACCAGGAGCCAGTGTGGGCTGCTGAACACTGAGAGCTAAGTACATCCACAGAACTGCAGACAACCCTCCTCCTGTTTCCCCTGAGGAAAGCTCAGGACAACCGGCCCATGTCTCCTGCAGGAGGGTGACATTTGCCAACGTCAGTGTCATTCAGAGACACTGCCCCAGAAGGACGCTGAGTGCTTGAATTTCAGGGGCCACGACTGTGGCGAAAGAACAAGGGTCCTAACTTTTCTGACATTTCCAACACGGGAAGTGAGACCTACAGATGTGCCCTTGGGGGAAAATCCTGCTGTCCTGGTGTGGCCCCTGAAGATCACCCTGGGCGATCTGATCTTGTGGCTCTGATGATCTGAACTTGAGCGATGGTATCTACTCTCTCCACATGGAAACCCACTGCGCGGGAGCAGCAGTGTCAGGACTCTGAAACGGCCACGGAACCATTGCGAAGTCCCAGGAGCCTGTGTGTTTGCAGGCCACTTCCCCACGGTTAAGGTGCCCCGACCAGGCAGGACGCAGCGTCACCCAACAGTGGGCCACTCTGCTTTCTGCGGAGTCACCGGGCCCTGAGAACTCCTTTGTCAGGGGCAGCTCTGCAGGGTTTACTGACCGTCTGCGGAGGACCAGAGGCCTGAGGACAGTCTGATAGCACTGCCGTGCTGCAGAACCCTCCCTCGTTCCAGACGTGAGGAGAAAGGAAGCAGCCTGGGCTCACCACTCGGATGCAAAGTATTTCCCGGAGTCCAGGGTAGCCGGGCTCTCCAGTCCATAATTAAGCAGTAATCCCCTGAAACACAGTCATTACCAGCAGTTAATGACGACTTTGTTGGTTAACAGCTCGACCTGAAGCTGAGGATTGTTAACACTCTATCAAACCCCTAGTTACGAGGGCTGAGTTTTTATCCCAGCACGCTTGCACCGCAGCTGGACAGGGGTGCGGGCCCTGGGTGTCCCCCAGGGCTCATGAGCAGCTCTTTTCCAGCAGGAGAGGGCCGGGCGCATTCCATTATGTTTATGTAACAGTTGTTAACTGCGGAGGGCTGGTGCCACTCCGAGGGGCCCCGGTGCGACACGGGTTCAACTCCTTCCCTCTGCGCCTCAAAGAGACTGTTGTTGCTTTCTCCTTCTGCCGCGGAGGCCAGTGTTTGAGCCCTGTGGTTCACCCGGGGCATATTTATTTCAGTTTTCATAATGAAGGCACCCCGCGAGAGAGGCCAGGTTGGGAGATGAGGCTGAGAACCGGTGGGTCGCCCACCGGCCTTGGTCTGCCCAGGGAGGGTCTGCCACACTCTGTCCTCAGGCGCTCAGCCACCCTGGGGAACCTCCCTCTCTCTTTGGGTGAAACTAGCAGCCATCTAGTTGTAGCTAGGAATGCTACAGTTGTTAGCCAAAAAGGAAACAGCTTCCTTTCAGGGTTCTGGCTATCCTGATGGTCGTCCTCCTGACAAATGTGGGTCTGTCAAGGTGTCCGCTGAAAGATGAGTGGAGAAATAAAGCAGGGTGTGTGCCCAGGGGAATATTACGCAGGCAGAAAGAGTGAAATACTTTCACTTATGGTGACATGGACAGAACTAGAGGAGATGGTGTTCAGTGACAGAAGCCAGACACAGAAATACAAGAATCTGCCAGGGTTCCCAGGGCCCAGTGTGTCCACTCCACTCTGTGTCCTCCCGCCCATTTCTGCCGTGGCCTGATGGTGGCTCCTGTGGCTGTTAGGTGCTGGTGCAGGCTGTGCCCAGCACGTGCAGGGGCTGCCGAGCCCGCGGTGGGCCTGGCCTTTGGTCCACGAGGCCCGGGTGCTGCAGAGGGAAGCAGCCGGCCGGACTGTCACTGAGAACACAGGGTCCGCATGGTGCCTTCACTGTCGCCAAGCTGAGGGCCACTGTGATGGGCACAGGTGCAGGGAGCCCTCCACCAGGCCGAGGGGTGGCCGGGCACCTTTGGTTCCAAGGAGCTCTCTGAGGAAGCCATCAGAGAGTGACGCGTTTGCAGGGGTCTGGAAGAAGCCCAGGGCGAATTCTGTCCTTCCTGCGTCTGCTTTCACAGCTTCCTCCTCCACAATGCTATGGTTTTGCTCCTGCACTGCCCCAGTGAGTGGACACTCCACGGAGAACCGACTGCCACCAGGAAGGAGTGCGAGGGACAGGCTGCACCTCCTGTCTACACTGTCACTGCCCCTGCTGACCACAGAAGGGTCTGTGTCACACCCACCTGCTTCCTGTCAGCCTTCAGGCAGCGGTGTGTGCTGGGTGAGTCTGTGCTTCCTAGGTGGGGCTGGGGGCCCCAGTGACCTGCTGACCACCATGGCATGTGAAGTCCAGGAGCCTATGTCTTCTACAAGAGGGAGCAGACAGTAGATGCCTCACAGGGCTCCACACCAGGCCCTGGCCTCTGCAGTCCAGCCCCTGGCTGTAGCTCCCAAGAGCCTCCCTCCCATAGCCCACAGGTGCAGGGTCACTGCCTTTTTGTTCCCCTCTAGACAAGTGTGACGTCCTCTAACAAGGAGCGTGTCTTCCCAGTGCACTGCAGTCCAGGCTGCTGCCGCCCAGACTGCGCCGGCCTGGATTCAGTGGTCAGTGTGCACAACACCAAGATTTGGGGAGATATTTCCGTCACTCACAGGCTTTCTGTGGGTCCCGTGAAGTCTGAGGTCTCAGGGGACAGAGTGTCTCTCCTCCTCTGCATCCTCACAGAGTGGTGAGACTCGCCACCCACAGAGGGGTAGATGTGCTAGCTTGAGGGAATCCTGGCACCTGTGTCCTTGAACAAGCGCTGGGCCAAAGGGCTTCACCCCTGTGTCAGCTGGCTCCCTGTCCTTGGCCATGAGGTCTCAGGTCTTCAACCCAGGAGGAGAATGTAATCTGGCTCATGTTTCAGAGGCTTCGGCCTCTGTTGCTCAGCTCATGCTTTGGGCCTGGGTGAGGCAGGCATCAGGGCAGCAGCAAAGGTCTCTCCGCACAGCATCAGGAAGCAGACTGAGAGCAGGAGGGGGCCGGGCACCAAGTCCCCTCCAAGGCCACGCCCCTCATGACATCACGGCCTCCTCCTTCCGGGCCAGGCCTCCTCCTTCCAAGCCCGGCCTCCTCCTTCCAGGCCCTGCCTCCAAAGGCACAAACCTCCCTGCAGCATCCCCCGCTGCAACCCTAACATGGCTGTTAGACCTTGGTGTTTGGGGCCACTTAAGGCCACAGACATTGCAGCCTCTACCCTTGCAGATCTGAACTCCATCTCTGGACACACCTGGTTTCCCGTCTTCTCTGACCCCCATGGGGCGACAGCCGTGGCCACAGGGACTTGGCAGAGATGGTCTGCTGACTGCCGGGCAAGGGGTGAACGTGGAGTGCTCTTAGCCTTCCAGCCGTTCTAGGGCTTCCTGTGTTTCTCATTTCATATCATTGTATTCGAATCTGAGGTCTGCTACAGGACAGTGAGAGACAGAGGCTGCACTGTGTCACTGTGCCCTTGGTGAGGGGGTGAGTGCTCCTGTTCTCAGTAAATCCCACCCGCCCTCCACGTCCTTCTCCCACCCCTTGAGCCGCCCTCCTGGATGGGTCTCATCTCTCCACTTCATCTGTATTTCCCTCCTCATGCAGCATGGCTTCCTCTCGTCTGATGCCCCAGGGAGAGACTGACTACTTCTCAGCATTCTGAGTGGCTTGGCATCTCAAAGTAGCCCTTGCTCACTGCCAAGGCTCCATCTGGTCCTCACCCTCCCGTAGACCATGTGTCAGAGAATCCCCAGAGTCAAACCCGCAGCATTCTTCGTGGAGGTCACATTTCTCAATTTCTGTCTTAGTTGCTGCTAGTTCTAAGAAGAGCTGTATCTAAAGTCTGCAGAATAATTGTGTCCTTTCTCCACAAAGTGGGAGAACTGTCCCTGGTGGTCACTGGTCACTGAGCATTCATGGTGGCCTGGAGGGCTGGTGGCCTGAACCGATGACCCAGTGCACAGCAGGGGCTCTGTCAGCATGCAAGGCTGCCAGCCCAGAACTGGGCTTCTCTGCCCCTGCGACACCCGTCCTCCATGCCAGGGATGCAGGTTCAACAGCAGCTGCCTTCAGGAAAGTGGATCACAGATCAGCTTCCCTAGATGTAGGGGGAAAATCACCACCACAACAAAAAAACCCACTTTGGCTATTTTTCATAGACCTCTTTCCTTGATTTTTGAGTGTGGGATTGAGTTTGTAGCCCATTATTCTGAGGAGTTCTACTATAACCATTGTGAAATACCAGATTCTTAGAGTACAGACAAATTTGGTTGTTTGAAAGCCCTAAGTTATGTACAACATGCCCCCTAGTGAGTGAACACCCTATAAGGAAACTCACCATCACCCCAGTGGGTGTCACCCAGGACCATGATGTTAGTCATGTGAAATTACCGCCAGAGAGCGTTTGTTTTCTTGTGTTACCAGGGTATCTTAGCAAATAGGGTTCAAAGACATTTTAAGGTTTTTACCAAGTTTGGTGCTTGGACATTATATGGCTGAGTACGATTTCTTACCTCATTGACTTAAAGACAGATAAGATTCTGTGCCACCTATACATGACAGACACAGGACACCAAGCTAAATGAGACACACACGTGTCCCTGGAGACAAGTGGCCCATCACGTAGCTGAGAAAGGGACTTTTATATCTCATACTGAACTTTCCTTTGGAGAGGAAAATGAATCTGACTCACATATGTAAATGATGGCCCCCTTTTAAAAAAATAAGTAAATGAATACTAAAAAAAATAAATTAGATTATTTCTCTTATAGTTCATTTGAAGATCCATTCCATGGCTCCTGTTTGGAACTCTAGGTTGTTTGTTTTGTTTTCAGTATAAATACGCCCTCCAGGGTGCAGGGAGGAGATCTCCCTCTGGCTTTTGGATTCAGGGCCCTGAGCAATTGCCAGCATGTGCTGATGGGAAGCTTGGCGAGGCCTGCTACTGAAAGCAGTCTTCCAGTGTCTCTGGCCTTTCTGCTCTACTCTGTCTCCTTAGCAGTCTTGTCTCCTTGGAGGGTTTAGACTTGCATAAAAGTGAATGGTCCTTCCATTCACATGGACTAATACAGCCGAGAAATTGGAAAGTGAGTAAGTGAACATCCTAAAAGTTTCTTTTTTTCTTTCTTCTTTCTTTCTTCTTTCTTTCTTTCTTTCTTTCTTTCTTTCTTTCTTTCTTTCTTTCTTTCTTTCTTTTTCTTTCTTTCTTTCTTTCTTTCTTCTTTCTTCTCTCTCTCTCTCTCTCTCTATCTTCTTGAGACAAGGTCTTGCTACGGAGTACAGGCTGGCCTTGAACTCACTATGTAGCCCAGGCTGGCCTTGTATTCGTGTCAAGCCTCCTGTCTCAGCCTTCCTAGTGCCCAGCTTACTAGTTCTTAAGAAAGCTGGTAGTGTGGTAAGCTGTGATGACAGCACAAATGCTCAACTCACCTAAGAAAATCCTTTTGTTTAGGAATTCCGTCTAGTCTCCCATGTCACAAAAATGCCCAGGAAAAAGAAATCAATGTTCTCAATTACATTATTGACATATAACTCTAAATCAAATTCTAGGGAAAAGAATTGGTAACTCAAAACAGAGATATTTCCAGCCAGTTTCAATAATCTGTGAATTACATGTCAATATCAGGCACAAAACACACATACCCACTCAAAGAAGCCCTTGCTAGCTGGTCACATGATTATAGTCTCGTCATCTTCCCCTAATTTCTATTTGAGGATGATCACTTTCCCATCAACTCAACCTTTAAATCAAAGGTGAATCAGGGAATGCATGCCGCTCTTCATCAGATTTATCTAAGTCCTTTCTCCCTTGATTTCCTGCTCATTTCATCCCGCCCCCACGGACTCATCTCTGCATAATCAAGCTGTTGTATCAGACACAGAGGCAGTCTGCAGTGGGCAGAATATATCAATTAAAAAGTGAGTTAGCAAATGAAAAGGCTTTCATGTGCCCGCATATCCCTGAGCTAGATTAGAGTAGCTGGGAGCAGGCTGGGTAGCCAGCTCATAGCCTGGGGAAAGTTTGTAGGCAATGTTCATTTGCACAACCGACTTGCTAGAAAGACCCCCTTGGAGTGATGTGCTCACAGGCACAACAAAACACCTGCTTGAAGCGGAGACAGAATGCCAAGCTGGAGAGAGATCAAAAGAACAGGGAGATGATCATCCCATGCACGGCAACCACAGCAGCACCCGATAGCCACGGCCACTGTCCACAGCTGCTGGAACGGGTGGGCATGCTGGGCTGCACAAGCAGAAATTATTAACCGGCAGCAGCCTTGGCTCAAAACCATCATGGGTGGCAAAGATATGTCAGGTCCAATTCAGACACACAAGCACCTTCAGAGCCGGGAAACAAAAGGTTGTGCTGCCTTGGGCCAGTCCAATTTTCCCTGGTTCCATTTGTTTCTGCCCATACCTGGAGGCTTCTCAACAGTCCTAATTGTCTGGGGTTCCTGAAGGGGTGGAACACCTCCGGGGGCCTGCCCAGGAGGATTCTGGGCAGTGGGGTAGAGAAGGAATTCCTTCGTGAAAACTGTGCCTGAAGGACCAGTGGAAACACACTCCTTTTTGGTACAACCACTCCAAGAATGGGCCGGAAGGTCTGCGAGCCCCCCGGAGGCGGGGTGCGGGAGGACGTAGCATGCATGTGCACTGTGCCAAGGGAGCAGAAGCTCTTTGGAGGGCTGGGAGAGACCTCAAAAAGCAGAGTAAGACGCGGATAGGGGAGTCGTGCTGAGGCTCAGGCGAGGGAGGAGGGTCCACCAGCTGTGTGACTGACTGTGCAGTGGTGGCTGTCGCCCTGGTCCTCTCCTGTGCAGACAGCCTCGGCTTCATGTCGGGAGACCTGGAGGGACTTAGATGGACCGGGTGAGCCAGGGCTTCTGACCTTACCTCCAGCAGCCTGGACAGGCCGGACCCTGGGAAGCTGGGAGAACCTGGAGATTTGCAAATCTCCCATTAGTGCTTGACCTGGCTGGCACACAGGTGTGCACGGTCACTCCCAGTCTGTATGCTAGGGCTGTTTAAACATGTCTAAGGCTTTTATTTTCCTTGCCATCTGTGTGTTGGAGGGATTTGAGGAGAGGGACCACAGTTGCTCTAACTGTGCTTATCTACATCTTTGGGAGAGTCGTGTTCCTGCTTGGATGTTCTGCCCCACTTTCTTGTGATACTTTGAGAAGGCAGGAGTCGGGGAAGACTGTGCCCATCTTCTACCTGTCCTGAGCATTTTCTAAACTGCTGTTTCTTCCTGTAGTGACGGTTGTTTGATGGACCCCAAGGTGCCAGATTTCTGGTGCACATCGTCTCTGGCTGCCCTGTGCGCGTGTTTCCGGAAGAGATTAGCATCTTGGTTGGTGGATGGAAGGAGCAGCTCTTTCACTCTGTGTGGGTGGACATTGCCCACCTGCCATGGTCCTGGATGGACAGGACAGAGGGATTAAGGAGAGCTCCACCTCCCCTCTGCTCCTACTTGGTGGGGCGCTGGTCCTCCCCTCTCCGGTGACTCTTCATGCTCACCCCTCCACCTGGAGGTGCAGTCAGCTCTCAGGTGAAGCCACCCTCGCACTCTCAGGGCCCCCAGCCTGTGGGCGGCGTGTCATGGGGGTCGCCGTCTCCACCATCACAGGAGTTAATTTCTGACAACACACACTGTCTACACTTGAAAGTATCCCAGGTCCCAGGACTCAGGAGACCCTTAGATCCTTAACAGCCAGGGGTCAGAAGCAAGCAGCATTCACCACACTGCCTCGGCCAGTATTGAACTTAAACATGTTTTGTGTAAACATTAATTTTCATGTACTCTGTTTGAGTTTTCTAGGTTCTTAATTTTCTTACTTCTGAGTAACTCAGTAGTGGTGTGCTTGTCACAGTTTTCCACAGAACAGAAATGTTTTAGGAAGTCAAGCTTTTCATTTTTGGAGGTACTTCTGGTGTTGTCTGAAAAGTTATCACCATACCCTGGGTGCTGTGGCTTATACCTGGGTGTCCCCCGAAAGCCTCATGTGCCAGGACTGGAGGCTTGTGAAGATGTCTGGATTGTGGGCTCTATGCCTGGGTTGCTGGGGTGGAGTTAGGAGGTGGGGTCACTGGGGTGTGTCCTGGAAGGGTGCATGTCCCTCTCCAGCTCCCTCTGCTGCTTCCTGTGGGGTGTGAGCGCATTTTTCCTCCTGACCTTTCCACCATGCTGCCTACTGTGCAACGACTCAAATTTCTAGAACACGAGCCCAAGTAACCCACTCCTTCTTCAAGCTACAGGTGTCTGATACTTTGCCCCAGCAAGGAAGACAGTGACTAAGACCCCAGGAGTCTAGGTTTTCAGCTCTGCTACTTTTTTGTAGCTTTATAGTTTTGTACTTCACAGTTAGGTTTGTGATCCATTTGGAGGTAATTTTTGTGAAGGGCGTAAGATCTGTGTCCTGTCTTCCCATACGTATCCACTGTTTCCAGGCCTGTCTGTTGAAGACACTGCCTTTGCTCCATTGTGCTGACTTTGCTCCCCATCTAAAATAGTTGGCTATATCTATATGGGTCCATTTCTGGCAGTTTTTGTGGTATTGGGGATTGAACCCAGGGCTTCACACATGCTAAGCAAGACCTCTACTACTGAGCTACCTTCCTAACCCTTTCTTTTTTTTGGAGCTAGGGTTTCCCTAAATTACCTATGCTGGCCTAGAATTTACAGTGTTCTTGCCTCAGCCTCCCAAGAACCTCTCTGGGTTCTTTATCACATGCTGTTGATTTGCTTGTTCCTTTACCAATACCATGCTTCTTGATCACTGTGGCTTTATAGTAAGTCTGACGTTAGGTGATATCAGTCCTCCTTTGTTCTTCAACATGAACTTGGCTACTTTAGTACTTTCACCTCTTCAAATAAATTTTAAAAAGGTGTTTATAAATATCTACAAAATAAATTCTGGAGTTTTGATTGGGATTGCATTGAATCTACAGATTACACTGGGAAGAACTGACATCTTGAAAGTATTGAATGATTCTGACCTGTGAATGTGGAACATCTGTCCATCTGTTTTTTTTTTTTGATGTCTTTTGTTTCTTTGATTTGTTTTATCAGAGTTTTCTAGTTTTCCACAAAATTTGTTAGACATATATAAATATTTTTGAGTGGCAATATAATTTTGGAATGTTTTTAATTTAAAATTCTACTTGTTTATTTTAGTTTTATAGGAAAGAAACTGACTTATTTTTATTAAAAAATAATTAGTCCTGCAACCTTTCAAAAATTGCTTCTTCATCCCAGTTTTCTGGGTTTTCCATTCTTTTGGATTTTCTATGTAGATGATCATGCCATGTTATCTGTAAATGAGGATATCTTATCTCTTTAACTTCTGTTTACATTTTCTTTTCTTACATTATTGCCGAAGAAAGGAATTATAATTTTGAAAAACAGTGACAAAAAAATCCTTATTTTATTAGTGATCTTAACAAAAAAAATGTTTGGAGCTTCTTATGATTAAATAAGAAGGTAGCTATAGGTTCTTTTTCAAGATGAGAAAATTTCTATTTATTCCTAATTTGCTAAAAACATTTTAAATGAATGAATGTTAAATTTTGTCAAATGCTTTTTTGCATATTTTGATACAATTTTGCTTCTTTAGTCTTTCAACTTGATGGATTATATTAATTAATTTTCAAATGATGCATTCCTTTGATGCATCTGACTTCCTAATGGTTTATGATTTTTTCCATAAATTGGCAGATTTCATTTAATAAATTTTTATTCAGAATTTTTGTACTAATGTTCATGAGAATTAATAGTTTGATGTTTCTCTTCTTGAAATGTTATTGCTTGGCTTTGGTAAATTGATTAACTAGGCTGACCGAGTAAGTTAGAAGTACTCTTCTGGGCTCCTATTGTTTTGGAAGATACATAGGGAAATGGTGCCATTTCTTAAGTATTTGGTAGAACTCACTGGTGACTGATTCCTTGTATTTTGAATGAGTAAGTATGGTATAGAACTATTCTGATTTTTGTTTCTTTTTGTGTGAGTTAGAGGATTGTGTCATTCAAAGAACTGGTGCATTTCACCTAAGTTAGCTTCGTAGATTTGTTTATTACATTCTCTTTAACATCCATATAAACTGTCATGGTGTCCTTTCTTTCATTTATGTAATTATATTAGTAATTTATGTCTTCCTCTCTTTTAGTATTAGATATTCTGGATAGATTTTTACCCATCTGATATTTTCAAAGAACTAGATTTTAGTTCTGTTGTTTTTGTTTTTCTTTTGACTTCTTTATTTTAATTACTATTAACTTTTGTTCCAATTATCATTGTTATGTTATTTTGCTTTAGCTTTTTCATTCTTTTGTGTAGCCTCCTAGACTATAAACTTATATTATTAGTTTCAGTGCTTTTAAAAAATTTAAGTACATTCATTTAATGCCATAGATTTCTTTCTAAGCATTCTTGTTGAATCTTATAAAGTGTGATAAATTACATTTTCATTTGTTCTTAATTGAAACTATTTTTAAATTTCTTTCCAGGTTATTTTCTTTGACACATCTGTTGATTAAAGATGTTTCAGGGGCTTTTGCCACTATATGAGATTAATATCCCACTGTGGTCTGTGAGCAGGCATTGTAAGATTTCAGTTCTTTTAAATTTTTAAGTTGTGCCTTATGCTTTCAAATTTGATTTCTCTTTGTGGATATGTTACAGGAGCATGAGAAAATGTGTAATTAGCTGCGTTCAATGACATAATCTGAAGATATCAACTGGTGTGTGCTGATTGATGGTTCTGTTGAGTTTAATATGTCTTTCCCACCTGCTGCATCTGTCTATTGCTGAGAGAGGGTGTTCAGTTCTCGTACTCTGATAGAGGATACATCTGCTTGTCTTTGCAGTTTTATTAATCTTTTGCAATGCATAGTTTGATTCTGTCATAATAAATATTACTATATTTTTGTCTCTTTTATGATTCTATACTGCTGCTATTTTTTCCTAATTATCTCCCTCCCTCTACATCTGTTATGGATGAAATTAATACAGCTGCTCTCACTTTCTTTGATTATTGTTAGCATGGTATATCTTTGGCAATCCAATTCATTCCACATACATGTGTCTTTATAAGCATTTTCTATTAGGTAACGTATATTTGAGATTTAACTTCAGTCCATTCTGCTAATTTTTGTCTTTTATTTGGTGTATTTAGATATCAGTATTCAAAGTGATTATTGATATACTTGGATTAATGTCTCATATATTTGTTACTATTTTCCTTTTTCTCCTTGAATTTTTTGTTAGTACCTGCTTGCATAATGATTATTTTCTTTGTGGGGTGCTGATACCGCTACCTGACCTTAATTGTTTTTATGCCCCTGTCTCTTGGTCTCTTGCCCATTTACAAAAGATCTACTCGCTGATTCCTATTGTCTAGCTTCTAGTTTGCTCTTCAAGTTAATTATACTTGGAGTTTATCCTATAGGAGAAGTCATGTGATGTTGAAGCTCTTGTGTTTGATTTATTTCACTTAAGATTTACTGACAGCAGCACTATCTTCTATTTGTTGTTCTTGGGCTTGGTTCCTATTTTTGTCTCTTATGTTTTTAATTGAACATTTTCATGATTCAATTTTCTCTTCTTTCTCATCACTCTAATTTTTGCTTTTTTGTGGGAACCTTCGAGCATGAAATACACACCCACGACTAATCCAAGTCCATATCCACATAAATCTATGTTTCTTCACGTACATGTATTTTATAACAAAATATTTCTAGTTCTTCCCTCATCCCTTGTATCATTGCCAACATTCATTTTATTATACATAAGCATAAATAAATGCATATATGCACACATTTATGTGAGCAAAGATATGCACATATTTGAATGCATTGTTTCTGTCATCTTGAACAAACATCTATAATTTATTATCAAAAGAAGAAAAACAGGAGTTTCTAGTTACTTTTCACTTCTTAGTTTTCCAAGGCATTTACTTTTTATATAATCTGTTTTTGGACTATAATCATCCTCTTCCTAGCATTTCTTGTAAGAAAGCACAACTGTCAAAAATTCCCTCAGTTTTTATTTTCCTAAGAAAATACTTCTCTCTTCTTATCTTCAGTGGTCAGTTATTAATTTCTTGGTTTTGTGCTCTAACGTTCCTTCCATATTTGATTCTGGTTCTGATGTTTGTTCAGTTTCTTCAAATCATGTTTTTCCTTTGTCTGTTGTATCTTGTCTTTTTGTGGCAAGGAGGACGCAAAGCTCCGGAGTCGCAACTGGGTGACACGGTGGGAGGTGTGTGAGGCGTGTTCTGTGTGGTCCAGGACCAGGCCTCTGGCACAGGGGGGACCTGCCCCCGAGCTGTGACCCCCAGTCACACATCCCTGCTCTGCCCATCTCCAGTGGGGCCGGTGGCAGTGTGGGCTGGAGCTGCTTCCTTCCATCCATGGAAAGCAGGAGCTGGCTACCCTGCTTATTTCCTTTCCCTCTGGTTGGTTGGCAAAGTCCAGCAGTTTAAGCTCTGGTAAAGTAGCTTCTCCTGGTGAGCACTTTTAAAGAAAAACAGCATGCTTCAATGTATTTTAATTTATTACATGTTTAAATCATTCTTTTACTCTTCTCACTTGCGGAAGCACAGGCGGATATTTTTTCCAGAATTTGCTGGTGGAGACCTGGCAGAGTTCCAGGTGGTCATAATACAAAAAGCCCAGGGTCCCCTTTGGCTGGGTCCCCCTGGAGCATCGACTCGGGTTTGTCCAGGGTGCACATCAAGCCACCTGTCAGTTCGTGCCCAGGTCCTTCTGCCCTGGCACTCGGCCCAGGGAGGGCTGGGCGAGGATGCTCTGGAACTACCTGTCGCTCTCCCAAACTGCAGGCTGCTCCTGGCCCTGTGACGTCACTTGTCTGGGGCTCTAAGATGAGCTATTGATTTTTCACTTTGATCATCTTTTTCCTTGTAAGGAGAGCGCGGCAACCTCAAAGCTCCTAGTCAGACAGACAGAAAAATAAAAGCCCCAACTTACAGATTTTAAAAGGTGAAACGATATTCCTCCATAAGGTTTTCTGAGAAGGGGAAATTCATTTTATGTCTAAGGTACATTTATTGTTTTGCAAATCTTATTTTTTTCTTTAAAAAGTTTTACCTTGTGATTTCTAAGGACCCTGTAACCGCAGTGACACTCACAGATGCATAAACCAATGAGCTGAAAGTCAGGCAGATAACCCTCCCGGGCTCAGCTCCAGATACCGGGTTTCCATCTTGCTTACGTTTAACTCCTGCACAGCTTTCTGCTGCACAGGTGACCACCTGCTCTTTGAGGTATTATTCCCAAAAAGACACCTTCCTCAAATGTCCTTTCACAAAGGTCCCTGTGTGGGGAAGGGACACGTGGCTGAGAACCTGGAGAAGTGCACTGCATCTTAACATGCGACCTGTTATCCGTGGTGACCGTGGAGTCACCTGTCACTTTCCCTATATGCGCTGTCCGTACCTACAAAGTGACCATGTTAACAAGTTGATCCTTCCACTTCAGAGGACTTGGGGACATTAGTGATTCCATACTACACAGCAATGTAGGGGCTGTCACGACAAACCCCAACACATCAGTCATCGCTTCCCCCGAAGGGGGGGGGGTCCTGAAAGATGAGAGACGGGAAGGTGGAGTTTCAATCGCTGACTTGTCCACTTCTCTTCCTCTGACAACGAGGAGACGTCCAGGGCCGCCTGGAACCCGGTAGACATAGGAGAACTCAAAGTCATTTGCCAGGTCTGGAACCAGCTGGAGAAAGCCAAGGGCATGGGGCTTGATCTGCAGGCTGGGAGGAATATGTCCCATGAAGTGACTGGGGTGGAGGTACCATGGTAGGAGAGGAAACTGGATTGCTGAAACTTTGGAAAAATGTAGACCCGGATTCAAAACCTTCCATGTTTCCTGTTTTCAGATGTCTTTTAGAGTGGGGGCGGGGTGTGTCTTCTTTGGAGGGTTTTCATACCAACTGATTAAGGCAATGATTGCATGAGAAGTCACACTGTCCTTTATACAGCTCCAGTGAATGGTCACTGCCCTGGCACTGGTGTGGCGTATCTGGTGTAGCAAGTGGTGACCTGCTCCACTCTTGTGAAATGCCACCTGCTGAAAAGTCCAGGCCAGAGGCCTGGTGGTGAGGAGCTGCCTTTGCCGGGTGGTGAGGAGCTGTGGTTCTCAAGGTACCATGTGCAGCCTTCCCTTCCAGTACAAGCTGGCTGCAATTTTTCCAGAACGGCGCTTCCCCCCAGCGGCTGATGTCACACAAAGTGACCGCAACGCAGAGTTCACGCTGCTGAAAAACATGTTGAGCCAGGTGCAATGGTGCACGCCTGGGATCGCAGCTACTTGTGAGGCTGAAGCAGGAGGACTGTGAATGTAAGGATAACTTACATAACACAGTGAGATCCTGCCTGAAGGAGAAGGAGAGGACAGGGAAGAAGGAGGAGGAAGAAGGGGAAGGGGGCGGGGTCAGGGAGGAGAGAGAAGACAGCAGAGAAGAGCCGAGGAAAACATATCAAACAACAGAACAATTCCAGCTGTGAGCCACAGGCACACATGGATTTGCTCCTCTGCTGTTGGAACTGCTGTGTCGCTCGGTTTCCGCTGTACAGGGTGACAGTCAGTGAGGGAGGAAGGAAACCGCACCGTGCTCTGCACCAGGACGTGGTTCTGAGTGATCGCGCGGTTGCGCAAATCTGTGATGCATGTATCCTGAGTTTTCCTGCTTACGGAGGAGCAAATGATTGGTAGAAACACCGCAAAACTGCTCCTGACAGGAAGGCGGAAGAGGAGCACAGAGTCCCTTCCGGGCCCTTGGCAGAGGTGAGGAGCCGCTCGGCCGGGAGGTGGTGGCAGTGAGGCAGGCGGTGTCCTCAAGGGCTCTGCCCTGGCAATGTGTGGTGCCAGCCTCACCCTCCGCCTGGAGCCTGGCACAGAGCTGCCTTCAAGGTCCGTGCTTCACCCGGGCCCTGCTGTGCCCTGCAGGTCCTTAAAATACAGAGACACGATTTCGAAGAGGTTTTAGAAACAGGGACTGAAGCTTTAGACCCTGGGAGGACGGAGCACACACGAGCGTCTCCAGTCTCGTCTGAAGCCACTCGCTCCTGCGGGCGCTGACTGACAGCTCTAATAAATGCTCCAATCTCGGAGCCGCCCGCTCCCGCGCCGGTGCAGCAGCGACTGTCAGATGCATCAAATGACATTAGAAATGCAGACGCGACGTGGCCCATGGTAATGTGTTATTTAAAACGTATGAGCCCAAATGAGGGCTTATTTGCTCCAAATTGAAATTTATAGTTTCATTTTGGGGCGCTAACTTGAATATTGATGGCGCCTGGGCAGGCCGTTATGAGACGCAACGGGAAGCGGAGTGAGAGGCCGCGGTGCGCAGCAGCGATTATGGAAATGTGCGGACCTCGTGTCAGAAACGGGTCCCCACACCACGCTGACGCTAAGTGCTCACGGCAGCTTGGGAGTCGCGGCCAGCAGCCCTGTTTGTCAGGATTTGATTTGTTTTGGCACCATGCGCCTTGAATGCAGAAATAAACAAATGCAAAACAAAGGAAGGAAGAAGAAAAGAAAGAAAATCATTGGTCAGTGTCCTTCACACCTTCTAGAGGCGTGAACTTCAAAGCCCCCGAGCCCCGGCATGTGGGTGGCACTCTGTCACCTGGCAGAGTCGTGAGGAGTTCTGTTTTACTGCAGTTGAAATTCAAGTCTGTTCACCTAACAAACACTAAGAGCCACACCAGGCTAATGGTCAGAGACTCAAGTCCAGCAGAATTCCTGTCTTCCAGGGTCCTGCAGTCCAGGGAAGAGTGCGAATTAAGCTCACAGTGTACCACATGTGACAGCTTTTAAAGTAAAACAAGTAAAATAGTAAGTAAAAATAAAATACATGACAAGAAAAATACAAAAAATAAAACAGTTTAGGAAGTCAAATAAATGAGAATACATAATGAGTGCAGTCTGGAAAATGGGAGCAATTAAAAGGGCAGTTAACTAAAAGGCGGCAGAACTCCGGTCCAGGAACTCCTTGGTAATGTAAACCCTAACTGCTCCCGGGTGGACAGCTCTGTCCTCCTGCAAGGTGAAGAGCAGCCCTCAAGTCATGGCTGCGTGGGCAAGGACCGCTGTGGTTTTTCTTCTGCTTCCGGGCAGTTCTTAAAGGGACACTGCTCCTCCCTGCACAGTTCCACATGCACTTCTGACTGCTCTGAGTTGAACAAGGCCTGGCCTGGGCCTGAGGAGGCCTCGTCCTAGAGGACACTGGGGTACAGCTGTTGCTCTCTCTTCCTCTGTGGGACTTGCAGGCTTCCATCTCCCCTCAGGTGGGGGACAGTGTGGCTCAGGACCGCGGTGTGATTCCATTCCAGGCAGCGGACTGCAGGGTGACATGCAGCACAGGAAAGAAGGGTGGAAGAAACCAGTGGCCTCCCTGGCGTGCCTCTGGGGAATGGAGCCTCCTCCTGTGATATGCAGACAACCAAAGAACAAGCACTGTCACGCAGGACAGGCATCTGTGCTGGTGGCACAGGGCAAGCCCAGCCTGGTGCATGCTGAGGAAGGGACAGGCTCAGAGACTTGGCATGCCGGATCAAGGGCTCCTAGGTCTCCAGACTCTGGCGCTGACACCTGGGCAGCTTTCTGGATCCCTCTAAGGAGCTGGCCTCTAGGACTCTGCTCAGGAAGTCAAGCACTGGGAGCTATGGTGACTCCCTTCCTCCTGTGTCCCACAGCAGAGGACCCCAAACCACAGGCGCTGGGCCGATACTGTCCCCAAGTCTATCAGGAGCTGGCTGCAAAGAAGGAAATGAGAGTGGGCAAATGAGAGAAGCTTCATCACGTTTTCAGCCACAGCCCATCTCTACCATCAACACCTGAGCTCGACCTCCTGTCAGATGTGTACCTACATTCAATTCCCTAAGCATGCCAGCCCTAGTGTGACCTGCACAGGTGAGGGATCTAAGTGAGCTCTCCTTGTGAGAATCTGATGCCTGATGATCTGAGGTGGAGCTGAGGTGGTGATGCTAGCACTGGGGAACAGCTGCAAATGCAGATAAGCGTTAGCAGAAAGGTTTGGCTGCAGGGAGGCCACAATAAGTTAACTGCTTGCAGACTCAGATCAAAACCCTGTCAGTGAGAGGCAGTGTCAGTTGAGCTGCATTTTGTGGTAGGTTTTATAGCGGCAAATGAATTGAGTACTTCAGTTGTTCAGCTGCATTTGATGTCAAGCTTAAATTTAGAATCAGATACGTGCTTTAGTCCACGCATAGCCAGCCTATGATTTTATTTATGACTCTGTCCACCTGTTTCCTGCACTCTGCACTTGTTTTAGCCACAGCTTTGGTAATCTCACAAGCTAACTCTAGTCAATATAAGTAAAAAACAAGTGTCATCTGAGTGCTTCTTATAAAAGGGAGGAAGATCCTCCAAATCATGCCTTCCCCATCCTAGGAAAAACCGTTTTCCATAAAACTGGTCCTCAGTGCCCAAAACATTGGGGACCTACGGGCCAATGTCCCTGATACAATGGCAGAGCTCAACTTCATCTGCAATGCTAGGCAGAGGTGTCATAACCAGGACATGGACAATTAATAACTTTTGCTTAAGATTATAGCCAAACTCTTAAAAATACAGAAGACAATTCACAAGTGCTTATTAAAAGTCTGACATGTGTGAGATGTAATTCATCACAGTCACCAGAGTGCATTATTCCCTGTATGAGGGCCCGAAAGAGATCTGGACGGGCCAGGGTCTCTGGACCAGCAGGGCCTTTGCTGGTGTCTGAGCACTGACGCAGGGAACTGAGGGCCAGGGCCGGCCACTGATACTGAGCAAGTCAATGGCTTCACCCTGTTCATTGTGTAGGAAACACGAAGTACTCACAGAGGCAGTGACTTCTGTGTTCTCCTACATCGTGTGTATGCATCTAACTTGCTATAGACTGGATACCCGTGTTACCCCAACATCCATACAGTATGCTGAAATCCCAACTCCATGTTCTAGGATTTGGAGGCGGGCATTCAAGAGTGGGTCGGGCCATGACAATGAGCCCTGTTGAATGGGATTAGTGCCCTGTAAACGAGGCCAGAGAGGCCCCCCTCCCCTCCACACGGTGAGAAGTTTCCACACAACCTGCTTCTGCTCCTTGGATTTCCCAGTCTCCAGAACCATGAAAAATGCCTCTGTTATTTATAAGCCATGAGCACTGTGGTGCTCTGTCACAGCAGCCTGCGCACACTGAAATAAAGTTATAGCCAAGTCCTTTCTCCACCTTCTCAAACTATGTTTTTCTTTAGGAAACATTCCATGTGTTAAGGTAACCTTGGAGATTTACAAATACAAATTAATCTCTGTATGCATTATAACAAAATAGTCACTATTTTGAAATAATTAGGAAAAATATTTTGTATATTCAGACACCCATTCATCACAATGTATGTTATTATTAATATAAACATTTTACATTTATTATATATTATATATACTGATACATTTTTAATCCCAAATTTGCCAGTGAGAGCAGTGAATTACTAAATAAGTGGATGACTTGACAAATTTCTGAGTTCTGATTTGGTGTAGTTTCTCAGCTATAAAAGTGAAAATAATAACATTTGAAGCACTGACCCTGCTACATAATAAATTAATACTGTGACATTGTGTAGCACTTATCTTATTCAGTATTTAAATTTTGTTGGCTATAATTATTAGAAACATAAATGTTTGCATTACTAGTTTTATGAAATTTCCAGAACAAGTCACTAATCAAAACCTCCATGCTGATTAATACATTATATTCAGAATTTCAGTATATTTTGAATTGGGGAATCATAATCCCCCGGTGGTTGAGTTGTTGAGAATAGACATGTAATACCTTTCTCAAGATTACTATACTCTTCTGGTCCCCCTTAAATAAAAGGAGAATTTCAATATCAAACACATAAAATATCATTAAAACAAAATTGTCAAAATGCTTGTCACAAGTCATGTGTTCTTTCTTGTTTCTTAAATCATAAGCTGTGCTATAAATGCTTTTGATCACTGTAATATACTTGCATACATCATGGGAAATATTTAGGTTGAACCTCAACAAATTACTTTTTTGAATGTTAAACTGGATGATTATTAATAATTTCACATATTTAACCTAATATTTAATTTGCAAAGAGGATAGATACATCTTTTTTGAATTTGATAACCAGAATGTTTAAAGTGCATGCTTTACAGACAGTTTAAAGATGAGTATACTCTGCACGAACTGCAAAGGATCCCACCACCCTCACACGTAGTTACACCGCCGTCACTGGGAATTGAGTAACCGCTTTGTTTAGGGGTCGGATGAAATATTAATGGTGGACCAAATAAGGAAGAGATGTAACGGCGAATTCCTATATCTGGGGACACTGCTGCCACAGTGGGCACCCGTGAAATAGCTCTGGCCTAATTTCATCTGACTTTGGACGTGTGCAAATCACAGGGAAATGCGAACTGACTACAGGCTGAGGAAATCAGCAAAGACAGAAAATCATTGCAAATCAGAGCCTTATCAATATTTCACCAGGCGAAGACTAAACATCTCACTCCTCCTGAAGCAGAAAGAGTTTCTCCTAAACCCTTTACACAAGCATGGGAAAGTTCGTCACAACACAGCCGTGTGCCAGGAATCTAAATTCGACCTCAGTGTTGATTGTTTGTATAATTCTACACGGCACGAAATTAAAATTTACATGTGCAGTGTACTATCCCAGGAAAACAGAAATGTTTCTGTGGTTTATTGTAATTTGTAAGCTATTTGGTCTGGCCATGGCTCCCTGCCTGCTCACATGCATAGGGTGTCATGAAGGAGTTTACCTGGAATGCCTTCTCACCAGCATGACCCTGACCTTGAAGCCACTGACACTGGACAGAAGAGGTGTTCTTTCGTGGACTGTCTCACTGCTCCCTAAATCCTCAGTGAGCAGCTTGAAAGTTTGGGGACTTTCTAATGTTTCATTCTATAAAAATAGAACAACAAAAAAGGCAAAACCAGGAAGTGATCTCCAACCTAGATTCAAAAGAGCTGGGATTCTCCCTTTTATCAGCCTGGAGTTTTTACCAAGAAATATGCTCAACTGCATAAAACGTTCAAGATGCAATTATTTATTCTGTGATAAATTTCCTCAGATAGAGGCAAATAAACCAAGTAAAATAAACGGGACATAGCAATTAAGGTTCAACTTAATTCTTCACATAAACTGAGAGGACATTGATAAATTTAGCTATTTGGAATTGGTTTGGAAGGCTTATTCTTTGCTTTGTCATTTGAGTTTTGCCTTAAGGAAAGAAGAAAGAATACTGTCTATGTTTATAAAACTAAGAAGTTTTTCTGTAAGGGGGCAATCTCTTAGAAATGTCAGAAGTTTTACTAAAGTTAAAATATCCAAGGTGAAAAAGGTTGGTCAGTTTGAACAACTTAAAGATATAGAAAATTATAATTACCTGTGAGACTGGAACACACACACACACACAGACACACACACACACACACACACACACATGGCTTTTTCCAGCCACGGAGCACAGTAGAACACCTTCCATAACAAAAATGTTGTCCCTGCCTCAGATTCTGTCTGATCTGAAATGAACATGCAGGCTCCTTGTTTTAAAATATTAAGAATTTCGAGATAGCGAGAGTAAATGGACAAATGTAAACACAGGGCTTGGTGCAAATTCAGAGGGGTTATAGCTCCTGGCCATTGTGCTGAGCATAGCCATTGATTAGGCTCTATGTAGCTGGGGAACTACCAAGGTCTTCCACAGCAGGGTTCATGCTAAATCTGGATTTTATAAAGAAATGATCAGGTGGAGTTAGGAGAGGAAGGCTCCGGAGTTTGGCCAATAGAAGAATGTATGTCACCATATGTAATTTCCTTGTCACAGGACTTTACTCTCTGGTAAGGACCTTGGGAAATGGCCCCAGAGAAAGACCCTTAACAGGAAGCAACAGACACACCTTGAGAAGAAAGGCTACAGTTGGCACAGGAAGAGGGGAGGGTAGGGGAAGAACCGGCAGACCCACAGTGTGCTCTGTAGGCACAAATGCCCAGGAAGACTGCTATGGCTTATACCTTGATGCCCTCCACAAGCTTCATCCTATCATAGGTGATGGTTTGGGAGGGAGTTGGGTTCGTATTACTGGTTTGTGATCATCTGGTTAGTTTAGCATTGTTCTGACTGGTTTAGCATAGTTCTGGATAATAAGAAGTCCTACCCTGGGTGTAGGTGGTACCAACCAATAGGCTTGTAGCCTGAATGGAATAAAAAGGGAAAGAAAGGCTTGCTGCTGGCAGCCTCCTGCCTCCCCTGCCATGGACTGTTTTTCCTCCACACTGCCCTACTTTGGAACCAGCTGAATGTACACTGAAACCTCTGCACTCTGTCAGCTAAAATAAACCTCTTCCTCTTTAACTTGTGGGTGTCAGGTATTTTGTTCCAGCAATGAGAAAGTAACCAAAATAAGGACACAGCTAAAGTGGTGCTGAGAAGCACACTGACAGGAGTCCCAGCCGGTGATGTGCTCAGTGGTGTCTTCTGAGGAAGACATGCCTGATGTGGACAGGAGTGTTCCTGGGGGGCAGAATCTTGAAGGGGACCTGGAGAAGACCCCAAGAGGGAGCTTATCATGCCTCCACATCACTCCTTGAAGCTGAGATTTAAAGAGGCCCCTGAGAGTGTCAGGATGGCATAGAGGAAAGCAAGGCTGGCTGGGAGAAGTAGGCGGAGCAGATGGTCTGTCGCATGGGTCCAGCCGCAGGGCCCAGCTTGACGGGATCTTGGTTTCCCTTCATGTGGACCAAGAGCATCCAGGAGCTCAGCACATGAGGCGTGTGCAGAGCACACAGACCTGGGTGTGGAGGGAAGTAAGGGAACACAGCGGGGCAGTGACAAGAGGGGTGGCTTCAGCCCTGCAATGAGGGGTTCAGCAGTAGCAAACACAGCACCCCGACTTCTAGGGAGATGCAAACAGACAGCAACATCGCCAGGGTGAGACACAGGGGCAGCCAAGCAGAGCCTTATCTGGTTTATATGAGGCAGGGCTGGGGAGGGAAGACCACGGCCAGCCCTGCGTTACAAATCTCAGGAGCATCCGGAGTCTCCTGCAGTTATTTAAAGAATCACATTGAGCTGGGCTGTGCCCCTCCACTCCACGGCAGCCACCTACGTCGTGGGTACCCAGCGTCAGGAGAGCCTCCGCCCCTTAGTTTCTCCTGTGCCCCTGCAAGGCCTTGGGCACCAGTTGCAGCCCCCGCCTGCGTTCCCCGGTGCAGACAGGAGGCAGATGAGCTTCCCAGGGAAGGTGCACCTGTGACAAATGCTCAGCTGGCCAGTCAGGAGTGCACCGCTTCCACCACACCACTTCTGAGAGCCACATACCGGTGTCCAGCAGCCCAACGGAGGCAGTGACTATATTTGGCTTAATGTTGCAAAGCTTCCTTTTGATGAAGTAAATAAAAAAATAAAACCGGAAGCGCATCTCAGAAGGCAGGAGGAGGGGGACACACCGAGAGCGTCGTGCTGTAATCGCTTGGCGTGGGCGGGCTGCGGCTGGTGTAAGGTTATGGGAATCATAATCCCGCATGAGCTCCTTTCCTGCAGCCCTGATGACTAAATTTCTTGTGTCTTATCGCACTGTCACAGGCTGGAGCCAGGAGAAGGGGCTCTGAGGAGTATGCAGCATGGAAATGAGAAAGCAGATGATCAGATTAGCAGCCCTGGACTCGCAGGGTCGGGGGCTGAGCGGCAGCCGCGTCCCAGGGCCACCAGCCTGCGAGCCCCACCGCGACTCCCCACCCAGCCACTGCTGCTTTTGGAGAGCCCCAGCCCCTTTTGTGCCTTGCATGTGTTTTTTTTCCCCCCTTATCTCCCCATTATAAATCTTCTAGTGAAAAAGCTGACACTTCAGGAACTTCAAGGGCGGGAAAATCAGACAGACTGACAGATTTCCAGTTAGCCATCCTTTCTAGAACATTTGAATAAAAAGACATGGGAAAACGGAAACCATAGCCCTTTGCCCCTCCAAGAAGGTGCATGTCTGTTCTGAAAAAGCTGACACTTCAGGAACTTCAAGGGCGGGAAAATCAGACAGACTGACAGATTTCCAGTTAGCCATCCTTTCTAGAACATTTGAATAAAAAGACATGGGAAAACGGAAACCATAGCCCTTTGCCCCTCCAAGAAGGTGCATGTCTGTTCTGTATTTGCTGTGGACAGGCAGAGGCAGCCTTCCCGACTCAGCTTCCTCAGTTCTGCATGAATTTGAACCATCACTGTTGTCCTCCAGGGAAACAGACATGGGTTCTTGTCTAGCATGGAGTCTTGCTGCTTTGCTGTCAAGGGAGAAGGCTTTCCTGGCTTATGGATGTGGCAGTCGTACACTTCCCAATGCCCCAGTCTCAGTGAGCTTCCCCCACGGGGGTGGCATTTATTTCAACAGCAGAAACACATCTGGCCAGTCTTTTAACCACTAGGGAGAGTTGGGCTTGGAGAGAAAGTCCCTCTGGGCCCAGATCTTCTATTCAGAATATCCTAGGAACCCATTCTGGGGGGTCACAGAAATCCTAGGACACAGCTCCTGCTGGCCTTGGTGTCCTTATCTAATTTTTCTAACTTTGATCCCTAAATTTGGGGGAGGAGGTAGATACATCATGGTGGAGAACACCTGTCCCCGCTCATCCCCTGGAAGAGAATCATTCAGTCTTTAAGCTGACCTCCGAGCTGTTCAGATCCACAAGGGTGAAATGCATGTTCTAGCGATGGAATAAGTCTTAGACTCTTTTGGTGCCCACCCTCTAAGCCGGCAAACATGATTCACAAAGATGGTTCCTCCCTGGAGCGGGGCCAGCAATGCATGTGTGTGAAACAGCTGGAGTCTGGGTGTGCGGAAGTCTCCTATACCAGCCCAGATATTTTAAAGTATTTTTAGCTGGCATGGTGGTGCATGCCTGTGACTTCAGCATTCCATGTGGCTGAGGCAGGAGGATCACAAGTTTAAACTTAGCCCGGGCAATTTAACAACTTAGCAAGACCTTGTTTCAAATGAAATAAAATAGCAGGGAATGTAGCTCAGAGTGAAGGCCCTGGATTCAATCCCTAGCACCAAAAGCAAAACAGAACAACAAAGCCATTTCTATAGGTCAGCTTCTACACCCAGCACAAATTATCTAAGTCTGTTTAAGCTCAAAGGACTGTTTTATAGAAGGACAGAAAGTGGTAGCTAAATTGTAGAGGCAGCAGTGCTAGAGCTGGGCTGGGAAGTGTTTCCTGGGGTGCTGACTTGAAGCTTGTGCTCGTTTCTTAACTTGGGCCTTGGTAAAGATGAACATGACAGGCTGTTGTGAATTCTCTGTCCAGTGGTTGAGAGAAATGAGGAAATCGAAATCCAGAACATTTAGAAAAGGCAGATGGGTTCAATGTGTGTTGCAGCCCAGAGGAGCTCCGTGAGATGACTCAGCGAGCACTGCTCCAGCGGCCTGAGCTCAGACAAACAGAAGCAAATGTGTGGATAAAACATGCTCTTCTCAGGAGTTGTACATGGAACAGAGGAGGGTTTTTATCTGACCAATTTGGTACCCTTATTTCTAAATAATGTCCTTTAAAAAATAATTTTTAAAGCTTGAATTCTGTTGGAAGCTCTAGGCACTTGCTAATGAGAGCAATAAAAATGTATCACACTGCTTTTGTGTGAACAGGATTTCACTGTACTGCTTATTCGGTTTATCATGTTCTTTTAAAACTATGCTTCAGATTGATTATAAAATGATTCATTGTATAAAAACAATAATCTTCAGAAGAATTTTAACATTCAGTTTATATTTTTATGCACTCTAAAAGTTTTCCTTCATTCATAAAAAGATCTGATATTTAACGAGTGATTGGAGCATTTTGTTTATTATGTTCCTTGAACACAGTATTTTATCTAATACACACAGTGATTCTCTGAGGTAGGTAATTTGGGTAAAATAAAAGAATATATGTTTTTCTAAGCTTATTGAAACTTTTGTGGTATATAAACAAATGTTTATCTTGAAAAATTAATATTAGATTGTAAAGTATTATAAACAGTATTAGATACAATTTTATATATCTTTAAAATTTTATGGCATTTTATTTTTAAATTCATTTACTTATTTTATATTATTATACTCTTTAAATGAACTCTGCTTAGTTCATGTCTACCCTTGGACATTTATGTTATCACATTTTCCTAAATACATAATTCAGTAAGATTCTCCAATATAAAGTTTTAATGTTCTGCATTGATTATTTTCATAAGGTAATTTTCTACAATAGTGTTTCTGAGGGAAATGTTCACGGAACATATTCTCCAATTACTCCACGTAATGACCTAATTTTGCTCCACGGTATCTAATGAGAGACTTTATGACTCTACAGACAGGAAAAACTGCCTATTATCACACGTTTCAAAATTTCACCAATTCAATAAGCAAATATAATTTTAGTGTTCATTTAATTACCAAACTTTTTATTTGGAAATAATTTTAGATTTACATGCACCTGTAAGAAATCATCTGCCGTCAAAACGAGCACTTTCCCCTGTTCCCTTATGGTGAAACTGGACTGAGCCGGAGCGGATCACCACACACAGTGGGCTGACTTGGGTACAGTCAAGAGGACACCTGCCCGTCACCATGGCTCTCCAGCACCCCTCTTACAGTCACCCCAGCTCTCTTCCTCCCACCCTCTCTCCCTGCCCTCGGCTGCCATGAGCTGTTCTCCATTTCCTCCTTCATGAATGTGATGCTAAGAGGACAGACAGCATGGCAGCTGCTTCTCACAGCTCTCTGCAGACTCATCTATGACCTATGTCCGTGGTGTGAAGTACGGATGAATCACACATTGCTCACCCATCTACCCCTTGGTCATCCAGTCTTTTGATCTATAACAATATCTTGGCTGTGTTTCTCTCATCGCTGGGACAAAATACATGACACCCAAAGTTAAAGAGCAAAAGGTTTATTTAGGTCACAGTTTGTGGAGGTTTCAGTCCATAGTCAGCTGGCTCCAAGGCAGGGTGGCACATGGCAGAGGGGCGACAGTTCACACAGTCCGCCAAAGCAACAAGAGCAAAAAGGGGGAGAGCAAGCCTCTTTTCCTCCTTTATCCTGCACGCAGGCTACCTCACACCGTCTCTGTGTTCTCTTGCACAGGCGCAGGATGTTTACACAGTGAGGACCCTGGGCCCCTGCTGAGTCACTCAGTTAAGGTTTTAAACTTCTCAAGTTGACACGATGAATCAACCATTATGAATCAACCATTACAACATTCGGGAGGGTAAACAGCTGCCCTGGGGCCTGTCTTCTACACCCAGGATATAGAGCTGCTGAGTTACCTAGGTAAGCTTCTGAACTTCTCAAGTTGACACAGTGTATCAGCCATTACAAACAAATGCAAGTTATTACAGGTTTCTGCTGAACACCACTTTATATCTCTCTTGAATAAGTATTGGATGGTGATGACTGTTGATGGTGACCCTGTGTTTGGTTTCCAAAGCGATGCCAAATTTGCTCCACAGTGCATACACACTCGATGTCCCTCAGCATTGCAGGCGAGATCCAGTGTGTAGATCTAATCTGGCTTCTACTTTTGTGCAAAATACTTTTGTTTCTCTTCTCTTACTTTTGAATGACTTCAGTATGATAAGTGAAAGGTCTTCATTATGAAGGTTATCTTTTCATTTATCTGAATGAGTACTTGGCTGTCCTTTTTGGATAGATTGAAATCACACTAAGACCACAGCCTGACAAGCCCAGAACACTCCCTCAGGGAAGCGTTCCTTTTCCAGAATGAAGCAAACCAAGGGTGCTGAGAGGAGGGTTGCACAGAACTCGCGCAGTGCCACACACCATGATGCACAAAGTCCATCGGAAAGTTAACGAAAACTCTGGAAGGGTGACGATGCGGAAATGTGACCCATAGTCAAGAAAAAAGAAATTAATAATGATTAACCTAATATGACCAAGATGTTGGAATTAGGAGACAAGATTTTAAAGAAGCAATTCAAAGACATAAGCAAAAATATGACCTCAGTGGCTGCTGAGGTAGTGCAGTGGTCGAGTCTACTTATCCTGCGTAAGGCCCTGGGTTTAATAAAATAAACACTCTAAAACAAGTAAAAATTCTAGAATCAAAAATAAAATATCTGAATTTAAAAACTGAAATGGTTGTTGGGTCTTCTACTTCCAGCTATCATGTATAAAAAGCAGGACATTCCATACTCCCATAGGTGCCATGAGAGTGACTCGAAAACAGCAAAACTCAGTGGATGTGCTCGGACCCCTGCAGGGTGCTCAAATACCAGCCTGAAGTCTGCAAAGGGAGACAGAACTGAGACTCGCTAACCTGGGACAGAGCCCAGCCCTGGGGGGAAAAGCTGTAAATCAATCACTCAGAGTAATTTGGAAGAATTGTTGGAAGAGAAGCAAGGACCAGTGTTTGAATGAAGAATTCCCGAGGACTGTAAGCTTAGGCGGGTACCCACACTTTTGTGCACTTTACCTCCAGGAAATTCAGCAGGTTTTTCCAGTGAAGGTCTCAGAAAGATCCCTGGGTCCCAGTGATCGTGGAAAATGTGCCCCGAACCTTCTCCACCCCAAAGCAGTGCACTCTGTGGAAAGGGACAGGACAGAGAAGCACGCTCCCTGCATCCCAGCCCTCCAGCCTTCCTTTCTTACCCAGGGGCACTGAGGTTATCGGGAGTCAGAGACTCTGGAAACAGCTGGGGATGCACAGCCAGGGGAGAAGGGGGACGTGAACACAGGAGGGGACACTGAGGTTCAGGATGCATGATACTTACAAACTCGAGGGGCAGAGGAAGTGGGCACAGGAAAGAAGGGAGGCCACAGCACCCAAGCTACCGGAAATGCTCCTGGCTGGGCTGACACAGGCCCACGGCCAGGACACTCACACTTCTATTCTCATACCTGGCACAGTGCGTGCACACGAAAGAGAGAGAGAGAGAGAGAGAGAGAGAGAGAGAAGAAAATCCACAGAAGATTGACCAGTGTAAGTAGCAAATATACAGACACACATACAACTAAGAAAATCAGATACCAAATGGAGAAAACAAATAAAAACCAGAAAACCTGGACAGGCACTGACCTGGAGCAGAAGATCCTTCTTTCCTGCAGGAAATAGGTATAAAACACAGTGGACTGTCTTGCAAGGCAGTGTGCAGGAATGGAGGGACTATTTAACATGCAGAAATTAAGACCCCAGCCTAGAGCTCTACAGCCAACACAAAACAGCACGCTAAATTCCGAGCAGCTTTATTTATAATTGCCAGAAGCCGGTAACAGCGAGGTGTTTCTCAGTTGAATGAATGCAGTTTTTGATACAGCCATTTGGCAAACTATTAGCTATAAAAAGAACTGGGCTATTACAAATTGTGCTGCTATGAACATAGGTGCACATATATCGCTGTGATATGATGTTTTTAGATCTTCTGGGAAATTACCCAGAGGGGGAATAGCTGGGTTGAATGGGACCTCTAGACCTAGTTTTCGGAGGAATCTCCAAATTGATTTCCACAGTGGTTTCACCAGTCTGCATTCCCACCAGCAGTGGAGAAGGGTTCTTATTTCTCCACAGCCTCGCCAGCACTTGTCATTGGTTGATTTCTTAATGCTACCATTCTTACTGGGGTAAGGTGGAATCTCAATGTTGTCCTAATTTGCATTTCTCGAATGACTAATGATGTTGAACATTTTCTCATGTATTTATTTGCCATTTGTATTTCATTATCTGAGAAGTGTGTATTCATCTCAGCTGCCCATTTTTGAATTGGGTTTTTGAATTTCGGGGTGCTGATATTTTTTAATTCTTTATATGTTCTAGATAGAAGCCCTTTGTCTGAGGGACGGTCAGCTAAAATCTTTTCCAAGTTTGTGGGTTTTCTTTTTACTCTGCTGGTGATTGTGGAAGCAACCCAAATGTCCATCCGCCGAGGACTGGATAAGTAAATGGTGGTACTTTTATATAACGGAATATTACTCAGCTATAAAGAAAGATAAACTTGAGGCCTTTATAGGTAAATGGTCACAACTAGAGACCATACTCATAAGTGAAATAAATCAGACCTGCATGTGCAAGCACTGCATTGTCTCTCTAGTGTAAAACCTGAAACTTAAATTTAAACTTGGAGGTATGATAGACATTGTGAAATGACAGGAAAACACTCAAGGGTAAAGGGCAACTGGGATGTGGGAAAAGAGAAGGGAAAGAAGGAGAAATTTTGTATGTATGTATATACAGGATAGTTAACATTGTTGATCTACTGTCTTCTATTTCTTTGCTGAAAGAAACTGTTAATGAGTCCTAGATTGATCAATATTGAACATCTCTATTTGTTTTCATGAGAAACCACTTTGAAGATATCAATATGTAATACAGCAAGCATTGTTAATTTCCTACCACTTTGTTTGTAACTCTGTATTGTCTGTACTGTTCTTTTGCTATTTTGTAAAAGGTTATCTGTCTGTTAATGTTTTTCTCCTTTTATTTTTAAAATTAAAAAAAAAAGAACTGGGCTAACAAAGCCCTGCATAGATCTTAATGCATGTTGCTAAGTTTATCATGCTCATCAGATGTGGTCACACACCCCCTGATGGCACATACCTGACCTGCTGAGCTAAGGAGTGGTCAGTGGTGGCCAGCAGCCCCAGGGTTTAAAGGGAAAGCATAGAGATGATGCTGTCCTGATGGATACATTGTATTACTCATTTGTCAAAATCTGTAGACTCTTCAGCACAGGGAAAGAACTTTAATGCTTGCAAACAAAACAAAACAAAACACACTACAAAACCCCCCATCATCTCGGAGGTTGAGGAATCCCACACCAGGATGCCCATGTTAACAAGTTATAGCTGCGTTACAAAGGTAGGAGAGAACCCCACCAAGGGGGAAGGGTGGTGGGAGGCTAACCAGAGCAACTTGGGAAGCAAATGAGGTCTGCAAGACTGAATGCTCCAAGGAACTGTGCTGTCATTGACGAGGTTATGTGTCCCAGGAATATCTGTTACCAGTGATGGGAAAGAATGCACAGTACACTGGATTAATAACCAAGTAGGTGGATGGTAGAGGGTGCGAGCCACACTTACTGTTGGAAACACCCATGTAAACTTAGTTAGCTATGGGTGGGTGCATATATAGAAATACTAAGAGAAGGGTGTACACTTAGGTTAGTGGATATATGCACCTTATATGTCATTGCTTTGTTAGCTGAGAGGACCTAGAAGTGATAACGCAATAGTAATGACAGTAAGAACGTCAAAATGTTCAAATTTTGGCTTTTAATACCACTGACCAAGGAATCAGGAACGTTTCAAGAGTAAGACAGGAAATGTGCAAAATAAACCTAGAAAACTGCGCATCTCATTGTACCAGAAGATGGGGAAGTATTCACAAAACAGCTATCCTGACAGAGGTTTGTCAAAGGGGATACAGAGAATACTATGAACAACAAATGCTCAAACCTAAACAATTTGAGCACCATGGAAGATAAAGTAGCAGTAAATCATAACGTACCATTAAAATAACTATTCACAAATCAAAACTGATAGGAGTGAATGGGAGGAAAAACAAAGGTGATATGATGGAAAGAATCTCTTGCAACAGAATTTTCCATAATGGATGAAGATGCGCTGTCTTGAAGCAGATGGAGCATAACTTCGCACTCACTAAGCATGACCTTCCTGTAGTTATTGCACTGAAAAAGAAAAAATAACAAAGGGAGAAAAGGATGAACTTGCAGTAGAGGAGCTCAAGCAGCAGCAGACCTGTCAGATGACCAAGGACACGTCAACAGCTTTGAAGACCCATTGATGGTGAGAACGCCCTGGGTACAGTGACCAGGATGCCTCTTGCTCCTGCTAACCTGTGACCAAAACTAATCATGAGAAAAAAGTTATGTGAATACCACCCCAGTGGCATCCTACAGTACACCCTCCTGTGCCTGACAATCTCTCAGGATTGTACATAGTAAAAAGACTGAGAAAATGTCACAGGTAGAGGAGACTCCTCAGCCACATGCAGCACGGCAGCCAGGAAGGGTGCTGGAAGAGAAGAACGCTCCCGGGGAAAGCTAAGCAAGTGGGAACCGGGTGAAGTCTCTCGGTAGTAGTAACACACTGATAGTAACACATCTTTCACTGTGGTCGGTGATCCACGCTAATGAGGACCTTGGTACTGCAGGAAACGAGATGAGCTTTGTGGCGAGTCTCTTTACGATCTCTGCAATTTTCAGTAATTGTGGGACTGTGATACAATTTTTAAAGGTACATTTAAATAAGTCACTGGCTGTGCCTGATGGAGCATTAGAGTCTGTATGAAAAAAGGGCTATGAATTTGAATATAGATCAATCAAAATTTTCTAATAAAAATAGGAAGGGGAAAGCATGAAAGGAAATAAACTCCTTAGTGACCCATGGAAAATGTAAGGATTTTTATAGTATATATGAAATTTTATATTCAAAAGAAGAGAAGAAATTGTGATGATTAAATTTATTTATTTATTTATTTGGTACTGGGAATCAAACTCACGACCTCACGCTTGCCAGGCAAGTGCTGTGCCACTGAGCTGTATCTCTGGTCCTTGGTGATTAAATTTAAAAATAACCAAATTTTCCCAAGTTTTGTGGAAAATATCAACCAAGACAAATGGAGGTGAGACAAAAGTTTTCGTGTGAGTAAGACTGAGAGATTATGTTTCCTCGAATCTGCGCTACAGAGATTGCTAGAGGAGATTCCTCAGACTGGATACTGGGAATGGAAGCTCAGCTCTCTGTGCAGAAACTGAGCACAGTGCATGGTAATTTTGCAGATTAATATGGAAACCTGTCTTTTTCCTGTTTGGGGATCATGGGGCTTGATCCCAGGGCTTCATACACTGGAGGCAACTGTTCCATCACCATACTATACTGCCAGCCCCTTGAAAGATTAACTGTAAAGAAAATTTGAGGACAAATTTGAAGACAACATTGCATTGTTTTCTTTCATGAATGCACATATAAAATAATCTTAGCACAAGAAGTCAAGAATAAATCATATTTTACTTTTATCAAGTTCTGATATTTCGTTTGAGTTGATGCACATCCTTATGTAAAAGGGGGATAGCATATAAGAGTTAAACAAAGTAGTAATGTGAAAAGAAACATCAGGAACACAAACTCCTGGAGCTTCTGTGTTCAGTGGGATGTTAAGAGTATTTAAAAATCTTATAACAACCAGAAAGAAGGCTTGTAGGAGGGAGAAAGGAGAGACACAAACTGAGAGCCAATAGTAGGACTGTAAACACAAAACCAGCCATCTCAACATTGGATTAGTTATAAATGTGATAAATGTTACAAGTAAAAGGCAGAGATTAACAAGCATGGTTAAAAAACAATGGAATCTAATTGTTTGCTGCCCAACAAAGACATGTTTAAATATATCATCTAGGACAAAGGATTAAAGGATTAAAAACATACTTCATGCTGACTGTGTGCATAAGAATGTCATTGTGAATGTATTTAATGTCAGAAAAGCATATTTAATGTCCAATAAGACATATTATCAGAGTTAAAGTGCAGCATTTCAAAATGATAAATGCATTAAATCATGAGACATAACAATCAAAGATGTTTATAAATATAGTAGCAAGCTTCAGTGTACAAGAAGCAAATCCTTATAGAACGGCAGGGAACTACACATAAATGCACAGTCAGAGATGGCTACTTAAGACCCTCTGCTCATCCTTGCTGGAATCATGGACAGAAACACAGTAAGTGTGTGGACAGACTGAACACCACTGTCAGCCATGTGGCTTCATACTTACTGACAGAGTTAGGACACTATGCTGAAGAAGAAGAGAATACACTGTTCTTGAAGATACTTAGGGTATCATCAAGGCAAACCACTTATTAAACCTATGAGAGTGTCTCAGTAAATACCATATGATTTATAAACTATAGACGATGATTTCTGCACATGCAGGATTCAATTGGCACTATTAACAATACAGCATCTAGTCAAAGAAGGAAATTAAGAAATACTTTAAGGTAAATGGTACTGAAAAGACAACAAAAAGTCGTGCAAAAAAGCTAGAACAATGCTTAGTCAGAAATTTATGTCTTAGGATGCTTATGTTAAGGGAAAAGAACATCTAGGGCTATTTTTTTCATTTTTTCATTTTTTAGTTTTTTTTAGTACCAGGAATCGAACTCAGCACCTTGCACCTGCCAGGCAGGTGCTTGTGCCACTGAACTATATCCCCGATCCAATGGCTATTTTTGAAAAGATGGAAAAAATTCTTAAAAAGAGAGTTACATTTAAACTGACAAGAATATATTTCTGGTTATTTAGATCATCTAAAACATCAGATATAAATGATCTATTTCTTCTTCATTCTGTTTAGGTATGTTGGTTATTTACACAAACACATGTGCATTTTTTCTAAACTTTAAAATTTATTGGCATAAAATAATTTAGTATATTGTTGTACTGTTTTAAAAATAATTATAGCAGTTTTGGTATATCTGTTCATTTTTATGCTTTAATTTGTTCTTTTTCTCTGTGTATGTATATGTGTATGTATACATGTTATGTTATATATTATATATACATATATATACATATATGATTGTACATTTTTATATGTTACTACCTAAACAAACATCTCGTATACAAAATTATAAGTCCAAATGGCACTCTTTCTGAATTTTGTCAAACATGTAAGCAGATATATCACAAATATAAAATTGTTTTGCAGAAGGTGAGGCACGGTGGCAAATGTCTGTAATCCCAGACTCAAGAAGGCTGAGGATCACAAATTTGAGTTCAATTTGGGCAACTTAGAGACATCCTGTCTTAAAATAAAATCAAATAAAATTTTAAAAAAAGGCTGGAGCTGGAGCTCAGTGTGAAGCCCATAGGTTTCCATTCCCAGTAGAAGAGAAAGAAAGCAGCTGGGAGAAGGGAGAAACACACTGGACTTTTCACCTGATTGTATGAGCAACACCCAACCCTCATTCCAAAACCTAAAAACAACCTGCCTGAGAACAATACCAGTACCCCCATGACCTGCATGTTGCAGATTTGCTCCTTTAAGGATACAAAAACCCTATTCTATTCAACTGGATTCGGAAGGGTTTAAAAGGGCTGGGACTGCAAGCATGTAAGGTTGCCACTGGAACGCAAGCTTAGTCTAAGGCCTCAAGCCTCAGCCCATGGAAGGTGTTCTGCCTCAGCTGCGTTAGAATAACTCGGCCTTTGCTATGGGCCTTCTGAGTAAAAGCACAAAACTAAAAAGAAAAAAAATAGTTTTAGAGGTGGAAAACAGCAATAAACCCACCCTGTCCTGAGAAGAGAAACAATCCCCCCAGGCATTGCAGAGGGGAAGCGTCGCCTGGGAACAGAGAGACCAAGGAGCTGGAGAGCCCTAGCATCCTGGCGGCTCACACACAGGAGGGAAGGGCAGGGGAGGGGAGAAGGCCCACGTTCAGCTCCTCCGCCCGACAGTCCCCTGGTCCTCTGTGTCCACAGCATCTTGGAGGAAGAAGTCCAAGTCCTGAAACTAAGAAAAATATCTCTCTACTTGTAGATGACATGACTGTGACTGCATAAGTCCTGAATAATTTATGTGAGTTATTTGAACTAATGAATGAACTCAGCAAGATAAGAGAATACAAGGACAACATATAAAATCAATTCTTTTTTTAATAGGCTAGCAGTGAACGCTTACAAAATGAAATTAACCAGTCGATAGCATTTAGATTAGGCTTAAACTATGACAGCTTCAGGTGCAAATTTAACAAAATGTGTGCATGGCCCGTACCTTGGACATTAAGCAATATTGCTCATGGAAATTTCAGAGGACTTAGGTAAATGGAAGTGATACTGTGTTCATGCATCAGAAAACTCAATACTTAAAAGTGTTGATGTTTCCCCAAATTTGCCATTCATTTCTATGCAGCCCCAGTGAATATCTCAGTAAAACTGTGTGGGTATTTGGTTAACTGATCTGAAAACTTTACATGAATATGCAGATGGCCTATTACACTAAAATAATTAAAATCAAAGAATTCAGTTGGAGGGTTTGAAATATTTAATTCCATGACTAAGTACAAAACTTGTAATCAAATCTTGTTGTGAGGACAGAGGCTTACGTTAGTGGAACAGGAAACTCAGTCCAGAAATCTCTGTACACGTCTGTGGCACGCTGTTTTCTGGTGGTTGGTCCTGTATTTCAGTGAGGAAAGGACAGTCTTTTAGCAAATGATGACAGGTGAGCTGCATCACACAGACATGTGTGAGCATCACACGGACGTGTGTGAGCATCAGTTATTACCGCACAGCTGTAAGGCCTTGCAATAAACGACTTCATAGGCCCAAACGTATTATCCCAATGTACAAATTTCCTGGTAGAAACTGGAAACCGTGTTGAATTTACATTAAAAGGATAACCTTGTCTTTATGGCAGCAGACACAAAAATTGAGATGGGTCTTATACTTGTATATAAAACCCCGAAGCCTGCAAAGCTTATAGAAGAACAAAATAGAAAAATATACTTATGACCTTGATATAGAAAAGTGTTCCTGAAAATGCAAATAAATGAAAAGTAAATTGAAAGTTCTACTCTCAAATTCAAAATGATATTCTCATCAAGAGACACCTTTGAGAGAGTTAGAAAGTTAGACTAGCCGTAGAGCAGGAGAAATTCTCACACTGTGCAAACATACAGTAAAGATGTTTTGTAAAACGGTTTAACATAAACAAAACACTCGCAGAGTGTGTGAGAAGGAGCTCACACTTGTTCTCAGCAGGGCTTCTTTTAAAAATTTGAATTCTGTTTTTTTTTGGTATTGATATTTGCACTGCATTTGTTGAAATACTTATTAACTTTTATTTTTAATTCATCCATGTTTTACTATTTTAAGCTTGTGTCTTGGAATCTGCTTTTAATTGACCTTATCATTTTAATGTGGTTAAGTTTTAGCTTAGTTTACAGCAGGTAACTCCTTAAATGAAAGAGGTACATTAAGTGGCCACTCAACTAAGGCAACTAACTGTAGAGGAGGTGTTAGGCTCATTGCCTTCCTAAGGGGACTCTGCACAGTACCGTCCCGCAGGCGAGGTCTTGGGCGGGTGCTAATGAAATTATGCTTACAGCCTTTCTCTGATCCAGCAATTCACTGCAATGTGTTTATCCGAGAGAAATAAAAGCACAGCTCTGCCCAAGAACTTGCTGGAGAATGTTACCTAGGCTTTAATGTAATTCTCAAATACTAGAACCAACTCAAAGGCAAAAATAGATAAATGGGTCCTGGTGTAGTTATGCAATGGAATATGACTTTGTAAAGAAGGGCGTGAGCTTCTAAGCCATCCTGCAACATGGGAGACTTTTACAGGCTTTACACTGCTGGACAGACATCAGATAAAAAAGAGTACATGTTGGATTGGGTCAGCCACACAGTTACGATACACAAAGCAAATCCATGTAGAAAGAATTGAGAAAATGGGGCCAGGGAGGGTACAGTGCAAGCTGCAGAACTTGTGGTCTGGGTGCTGACAAGGCTGAGGGGTAAATGGTCTTCTGCAGGTGAAAAACCCATTTACTGTGCCCTTGCTAACTGTGCAATTCCATTTCAATGAAATGCATGAATCTAATTACTTTTCCATTGTTTTTGCAATGTACAGCTGTATATATATATAGTATGTTCTCCAAACATAAAATAATTAACAGGTAACACTGTATTTTTCTAATATTTCAAATTGTTCATGCCTTTCTAATAGCATTTGTCTATGAGTTTATTGAAAAGTTGATCATCATTTTATCTGTACATTTTACCAGTACAAATTATCCTTGTACCAGTTAGGCTTCTTTTAAGCATTTGAATTCTCTTTTATCTGGCATTCGTGTTGGTACTGTGTACACTGAAATACTTATTAAGTTTTAGTTTTGATTCTTTCAAGTTTTTCTGTTTGTGTTTTCAAATCAGTTTTTAGTTGACCTTACTAATTTTAATGTGATTGCTTAATTTTCAACTTATTTTACATCAGTATATTTGAGTCATTACCTTCTTTTACAGTTCTCTACAATTTTCTTTTTGTTTTGGACTCCAGAAAAGCAAAATCCTCACCGTTCAACTAGTGGAGCTCTCTGCAGGCTGGCGTTTCTTTCTTTGTTGTTTTCTGTCGACATGGAGAATAAAAGGTACCTTCTCACACCACTGCATTTGGGATCCAGCATTCAGCTGATGCTGAGGAGTTGACCTCACCTCCCTAGTTCGCTTTTTGAATTTCACTGATAAACCATTAGACAGAGTTATTTCTATGCACTTGTTTTTGTATTTTCACTGTTTTTCTAAACACTTCTTCGGCGTCTATTTTAAGAGGAATATCCTTCTGCTGTGGAGAACTTGCAGTGGAAACCCCTGTTTCTCCACTTTCAGATTTTACAAAGTGAGGAAATTAAAATATCGATGCTGTCAGTCATGCAGATTAATAGTCTGGAGAGTTGAATCCATTTCTTAAATTTTATTGCATTACTCTTGAATCGTAGTAAAGCAATTCAAATTGCATGTAGGTCTCAATTTATTTAGGGAGAAGAAAATTGTACTTACAGAAGTCACCGATTTCTAAGATCCTTTGCTACCCAGAAGGTCAGCCGTGCACGTGCTGTGCAGCACCAGGCATCGTGGGCAGGAGGCTGGAGGACCTGGACGCACCTTCCTGCTGGATGTGTCCACACTGAACACCCATGCTGTCCTCCCTGGCCCTGGCACACTGCAGAAGGAAGCGTCCTGCCCCAGCGAGCTAGGAGGCAAAGAATATGAACCAGTGCACCTGTAAGGGGTCAGGAGTTGGAGTGTTACTCAAGAACTAGTCATAAAAGCAAATCCCAGACCCTGTGGCTCTGAGAGTGTGGGATGGACATCTGCTTCTAACACCCAAGCTAGTGGCTTCAGGGGATCAGGAACAGAAAGATCCCACATCGCTGAATATCTTGAGGATGCTCCTTTTCCTCCCTTCGATATGCTGGTGCATCAGGGCATACTGAGTCACCCTAGCATCACAGGCACCTGATGTATACCACAAAACTGCACTACACACACACACACACACACACACACACACCACTATGAATAGTGGCTCTGTTAGATAGCTGTGTAAAATGTGACTAATCAGCACTAAATTTCAGCTATTACCATTTTTTTTTCATGTTTTGGCTTGCTGGTGCATGATTAGTTAAATAGGGACAGGGATACTGTTTCCCCTCCGTGGTCACGTAGAGGAGAAATTCTGCCTCGGATATGTCCCTTCTCCTCCTGGAGGAGGACACAGGGTGCAGACTCGCTCTAGGTTTTCCAGAGGAGGAGCGACATGCATTCCATGTTTGGTAACCGAGCTAATCAACTAATGTATTCTTGTCTTTGCATGAAATAAATCACTAGGTATATATCATTAATAAAGACACATGAAGCCTTTCTTATTATGTCAAATTATTAAATTAAGAAGCTTACAAGGGGAGGGCAAGCCAATAAAGCTTGAATATGCTAAATGATCATCAGAGCTGGGTGTGATAATTGAAATTTGCTTTGGAGTAATTTCATTAAAAATTCATAAGTAGTCTAGCCTTTCTCTTTCTGTCTGCGCTGGTCCGGAGTTAAGCTGGCAAAGGACGCTTAGGGTGTGTACACAAAGCCAGCGTTAGTGTACGAAAGCTGGAGAGGGATGATCATGTACGGGAGACTTGCAAAACACAGCAGCTGAAAGATTTTCTTTGGATCGAGCTTTAGTCCCATTTTTGACAAGCGTGTCTGTCTCTGACATTAATTTTTAATCTGATGATTCTTTCTGATTTCTAAATACATAGTGCCTTGCATATTGTTTTGGTCAATATTTAATTCTTTGCAATTATCCTGGATACATGAGTGTTACCGATCATTTTACCTCTTAGGATAATGTATTCAATAATCTGTTAAACTCTGCTGAGAAGTCGCATGTGAGATGAGGGGCTTTGGCATTATATTTCCCTTTCCAAAAGTCTGTGAGAAATTTGTTAGATATAAACACCCCATGGAGACAGCCTCAGACAAGAGGCTGAGGCATATTCTTTGAGAAAGGAGTCTGATTTTATCTCGTGATCATCACTAATTCCGGCATTCATTTTTTGAAGCTGTTTGTGTTGAGTCTGAGAAACTAGTTAGGGTAGGAATACTTCAAAATCTCATGCCTGTTACAGTGTTAACAGCAGCCTGTCAGATTTAAAATGCATTTCTCTGAATATATTATCCTTTAAAAAATAAGTCCTTTGTGTCTTAAGGACTATTCGACCATGTGTTTTTAATCCATTTAAAGTGAACTTACTAAAATGTTTATTTGTAGGAGCTCTTAGAAGTCCAAGAAGCCTTAAGCATTTGATTTTCCAGCCATTTGAAGCTTTATCTTGAGAGAGGACATCTCCATTTGTGAAGGGCAACCCTGCTAGAATTGCTTATGGCTGAGTTTTTCATAAATCTTGATTTTAAAATGTTTTGATACATTCTAAAAAATTAAATCTTCTCGGTCGCCCTTATCTTAAAGCTTTTAAAGATCAATTTTCATTTCCCTAATCTGTATAATGATCTATCCAATTCACCCAGGTGTGTGCATTAATGATACTTAAGAACAACTCTTACAAGTATATACCAGGAAAGACAGAGCTGAACTCATTTATAAATTTTAAATGGGATTCAAAGTGTTCCAGTCTAGATTTGACAAGTTGGTGCTGTATACAAAATACCAATGCATTCCCAGAGCTATCCTGTTTAGCAAAGTGTAAACAATAATTTGTCCCAAATTTGTATTTTGTTAATTTCTTTTGGCTTGGTAATATATACTAGAAAGAAAGATTTGCAGAAGAGTTGCTATCTCCAGGATCTACTGAATAAAATGTAAGGAATTAGATTAAATTTTGTTGCTGATTTTTTACACACTAAACAAACACCAATGTATCACTAGATAGTAGCCTAAAAAGGGTCAGAAAGTTGGATCAAAAGATACCTAGCACTCATTAGACACGACATTGACATGAACCCTTTACATTTTTTCTTTGGGTTATTTTATGTTGCAGCCTTTAAAGATTTGGTGGGAAATGTGCAGAATTCCATTGGGAAAACATGTGCTAAGGGATATCCCCTTCCTACAGTTAGCTGAAAGGAAAGTAATTTACACTTCCCAAATAATTGTCAATGTAACTTTATGTTGCCAAATATTTTGTAAAGAGTTGTTAAATGTTCAGCAGAGACTCGATTCATTTGCTTGCAAGGATCCTCTGTTTCCTTAATTTCTGCATTCCCCTGCTGCTCAGGATCCTGACCTGCACCTTTCTCCTCTGCACTCCTGACTCCCCCACCCCGTCAGACACTCTGATGCAGAGCACACACTGAAGTCTCTCTCCTTCACACCATTTGTCTGCCATGCTTGGAGACAGCACCTGAGCCAGGGTACTGATCTTAGTACCCACTGGCAGAGGCAGCTGGGGTCGGGCACTCTCTTCATCCCCTGTGCATCCTGCATCATCTCCTCACCCACTGTCTTTGTCACTTCTTCATCACTGAGACAAAATACCCAACACCCAAAGTCTGAGGGGAAAAGGCTTATTTAGCTCACAGTTTGTAAAGGTGTTAGCCCATAGCCAGCCAGCTCCAAGGCGGGGCGGCATGGCAGAGGAGAAACAGTTCATGGTCGGAAGAAAGCAGCAAAGCAAGCAAGGGAGAAGTCAAGCCTCTTCCTGTCCCTCGTATTGTACCCAGGCTGCTGGGATTAGGGCAGTGCCAATCCAGTCAGTGGACTGATGCTTGTACTCTTAAACCCAGCATTGCACCATGAGTCAATCACACACTCTAGATTCAGTCATCCCTTAGAAAGCCCCACCTATGACTACATGAGGCTTTGTGGGACACCTAGACAGAAGCCAGAGCACCCAGTACTATTTCCAAATGTTCCCGGCCCTGTTTCCTAATCAAAAACCCTGGGACCACCTCCAGGGTAGACCCACTGGTCCCTACCCCGTTCCTCAGCAGACCTGCGCCGTGCTTCCTTAACTTCTTGGCAGCAGGCTCTCCTCCACAGCTTGCGAGCTCACAGTGGTTCTCTCTCTCCAGAGCCTCCCACTCCCACTCCCACTGTGTGTCTGTCCTGAAGGCTCCTCCTCACCTCATCCTGGCCCGGACTGCTGCCTGCCAGGCATGCACTGAGGCCACCCAGCCTGCTAGGTGCTGCCTGTACTCCAGGACACCCTTCCACTGAAATGGGCCTGAGTCCAGAGCAAAGAGGGTGTCTTCCCATCCCACTGTGTAATCACGGATCGCGAGGACAGAAACTGGATTGTTTGGGGAATGCTGCAGTCAGAGAGAGGGAAGTCTGCTGAGCCCCTCGCTTTCCTTTATTCAGCTGTGAATGTGTAGACGGCTCTGGTGAGATCCCGCAGCCCGAGGCGGCAGGTCATTAGTTCTGACACCTGGATTAGAGGTGTCTGACCACAGTGTGGGGCCCTGGAGTCAGGGGCATCTGACCTTTTAAGTATTGGAAGCCTGAGTTGTGAGGGGGCTCCCCCAGGGTTCCTCTTCCAGGGCTGCCCTTCCTTCCACTTGTTCCTGCCCCAGTCCTGTGGTCTTCAGTGTACATAACCACTTACTGCATGATGTGCGCTTGGAGAGCTCCCCCCGTTGTGCACAAAAACCTGGACGATTTGGGCCACTTCACCGTAGCAGGAATGACTGCACTTTGAGTCCTCCTGAGGTCCAGGGAGATGACACCCTTCAGGCTCTCCTCACCTAGAGCTGGGCAGAGAACATCCATGAACATCCATGACCAGTTTCTGGAGTTCAGAAGGCCAGTCTTTAACAAGGCTGGGGTTGTTGCCAGTGACACGCAAGTGTCCTCTGTCTCTTTCCTGATTTTCCTTCTGATCACTTCAAAGATCACAGCATCCGAACAGTGCCGCAGGCCCTGCCCACGTGCACCTCCTAGGAGGCTCTGCAGGGTCTCCCTTCAGACTCCTCTCCCTGCCCACCTCGGTACCGTTCCATCCACCCGTGTGTGCCCGTGTGTGCCCATGTGTGCACCGTTCAATGCTGCACAATCTCAGGTCCAGGGAACCCAGTGGCCTGGCCTCTCTCTAAGCAATGATTTGCTCTGTAAATGCTAAAAACTTAACCAGTATTTTAGTGATGTTATTGTTTATTGCTGTACAATACTGAACTTTTGTCATCAAGTTGAATGGTTGTTTTAGTCATTTGCTCATATATTCTTAATGAAAGCACGCCATGCACAGCGTTGTGTATTACTTTAACACTGTAGCACACCCATACGCACAGCTTGCAAAGGCCAGCAGCCGAGGAGCGCCCGTGGTTTGCTCTTCGATGGTGCACCTGTTTGCCCTGTTCGGAGTCCCACACGGCCCACGATGTGTTGCAGCTGCTGACCGACAGGCTCCCCAGTGCAGGTCCTCCTACACAGCGCACAGTTTATGGGCTGGGCTCAGCCTCCTCGAAGGCTGGAGAATCCCCACAGATGCCGCTTAGTTGTGTGGGAAGTTTGAAGCTAGGTGTACAATAAGGAAGTGACACTCTCATCACCACACAGCCACCACCACTACCAGGGGCCAAGCGGAAAGGGCAGGGGGAGAGCTGGCTTCCTACAGCCTGGGCTCCAGTCTGGGTGGGCTCTGGAACGCCCTCAGGCACCTTTCTGCAGTCACACGGCCGGTCATCAGGGACAAGGTCCGTCACGTGACAGGGCAGATGAAAGCCACTGGCTGGGAAGGGGACTTTGTCCTGATGGGATGGCCGGTTTCAGGCTCCACAAATCTAAGTACCTAATGAACAGCCGGAGGCCAGGAAGGAAGGGACCGCCAAAGACATGTCCAGTGGCAGAACTGTCCCCAGGCTCCGCCGGGACCACAGCCACGTGTGCCTGCCGCCATGCCTGCAGAGAACGCTTCTGCAAGAACAACTGCCTGCAGTCACGGGTTTCACCTTGGAGAGGACACACCCTTGTAGTCGCTCTATTTTTGAAGTATTGGGGACCAAACCCAGGGCCCACACATGCTAGGAAGTGCCCATTGGGCTACATACCCAGCACTTTAAATTTTATTTTATGTGGGGGAAGGGTCTAGAATGGCCCAGGTGTCACATGGATAGGTATCCGTTGCTGGAGACATATGGCATTATTAAGTGTGGCAAACACACAAATAACAATAACAAAAGAAAGAATTTTCTCTGGATTCTGGATTCTGACCCAAGCATCAACTCAGGCAAGTAGGGGCTGGAATGATAAAGGGCACCAGGCAGGGATTTTCTAACCCTGTTCCTCATTGTAGACCTTAGTTGCCACTTGAAAACCCATGTTTGGTTCTTTCCTGAGGGTTCCAAGGCTCTTACCAGCGAAGTGCACCTAAATTACAGTTTATGAATTTCTCTTCCCACTGGTCTGAGGCTGTTTCCTTAACCCCCTCACTGTGTTCAGAGGTGGCTTCCCAGCCAAATGCACCTTCTCAGCACAAGCAGTGGGGTCAATAAGTTAATGGTAAGGATCGATGGGAAAGATTTGGAGGAGCTCTTAATTAAAGAAACAACTGCTGATACAAATTAAGTTCCCGATGTATTGATGAGCACGGGGCATGCAGTGGACGGGTGGGGGCGGGGCCGGGCTCCCTCCCTCCCTCCCCCAGACCCCCGGGGCGAGGATCAATGCGGAGTCACACCAGGATGAAGGTTTCACTGACGAAGGGTACCTTCCCCACTTGCGACCCAGGCAGGGCTCTGTCAGTGACTCACATTCTCTCTCCTTCCTTTGCACTTTCTTGGCTCGTTCTAGGTCTGACCAAGCCAAAGAGCCCATAGCACAGTGTGCCCGCAAAGTCACGGTGCTGTTTCCTCTCTGGGTGTTCTCCCCAAGGAGCCTGCCAGCTCTGCCTGGTCCGGAAGCTTTGCGTAAGGGTGAGGGCTCTGGGAACCTGTGTCCGCTGTCTCTGAATGTGGAAGGAGAGGGGTACAGGCGGACAGAAGGGATATTTAACATTCGAAGGGATGCAAAGCTTTCAGGGGCTGGGGTGTGGAGAGGAGGTGGGATGTGGGAAGGGCCCGAGACCACCGGGGGATGGGGCTCTCTCCCTGAGAGGCCTCAGCAAATGCACAGCCAGGACCCGTGTCCCGCCTGCAACATGGTTTAGAGACAGCGTCTGTGCGTCCGCGCTCCGCGGAGACCTGAGGGACCTTCCCAGGTCAGTACTCAGCCTGCCCTCGGGAGTGCCGGGCACCTCTGCGACAGTTTCTGGGAACCGGGAGCGCCCGACCTTGACTCCCGCATCCTGCAGTGCCCCTTGGAGTCTGTCCTTCTCTGTCCCGCTGCAGTGTTCTCAGGGTGCTCGAGGCTGGGACGCACAGCTCTGCTGGCCCTTCCCTCTACCGGTGACTGCGTCAGGGCTCCGGGACATCACAGCATCCTCCTCCTTGGACACCCAGGTGACACGGGCCTGGGAGGCGAGAACCCAGGCCTGACCTGCCACTTTCCATGGGTACAAGGAAGAGAAAACCTGCCACCGTGGCCTGCATGAAAGCTTGGGCAAGAGCAGTCAGAAAAAGCACCTGTGCACATACATGTGCACGTGTACATACGTGCATGAACAGATGCGGTGTGTGTGTATTCATATGTGTTTGTGTGCCTGTGTGCTGGGGGTCAGACTCAGGGAAGCCGAGTGGCAGTGCGTTACTATCCCCCTAACCATTTTCTAAGAGCGTGTGTAGTAAAGTCGAAGTCACTGGAGATGGCCCTGAGGGCAGCCCCGGTGGCCTGGGGGAGGGACCTGCAGCAGTGACCCCGACTGTATTACAGCAGCACTGGCGATGTCAAGTGTGGGCCATGCGGGAACCTCGTCACTCGCCCCTCCTGACGCCCTGGGGCCCTTCTCTTGGAAATGTCAGGGGTGGGTGACCTTTCCCGGGCCCTCGAGCCGGCAGGCGGTGTGGATGCGGGGCTGGCCTCAGGTCCGACTCCCTGCTCTTCTCCAGGGAGATGGGAGGCCGTGGCTCCCAGGCGACCTGCACAGCACTGTCTGCTTGAGTGTTTTGCTCTGCACTCAGACCTGCAGCACAGCTCGTTGGAGGGTTTGTAGCACTCTCTCTCTGACTTCCTCCTGCTCTGAGTGCTGCTGGAGCACAGACGATAAATGCTGCATTGTCTGGGTGTAGATCCAGGGCCAGCCCGGGGCCCCCACTGCTCCAAGTGAACCCCACAAGGCCAATGCACACGGTGCCCTAAGGAAGCTGCCTGCCGCACCGTCTTTCGTGCTCCCAGACCGAAAGCAGAGCCTATCCAGAACGTGTCAGCCAGAGGGACGTGCCTGGGGCACGCGGTGAGCAGTGCGAGCGGCTTGTACATCAAGACGGTCCAGAGCTACTACCAGGGGCTTCTCCCCAGCCTGGGATGGAAGCCATACTCCGACTATCTCTTTCCTGAGTGGAAATTCCATCAACTCAGCCATTCCCTTCCTAGGTAGCTTCAAGAAAGAGTTAAAGACACCACATCCCAGCCATCCATATGGACCCACAGCAGTGCAATCATAATAGCTGAATATTAGAAACAGCCTCTCTGTCCATCAGCTGTGAATGGCTAAAGGAAATGGGGTCTTTACACACAAAGAAGTACAACTCTGCCAGGAAGAAGGATAGCTTTGAGTCATTTGGAGGGAAATAGATGCACCTTGGGACCATAATGTTAGTTGAAATAAATATACCAGACACACAAGCTTCAATATTGAATGACTTCTCTTTTACAGAACCCCAAAGCATAAATAACAAAAACATAAAAATGGATGACAGGAAAAGGGAAGACAGATCTTTTGCAAAAGGGCGGGGGACCAGGAGATGGAGGGAGGAAGGAGGGGAAGAGGAGGAGGAGGCACTGAGACGTGTTATGTATGAGAACCCACGCCCTACCATGCGTGATGTGGTACTTATGCACAGCAATGTTTACTAATAAAAATAAAACCTGAGAAAGAGAAAGATCAGGAGGTCTGAGGCCGTTTTGCCAACCAGGTTCCCTCAGGTGCACAGGTGCTCCTCCATACGGATGGTCACGCTCCCCCATGAGTCCGAGTACACGGGTAACCGAGTCCCACTGTGAATGTTAAACGCAAGTTTTCTAGGCTCCACAGTGAGGCGGGGGATGCCTTTGATGAACTCGCCCTGTCTCCTGATAGCTGTCTGTGTGAAATTACTTCAATAAGTCATGGGGTGAAGGTCACTGTGCCTGAATGCTGGCTGCTCGGACTGCACCTCTGCCTCCTTCCCCAGCCCTTGATGACATTCACACCCGGCACACGGCAGGACACAGCAGGGAAACTCTCCGGCCAAGGCTGGAGTTGGAAGCAGGTGCAGCCCGAGACCCAGGAGGAGCACCGCTGCCCTTCCTTGTCAGCCTGGAGCCTTGTGTGGGTGGATTCCGGCTCACGCACCACAGGGGAGAGCCCCAGCCCAGAGCAAGGGCGGCCAGCAGCGGTGCTGTCCGAGGGACAGTTGCTGTGATAGCCCCGAAGATCTGGCTGGAGGAACTTAGGAGATGTCACTTCACGGCACCCGTGGCTGGCTGGCGGAACAGCTCTGAGCACATTAGCTTTGTTTCTGTGGCTTCCAAATTTCAGTATTCATAAACATCTCAAAACAGGAGTTGTAACTGAAGGAGTAGATGCTCCCGGACATCGCCCAGCAAGCAACTGCCCAGGCTTGCGGGACACAGGAAGCTGGTGGGGCTGGAAGAGCTCTGCAGTCCCTGGGACCCCTCGGGGGCTGCCGCTCTCCTGGCTCAGGTGTGCTGCAGAGGGCAGAGGGCACTGCGTCCCACACAGGAATCCCAGGCTTTCTCATTCCAGCCTGGGACATAGCACCTGGATCTCAGCAAATCATGCCTTTCCTCAGAGCCAAGAGTCCCACCATTTAAAATGTGGATGAGGGCAATAACTGCTATCAGCACGTCCCATAAAGAAAATGTATTTACTCCTTTTAGGGTTGTATTAATGGCTGTAATTTATGTGTGTGTAAATAAACACTCTCCGACTTTGTCAAGCTTTTCCTAAGGAACTTATCATTTAAATGCAAATTGCAGTGGCGAGTTTTGCAAATAGTTTGAGAATGAATAACGGCTGTCAAGGAAATATACATTCCTCCTTACGCACTTGGTGACTTACAGTAATCACGGTGTGTGCGCATGTAATTTGTGCTGCCATTAAATGATACTTTTTCTCCTGGTTCCCATTTTTAAATGTTTACTGTACTTCAGAGTGGGTTAATTAGATGCTAATTCATTTGGGCCACTCGAGGCTTAAAAGTGCCCTTAGAGAGTGAGCGAGTCCCAATGTCGCAGGTGTATGGCCGGCGGCTGGAGGGTGTGGAGGGACTGTGCGCTGCCTGCTGTGACTCTCCCAGGACAGGAGCTCTGTGCAAGGGGGCGGCGTGTTTTGTGAAACCCGACGTTGCTGTCCCACTGTGTGGCAGTTTGTCTGTCTCCCTTGTGCAAGGCAGAAACACACATCAGGATGAGAGCTGCCACATTTCATCCTTCCATCCGCCCATCGGTGCCCAAAGAAACACGAGGGAAAGTCATCACAGGTTCATTTCCAGAAGGCCAGCCGCGTAGCCAGCTTGTTGACTCTCCCTCGGCAGAATTCCAGTGCTCACGATCAACACTTTCTCTTCCCAAACTTCTCTGCAGAACATGTGGGTTTCTTGGGGCAGGAGGAAGTCACCGTGCTCTTCTGTGCAACTGTCCCCATTTTGCACCTTGACTCTTCTTTCTAGAAGAGCTCCCAGGCCTGCCCACCCTTAAGAACAGTGTCAGTGTGTGGCTGCTCACAGGCCTCTATCAGCAGGTCAGAGCACTGCCTGGTGTGGACGCAAAGGTCGTGTTTCCTGCTTTGCAAGCTCGTTGGGTTGAAGACGATCGCCCCAGTCTTGGTGAAGAAACTAACGCTGAGGTTAGAGGACACAGACGAGGTCACTGAGGGCACCCTGCGTCTGGCAGCCACAGTCATATGACAAATTTTTAGAAGCAACGCTCAATTTCGTTAGGAAATTTGGCAGATTTATTCTTCTTGTAGAGAAATCTGCAGAAAGGCTGCATCATAGAGAGGGTGATAGCTAAGCGTCGTGTCAACCTGAATAAGAAACAACCCACTAACTGGTTTAGCACAGTCCTGGGTGTGGATAGTGGACTAGCACGAGAGGGAGGAGCTGTGCTTGGTACCAGCCAATGGGCTTGCAGCCTGGATGGACTGAAAAGGGGAAGAAGGGGTCTTGTTTCTGCCCCTTCGGAGGAGCTCCCGCCTTCACCATTGCCTTGGGACGTCCGTCTCCAGGCTTCCAGCCCAGACCCCTCGGCTTCCTGATAAGAACTCCCGAGGGGCTCTCCAGTGAGCTCCAGACCTCGGCTTCTTTTGGCCTTTGACTTTCCACAGGGTTCTCCAGCTCTGCAGCGCACAGAGGACACTCTTGTTTTCTTCCAGCCCTGACTCTGCAGGTGGCCACTGAAGTTCTGCCTTCTAAATCCTTTATACATGTGTGTGTGTGCATTTGCACATACTATGTTACATCCTTTCCTCTAGTGAACCGTAATTGATAAGGAGAGTACTGATTCAGTCACAGCACAGTTGCACACACACGCAGGCATTCTTCTTTCTTTTTATACTGGGAATCAAACGCAGGACCTCGAACTTGCCAGGCAGGCACTTGTGCCACTGAGCTCTATCCCCAGCATGCACACATAATTCTATGCACAGAATTTCACCAATACAACAGTTAATTGGTCAGTAGCTGCTTTTGCTTCGTTTTGCCTTGGCTTCAGTTAGCCAAAGTGATTACGAAGATCATTTGTGTGCAGCAGTATTTACAAATGTATTTCCACTCCTCGTACAACTTTTACACCACGTGAAAAGGAGGTGGGGTGTGTCTTCACAGCTGTGACTGTGTCAGCATTTAGCGAGTTGAATGCTGTGAGGCTGTGGTTAGATGCAGGATTGCTATCTGCAGATGTGGGAGTGATTTCCAGAAAAGCTCCCCTAACCCCACCGCCCAGGAGCCTGGCCCACTGCGGGTGGCGCGCAGGCTTCTCTGGGAGAGCCTTCCTAGCTCCTGGTCTGGTGTTCTGGGGAAGGGCACCGGGCTGGCGAGTGCTGCCTCCCACGGTAAGGCTGCTGTGACTCCGGGATGTGCAGTGTTCATCTTGGACAGACACGGTGTCCAAGTGACCGGGAACGGGATCTGATTGTGCGATCAGGCGCAGGCCAGGGTCGGGGTGCTACTTTTAAAAACTACATTTCATAAGAACTCAGGTCTTCTACCCACTGCAAGACTTAGCTAGAGTCTGCCAAAAAGCAGACGGTGCACGCTGCGCCTGCTCCAGGGGCAAAACACACCCAGCTTTTGGGTCTCCCCTGTCCGACCTTTCCCACGCCTTACCAGACAACCTTGGCACTTGGTCTCTCCCTCCTTGGTCATGGCGCAGGGAGATTGGAGAGGATCAGTTTTGGTTACCAGCCCAGGGCTTCTGTTTCTCTCTTCTCATTCCGCAGATCAGGTTCCAAGAGCTGGGCTGAAGAACTCCCCGGAGACAATCTGCGTCTCCCCACAGGGGCCTGACAGGTGAAGGGAGGTGCCCAGGCTGCTGCAGGCGTGTTCTTGCCCTGTGCGTGTGACCACGCAGCGTCCGACACCTCTGCTCAGAGCAGACGGCTGTGCAGGGTGCATGTGCTCTCAGGCTGTCTTGGCTTACCTTCCCCCCGGCCCCTGTCCTTCCCACCCTCTTGCACTTCGTTCTGTTCTGCTCTGATGCTTACTTTACTTCTGTTTCTTTCCTATCCGTAGTCCTTCAAATCGTAAGATGAGGGGCACTTTAAAAAAACAATTTCTAATTGCCCTTAGATAGATGTCTGATTGCAAAGGACTGGATAAAGTGTCACCATAGTCTGGGGACATTTGATCTCTCTTGTTCACCATTTCTTCTCTGCATGGACACCTGATGCTCAAGTCCCAGGTGATGCAGAGCACCTCTCCAGCCCGGTCCTTGAGGTAGGGATCTCAGGACAGTCTCCTTGAGACTTTGCGTGCTGGAGCACTTGTGAGGAGCCGCACTGCCACCACACACCTCACACAGTGAGGACTTTCACCTGCAGATGAGTTGGCTTTGTCGGCATGGGAAGGGGTGTCTGATGAAAATGCCTATTTGATAAAGAACAAGTTACCCTGTGTCAACTACATGCATGATTTTTTCCCTAGTGAAAATATCCCTGTAGACAATCTTTTTCCTCCAGGAATCTCTCAGGAATCGATAGACATTTTAGCACTGGATCAGTTTGGAGCAAAGTTTGGATGAGTGAAGAGAAGGAGGAAGTTATTTGAGCTAACATAGGACATGCGGCACACTCCGGCAACGGTTTGTACATATTATAGCTCCATTTATTGAGCTATTTATCGTAAATTTCAAAAAATAAAGGGAGAGTGGTATTCATATTTCAATGTTAAGACCAACAAGAAAGAAAGAAGCCCATGTTTTGATTGAAATTATGTGCTACAGCATTTTATATGCATGCTAGGATTAAACTTGGATGTCAGAAGGGTAGAAAAGCATGAGAAATTACCAGAAAAAGATAGGCTTGTTTTAATGTGTGAAATAAAAGATCTAGGGTAAGTATTTGGGGCCAGTGGTTTTCAATCCATGCTCAATTATGTATTTTCCCCAACTGAAGACTGGAAGCATGCTGCAGTCAGGGTCTCCGCGCTTGGGCCGTGCTGCTGCCTGGAGAGTGGCACCCTGTGGACAGCGGCTGGAGGACAGGCTGCCCAGCCGCCCTGAAGATGCAGAGTGAGCCCGAGTGACATCTGAGAAGGAGCAGGGTGCGCAGGGACTGTGGAACATCATCCGAGATGTTTTTTCTTTGTCTTATTAGTAGCCATCCAACATTTCTCACCATTGAGAATCCACTCTGCTCCTCTGTGATTAGCAAGTGATGACAGAAAGCAGAAGATGCCGAAAACTATCAGCAAAGCGACTCCCCACCCCCACAAAGACTATAAATAGAAACATAAAAACACTTTTGCTCCTTTGAATGAGCTCCTAGAGAGCAAGAAAAAATTCTCCAAATCCATCTCACATCTTCTTAACAGAAACTAGAAACATTTTTCAGACTCAAATATCAAACCCAGACCGCTTGGTTCACAAAATCCCTCCGGAGCTCCTGTGGGAGTGTTTCCGGGAGAGCCTCCCTGGACAGCGGCCGGAGGACATTCCTCGGGGCTCTGCACAGGGAGATTTTGGTTCTCAGGGCACAAAGCCGAGTCTGCAGCCAAGAGACAAGCAAGACAAGATGGGCATCGTAGTTGCTTCTCACGCTCCGCCCTCGGCCCGTCCAGACGTCCTTCCTGCAGAAGCCAGGAGCTGGGTCAGCTGCGTGTTGGACTCCAGCCTCCCAGGTGCACGCGTCCACCCCGGGCCTCGAGCATGAGCGCAGTATCTTCCTGAGATGCGTGGAGGACGCTTACCACCCTCGAGGGTTTGGAAGCCAGTGTTAACCCGAACCCAGAGTGTTAACCTGAACCCAGAGCGTTCCCGTCTGCCTCCTGTTCCCTCGGGGGCCCTGTGCCATGCTCAGGAGGGCTCGTGGCTTGGACGGCCCATCTGATTTCATTATCACCACAGAGTCAGTTGTGGCTCTCACAGAGTGGCTTGATTTCCAGCCTGGGGACATAGTCGGGTCCACAAGCTGTCAGGGACCAGACAGAACCGCCCTCCCTGAGGCTGAGATTGGCACCATTGGTTTCCATTTGGGAAGTGAGAGATCTAAGTTCCTGTGCTTGCAGGGTGGAGTCAGCGGGCACTGAGCCACTCGCTGTAAGCCTGGGTGAGCAGGGCCTCATGCTCGGTCGCTCTCCTGCTGGGGAAGCTGGCCTCCGTGCTTCTGGGGTCACTGCCACCGGGCAAGCTGACCCTGTAGCCCTTCCTCAGTGCTGCCCTCGTCTTCCAATGTGGGAAAAGCCCACATGGACGTCAGGCTCCCTGATGGTAGCTTCTCAGGTGACATAGAAACCACAAATGTGGACGTTGTGGGACTCTGACGACCTCCAGCAGGGTCAGTCCTGCTCCTGCCAGCAGATCTCACGTAATCCAGTGCCTGGTGTGAGCCCCAGAGACCCAGGGGTAGAACTGGAAGGCAAGGGTTCTACAGAATTTCCTAAAAATATTTTTCAGGCAGCCAGATTATTCAGAATTACGGCCATCCAACACTGGTGAGCAGGGACAACAGCGATGGGCTTCCCAGAAGCCACTTAAAAGCCGCTGTCTTGATAATGCGATATCTTCACAACTGTTTCTGTTTAAAGCTAATAAAAGTAAACACAAGATATCCCCGTCCTTTCCTATCAAATTTATTACTTTGAGCGACAAAATGACAAAATGATTAGCAGTTAATAAGGCCTTGGCTTAAAAGATTGACTGACACTGCGTTACTCATTTAATTTCCGCTTCTCAGAGCTTTTCTCCCTCTTCCTTCCAGCATGGAGGGAATTAATATTATCACATCAAAGGCATGTCTCTAAATGGGGAGAAAAACCATTTAAAAGGACACAGGCTGTGATTATTCAAACTAGGTTATTTGCACCTTGTATATATAACAATATCATGGAACAACTTCATTCCCTCAAATTGCTGTCAGTCACTAATAGAAGAAATTTGCTCCCGTTTTATCAGCACCACTGTGCGTGGCCGTGGGGGCGGCAGCAAAATGTGAGATCAGATAAGCAGCCGTGATGGGGACATTGAGGTGGCTCCTGTCTAGGAGGCTCAGTATGTAAATGCGCCTCCTCCCTCCTTTTCCTTTCTGTCTTTCTGGCCTTTGTTTTTGCACCACTTTCCACTATTTTAGGCCTGGAGAGGCGCGACCCATCCCTGTGGGGCTTGGGCCACAATCACAACAGGCTGCAGTGGTGTTTGATTCTGTTCCGTTCTGAGCATTGGTAGGCAAATGACAGCAGGGCTGATCTAATGTTCAAAGTGTGTCTGATTCCCGAGGAATACAGGGTCCTAGCGTGGAATTTGGGGCCTGGGTGTGGAATTCTGGGTCTGCAGGTGGAATTCGGGGTGACGGAGCACTTGGACCAGCATCAGCCACGACCTATCAGAATTGAGGTCTCTATAGGATGAGTTGCGTCTCGCTCCAACTGCAACCCTGTTAGAGCTTCCACAACAAGCACGTCACTGGTTGAACGTTTGTTCTTGCTGTGGCAGTGTGGGGGTGGTGGGGCGCTCTGTGCCTAGGGAATCTCTGCTCCCTCCTGAGTGAGCCGGGAGCCCTGGGTCACAAAGGTCAAGGGAGGGGAGCTTGGTTACCAAAGCGCCAGGTGGATTAAATCAAGCGCTTCCCCAGGGAGGACGGGAAGCAAGTAATAAAATAATATCGCAACAGAGTGCCCCGTGTCGACAGGTCTGAAGACAAGCCTTGTTAATAGGGGAACTGCAGAGCTAAATTAGTCCAGGGCCTGCTGCAAAGCAGGGTACACATTGTCCTGGCCAGATAAATTTCCCCGCCTGCCCGGCACACTGGCCACTGACAGGACACCGCTGTGAGTAGTTCATTAAAGTGTCCAAGGCATGGGGAATTTTAAAAATTTATAAGGCTTCCTATGGATGGTGGGGTCAAGTTCAATGGGCCAGAAAAGAAATACAATAGCACAAGGGATTATTCCTGGATCACTATTTCAACAAGTTGGCATTATTTCTTTTTAAAATTAAGACAGTTGTAATATTTTTAGATTCAAGATTATAAATCCCCCCACATAGATCACAATGACGCTCTCGCTGGTACCGATCTCTAGGCTGAAGCAGGCCCACACTGAGCCAAGGAGGAGCTCTGACGCAGTGCCTGGGGATGTGCTGCAGGCGGCCACTCCCAGCGGGTGGGGAGCCCCAGACCCCGTGTAGGGACAGAGGGGGGGGACTGTGGTTCAGCAGCATTCTAAAGGCAGCTGACGCCAGCTCAGCCAATGTGGCATGGGCATCCACTGAAGGTTCCTGCCAGCTGCTCCTCAGAGGACGCTCCTCCTCCTGTGAATGGACTTTCCTAGACCTGAGTTTTTCATAGCACAGAGTGCAGCTCCTAAACGTCCCATGAGGATGCCAAGCCCCGGCTCCAGGGTCTTCCCGTCCCTGCTGGGCTGCACAGGGCCTCAACAGTCTGTAGTGGGAGCAGAAACAGAGCCATCAGAGCACAGCAGTCACAGAGGCACTGCCCCTAATGCCCTGCTTTCTGAGACTCCCCTGCCGTGCACCTGCCAGCCAAGCGGTCACACGATGCGGGCCGATGCCACTGTCTGTGTCAAAGTTAATCATTTCGCCTTGCAACTTGAAAGAAAATCACATTCAGTCCCATCAAATTATGGCTTCCAAGAGGAGAAACTTTGAAATATTTTACATATTTTAATTTTAACACAAAATTTCATCGATTTCTACCTTCAGTAGGGTTTGACTGCAGACCACCTGTTAAAGGGTGTGTAGGAAGGGACTTTCTCCAAGGAGACCAAGGACTCCCTGGCGAAGCTGGAGATGTCTGAGGCGCTCTCCACGATGCGAGCACTGTTGGTGGCCTTGTGCCTGGGGTTGGGTCCTGGAGATTGGAGATGAGGGTGCTGGGCTATTCTGGAGCCCAGCGCTGGTCTGTGAGGCATAGATCTCAGAGACCAGTCAGGGAGGTGAGAGCCACTCCAGGGAGAGCAGGGCTCATCCAGAGACGCTGGTGCAGCAGAGGTTCTGGCCGCAGGGCTGATGGGCGTGGCCATGGCCCGCTAGAAGCTGGAAGCAGAATTAAGATGAAGCCCTGCAAGTTCTCCTGAGCCGGAAACAGGAAGGGTCACAGATCCTGTAACTCCACAGGATGGAAGCTGTGGTGCTGTGGCAGATGGGCATGAGCCCAGCATCACCGGGGGAGAGCGCTGGGAACAGTGTTCACAGAGCGGCCGGAAACAAGAAAGGCAGGAACTGGGGAGCTGCAGAGCCTCCATTGTTCTGGCTTTCACCATGTGCTGTGAGCTTTGAGGTGGGGCTACTGGGGCATCGACATCACGGCTGGGGATGGTCATGGGGTGGCAGTAGCAACAGTGACCACGCAGTTGGGCAAGGAGGCCGGGGAGGATGTGCAGCTGGAGACCATGGCAGGTTCCTCGCAGCAGCTCACTCAGAGGTGGAACTCGCTCACAGCATCACGGCTCTCAGTGTGACACAGAGCAGGGACCCCCTGGATTCTTAGCGCTGGCATCGCCTCAGGAGCACTGCCCAGGCTGAGCCAGCTGTGAGGGCTGCTTTCTTTTCCATGCTTTGGAATAAGACACAATGAGGGGAAGGGCCATGGGTCCAACAGAGTGGTCATCAGCAAACACCCACTTGACCATGGCACCATTAGAAGCAGAGTTTGTTAGGAGGACAGAAATCAGATGTAAACTAGTACAACCACTTTGGAAATCAGTATGGAGCTGCCTCAAAAAATGGACACTAGAAATCCCATTCCCAGCTATTCCCCTTCTAGATATCTTCCCAAAAGATTTAAAACCCTATTATCGTGATCCATGCATACCCATGTCTATATTAGTACAACTAACTCATAATAGCTAAGTATTGGAAGCAGCCTATAAGTACATCAACAGACGAATGGGTAAAGAAAATGTAGCATTTACACACCATGGAGTACAACCCTGTCCTAAAGAGAGATACACTTGAATCATCCGTAGGTAAATGATGCACCTTGAGACTGTAATGTTCAGTGAAGTAAGTTAGACACACAAGTTTAAATGTGTCACGGTTTTTCTTATATGAGAAACTTAATAGATGATAGATAGATAGATAGATAGATAGATAGATAGATAGATAGGGCAAAATAGAAGATAAATTAATAAGAAGTACAGAGAAATTCAAATAATTCCCCAAAAATCCTATTTCAAACATTTTAATATGTAAGTTAATCTGTTTCATTTATACTACTAGTTTCTCTTAGTTCACTGAAAAAAAAACTTTATACTATTACGTTTGTTTCTTCTTTGTAAGGAAGAATCTGCTTTCCCTATGTCTCGTACTCAGAGTGACTGCTTTTATGATCATAATACAGTGTATTAACTGTTACGATTCTCTTTATTATTTTATGAAATTTTATTTTTCCATTAGAAAATTGAGTCATTTGTAGGAAAATGGACACACCTTGAGACCATAATGTTAAGTAAAATAAATCAAATACACAAACTTAAGTATCATGTGGTTTCTCAGGTATGAGAAACCTTAAGTATAAATGAAGAGCAAAACAGAAGGAAGTAAGAAGACAAATCTTTCTCAAATGGGAGGGAGATCGGAGGCGGCGGGGCACAGGGGAGCGGAGGGCCGGGAAGAGAAGGAGTAAAGCGTCTTTAGCACAGGGGGCCAAGCCCACACGAGGAAGGGAAACAGCATCACGGCAAACACGCACTAATAAGAAGGAAACGTGGAGGCCCGGCTGGGCGGGGCGGCACACATTCATTATCGTGGCACTCTAGGAGGCTGAGGCAAGAGGACTGCAAGTTTGAGTCCAGCCTGGGCAACTTAGTGATTTAGTGAGACCTTGTCTAAAAATAAGAAACGAAAAAGAGTTGGGGATTCCGCCCATTGCCAGACCCCGTGTGTGCCTGCCGGTGTTGCAAAAATAAAACAAATAAAGAAAACCCAGAGCCAGAGAGTGCAGGCTGAAGAACGGAGGCAGAGGCTGTTATGACCAGTCTGCCATTGCTGACGAAGAGCAGAGCGACGCTGGTCAGTGTGCGCGTTGCAGACAGCGTGAAAGCGAGCCGCGTCTGCCGCTGCCCTGTCAGTCTTTCAAGGAGCTCGTGCAGCGGGAGAGGGGATTCACAGCCTGGGAAAGGGAGCTCAGCCTCTCCCAGGTTCCAAGCGTCCTCAGCATGGGTCACCACCACTTCACTCACTCGAGCTGTGGCAGTGGCTCCAGATGCCAGGGAGCCGCAGCAGAACGAGTGGAAGCCGCGGCAGCCCTTCCTGGAGAAGGGCTCTGTGGGTAGCAAAGCCCATCTTGGGTGTTCGGGATCTCTGGAAACCATGCTGAGAACCGCCGCAGGCCTGGTGCGCTGGGCAGACCCCCAGCGCTCGGTGCAGAGCTGTGGATGGAGGGTTGCTCTTCTGCTAGCGAGCCCCACCAGCCTTTCCTCCCCTTTCCATCAGCTGATTGTCGCTGCCTGTCTTTTCGTGAGTGAAGACCAGCCCCAGCAGCGGCTTTCTCCTCCCCCTCCTCACATGAGCCCTGGACCCTCCGGGCCTTTCTCCTCTTACCCTGTCACTCCGGCCCATGGGGACCCGGTCTGGTAATGAATTGCCATCGCCACTGTGACTCCAGCCGCAGTCCTGCTGTCCGGGCTGGCATTTCCCCGGCGCCCGTCTCCATCCATTACCCGCTGTGCGGCCCTCAGGGGTCCTTGCTGTAAGTCATCGGGCACAGTGTTGCCCTTTCCCCAGAACAGGGCGGGCACTCACTCTTTGTGCCAGGGCCTGCTGTCAGGCAGTCGCCATCACTGTGGCCCCAGGGGACTGCTCCTCGAGTAGCCCAGGGACTGGCCCAAGCAGGGTGTGGAGTCCTACTGGACTGTCACCGCACAAATCTCCCGTGTCCTGATCCCTGACTGCATCACAGGTGTAGGAATAGTTTTCCGTCTTAAATACTGAATATTCCCTGTGGAAGTTAAATGCCTGTGAATGTCAAATGTGACATCGATGATAAATCAGGGACATATCCATTCTCATAACATGTGCGGGGGGGGACATACAAGAGAAATTGTAGCAATAAGAAGGGAGAGAAAGGGCCGGAGCTCCCGAATTCTGCTGCTGGACGATCCTCGGTAGCCATAGGGTCCAAGCCTTTGCTTCCGCGACCCGCAGACTTCACAGTCCTGTCATTCGCATTCCCAGCCCACGTGCGCCCTTCTGTGACGGCGAGCCTGCCTTCTTCCGTGACCACAGGCAGCTGCAGTGTTCAACAGCCTTCTCCGTGGCCTCACGCGTGTCTGCTGGAGCTCACCCTGTGTCACTGTGCACACTTTACAGGCGACCACGCGTGCCCAGCAGGGGCCAGACACGTGGCCCAGGGCTCAGGTGCCGTAAGAGCTGGGGTGTAAGCTGCTTCCGAGGAGCAGCCCTGCTTACGTCAGAGCACAGCAGAGAGTGCTCATCGAAGCTGCTTCTAGAAAAGGGGACAGAATACGCACGTGGAGACGCACGCTCTCAGTACTCTGGCCAACAGCCCAGCAGGGGCTTGAAGTCCTGTGACTGTTTATCCCTGCTCCTCCTGGAATGTGACTTGGGCCCAAACGCTGATTTCACTTTAGATACCTGTGATCTAAATGTCTTTAATTTTGTATCAGTTCATCCAATTACCATTTACTAATTGCTGCTGTGTGCCACCTGGGAGTAACACGGAATGGAGGAAAGCGTATTTTAATGTGTCGTTGCCACCCAACCTACAGCAAGGTCTGTCCGGGCGCAGCGTCACACGCTGCCTGTGGCAGCTTCTAGGATGCCCCAAGCGGGAGGCCCTGTCTCTGCAGACTGGAGGAGGTGTCCTGGAGCGGCAGGGGGAAGTGGATCCGGAAGCTGGTGTGCCCTGCAGGTGGAGAGGGCTGAGCAGGCGGGCGAGGCAGGTAAATGACAGGTTTTGCTAGCGCATAACTCTGAGCACAGGTTTGTGGGTCATTATGCTTTGTAATCTTGGAGAGAAACACAACTGAATTGAGGAAGCCTGGGGCTGAGAAGCTCTGCAGTTTAACTGCATCATACCCTAATCAATGAGTGCAGCCACAGTGCAGTAGGGACAGGGGCTGAGGACACCAGGCGGACGAGCTCTGCGTGTGGTGACAAGGGGCAGGACCTTCATCCTGGCAGTGCAGGTCACAGGCCTGGGCAAATAGTGCTTGCCGCGACCAGGTTTGGCTTCTGAAAAGATTTTCTGGGGAGCTGCAAGGGGGAGCACAGCCAAAAGAGAGGTGGGCCACACAGACACACAAGCATGCACTACTCACGTGTGCACATGGACACAACGCACACACAGGCACAAACACACGTGCATGTGCACATAGGGGTAAGCCATATGCATGCACACATGGGTGCACATGCAGACAGCACACACATATGTACCCGTGGTCACATTCACACATGCACACGGCTTCGTCCCCTGCGGCCAGTCATTTTTCCCACTGATTCACAACCTGAGACAATCAGGTCTCTGCCAAGAAACAACTGCAAATGCTTTCGTTTTTGTCATTTTGTCCATATGAAATTACCATACAGTTTAACATATTCCAAGCCTATAAGCCCTAAAGTAATTTTTATTTTTTGCAAAAGTAATAAACTCCTGTGAATCAAAGGAAGGGGTGCCATCTCAACTCCCTCCTGGAATTGCCTGTGTGATGCCATGGTCTCATAATTGTACCTTGTTTTAAATTCATATGTATTCATTTCATAAAAATAGTCTATATTTTACACTGATAAATTTATCAATAGAAGAAAGATACTGCAGAAAGATATAAAAAATTACCTGCCAAAATAATGATTTATGCTGGTTTTGAAGCTTCCCCTCTATTATTCATGTGCACAAGACATTTTTTCTCATTTTGACATTTACTTCACATTATAGAAATGTGCTCTAGTGTGCCAGTGTCTTCATTTGAATAGCAGGTGGGGCCGGCGGGCAGGCGGCAGCGGCTGTGTCTGACGCCCTCCGGCTGTGCACAGTGCTGTAGGTCGCTGCCCGACCACAGGGATCGGGGATGGGGACAGCTCGGCCTGGCTCACAGTGAGAACCATGGGCACCCACAGCAGCCCCAGCAAACAGGCAGGAGATACCGAAGGGTCCGGCACGCAAGGCGGAGGGGAGGCGAGGTGGCTTTCCGGTTGTGGACAACTCAGGGATGCTTGTTTGAAAGACTGAAGTCATCATCCACCATCCATACGGACTTCAGGTACCAAATGATGCGAACTTTGGAAAACAGGCAGGGATGAGGGGACCTTAAACATTTTGCCTCCACCTATTTCACTACAGGAAACTTCCAAGAGCAGCACCCTCTCGGGAGGCGGGAAGCCAGGAAGGGGTGGTGGGTGAAGGTCCTTGTGCTGGTGCTGCAGAGGCTGTGGAGATTTGTTGAACAGGATCAGCCCTGGCCTGGGAGGCCCCAGAAGTTCCCTCCAGATCCAGAACAGCTGCCGGGACCCCACACTCCTCTCCCACCCAATCCCAAGCTGCAGGCTCTTCCTGACAGCAACTGTGTCCCTTCTCTCACTCCACTATTGAGAGAACACTGTACCAGTTTCTATAATCGAACCCACACAGCTCACACCTTACAAGCTTAATACAGTGATATCCTTACATAAATGGAAGAGTAAGTTTAGCATTTCTAGATCAGTGTATCTGCTAACTTCTCTAAAATGCCAGCTCAACATGGTAAACAAGGATACTTTCTCCAAAGTTGCAAGCAGTTATATTTTCTGAAAATTCAAATTATATACAGATATATACATACCTCTGTACATGTATATTTCTATCAAAAGGTCAAGGACAGCAGCAACAGCATCTTCTGGTTCTGTAGTTATCTCTGCCAAATTAGAGCAACATCTAGCACAGACTGTTAAAAAAATAGAAAGAAAAGATAGTGGAGAAAGACAAACCCTCAGAAAACAACAGCGCTCTGTTACAGCTGTGGTACCTGGCACATCTGTTTCTATAGAAAACATCCTAAGGTGGCAACATTACAAAGAGCCCCAGTCACGCATAGCCAGTACCACGCGTCCTACAGCAGGAGCAGGATGTTTTGGGCGCACAGAAGTCAGACTCTGTCCCGTCCTGCAGCCGATACTGGAGGGAACAGTCAGAGAACCGCAGTTCCACACTAGATCCACCTCTGTGGCTGCTCTGACGCCTCCATGTGTAGCGCATCTGCACCCCTGGCTTGCAGGGGACAGCGATGTTGCCCAGTGTTGCCCACTGATTTGAGCCTGGGTCTTCAGGAAGGAGACAGCCTGCCCTGAAATTGTTACCACCCCACTCTGTCTTGGGTCTTCCTTCCCTTGGGATGGCAGAAGCGTCTGTGCTGTCGGAAGGCACCGCCACTTTGTGACTATTTTGAGGCTTCCAAGGACTCTGTTTTCTCTCCAGGATGGTGTCATGGGGCAGGGCTGCACCTCAGTCCTCCCAGGTCACAAGCTAGAGCCCTCCACTGTCTCCGTCCCAGCAGGCAGCTGTGGCCCAGCCCTGCGTGACAAGACCCTGCAGAGCCCAGGTGGTCAAGGCTTCCATCCTCTGGGAGGGGCTGCATTCAGTGCAGCATTAGCTCTGCCAGGGAGTCTGTTTTTGTGATGAGGGGGACTGAACCCAGAGGCTTCACACTGTGCCCTTTTGTTTTTTGAGACAGGGTCTCTTGAAGTCATTAAGTACCCCAGCAGGGGCTTTAATTTGGGATCCTCCTGCCTCAGCCTCCCAGTGTTGGGATTACAGTCATAACCACTACACCCGGGCTCTCCCAGTGTCGCTGTACTTGTCCTCTTAACGGCTGTCCCATGCCCATCTGCCCCACGTGTACTCTGGCCGGCCGTGTCTTCAGTTGCGGTGTCCCCTGCATGAACAACTGGCAGTGGTCTGGCCTTCTCGACCTGGGTGTGGCCGGGGGCCTGACGCAGCCCCCAGGGTTGCTTTTGAGCACGGGTGCTCTCCCTTTGTTTGCACGGTCACCAACTTCTTGGCCTCATGCTCAGAACTGCAGTCTCTACTTCCTCCTCGCTGCTGCTAGCTCCACATTTCCACCCTGGCTTCTGCTTTACCTGCACAAAGGTGCACATGGGTGGGTCTGGTTCCTGCTGGGTAACACTTGAGCCCTGTCATGAAACAATGCTTGTCCTGTGGCTTACCTCGCTGGCCACCGATGAGAGGCCTGCGCCCAGCCGGGGCCTCGTCAGGCTCAGCGCCTCTCCTGGACTGGAGCACGTGCGTGGCACATGGTGGGTGGTCACTGAAGACGGAGTCCATCGGTGCCGTTAGCTCACAACTTGTGCTTCTAGAGTTGCCTTTAGGATCGAGGTGGCATTTAGCCCATCAGCAGCCAAATGAGCCACAGGCTTCAAGACACGGCACCCACTCCTCCTGCAGGGCATTGGCGAGGCTGGCCAGTGCCTGGGGCACAGCTGTCCCAGGTGACCCCACATCCTGCAAAGGGACAGGCGGCTCTGTGGGATGTTTCTGAGTGAGGTCTGCAGGGCGCTACTGTCCTGTGCGTTCTGGGCAGACTGAGGGACGGGGTGACCAGCACAGGGTAGCAGGATGGCGCTAGTGCTTCTTGTAACTGTACAATCCACAAGTAATGGCAGAATCTTGAGGCCTCTAGAATTATGGTTAATGACAATACAAACTGCTCAGTTTTGGAGGTTTTTGGCCAAAACATAGAAAATAGAGGTGAGATCAAGGTCCAAATACTCACCTTGCTGCGCTCTCCTAGAGCCCTTTGCTTACATTTCCCTTCTCTGGATGCTGCGCGAATCCACCTCAGTAGCTGCCTGCTTGCCAGGAGAAACACACACCCAATCCTCAGACCTGCCCCCTTCCTGCCCCTTCTGATGTCTGATGTGTGCTCACCCATTGGAAGTCCCAGCATCAGCTGGCCTCCGTTTGAGGTAGGTACTAGCAACAGGTTCCACTCTTGTGTCCTCCTGGTTGTGCTACAGTAACCAGTCACTGAACCAAACATCATTTTAGACATTGCCCTAAGGCCATTTGCAGGTGGTCAACATCTGGCTCTGCTGTCTTTAAGGAAAAGAAATTGCACCTCATTGTATGGGTAGTTCTTGTCCAGCCAGCTGAAAACTTGCAAGAAAACCTCAGGGGTCTGGGGTGCAGCTCTGTGGTAGAATGCTTTCCTGGCAGGGGTGAAACCCTGAGGTCCTGGGTTCAACTCTCAGCATCACAAAGTGAAGATGGATTTAGAAAGAGAGAGAGAAAGGCATGAATAGAAAGATGGACCACAGTTGGACGGAGGAGTGAGCCAGAGATGAGTCTGTAGAGGTAAAGGCAGAGAGATGAGGGGTAGATAGGTGATAGGTAGTACAACACAGGTTGAGACCAGGAAGACTACAGACCCACTCTCAGCCCCCTGCAACTGCAGAATTCTGTGTGAGTGAGGGGATATCCACTCAAACATACGTCTAGAACTACTTTTACTTTGTATTTACCTCACGTTGAGAAGGGCTTCAAAACTAGTCTGTCCCCTTGAGGGGATCCTGAGCCTCTGTACCCAGCTGGTTAGATGAGGAGGGGAGAGCTTCCTTCCACCTCTCTCCACACCAGCTCCTGCCCCTGGGGAGGAGCCAGGTGCAGCCTGTGCAAGATTTGAACCTTCCCACAGAGATGTATAAATGCACAATGCTATAATATTCAGATACCTTTCAGCACTAACTTGCAAATCTGTTTTCAGTGTGATCTGATATTTGACTCCTTGAAGGAGATAGATAAATAACAGATTGACTGGGCATAGATATTTATCTTTTGTCCTGACATAGGCAAAGCAATATTTTTAAAGTAATAAAGGGCCAGACTCAAAGTCAGGCTATAAAAAAATGGCAGTGTTTCACAAAAGATGCCAAAATAGTAGGTGGTGATAAAGTGACACCAACAGACCCCGTCACCCAGTAGCTGGTGGATCAGAGCGGCTACTTTCTTGGTAATTTCTGACCATCTAATCAAGGGCATGGGGCCACAAGGCTCAGGGAGCAGGGCTCAGGGCTCAGGGCTTATAATCCACAAAGTGATCAGACACTCAGACCTCCAGCCAGCTCACCACAAGTCAGGGCTTCTTCTATTGCATCTGTGTCCCCCGGGGGAGGGTGCAGACCTGTTTTGCCACAGGAAAACTGTGTGAAAAAATGAATCCAGCTCCTAAGATCTCTCTGAAGCAGGGCGTGAATGAAAACCCACCTTGGCCGGCCCATGGGAGAGGAGTACCTTCTCTGGGTTGAGGACAGTGATGCTGGGGCTCACCTCACAGCACAGAGGAAGCGCAGGAGTGGAAACTCAACCTGGCTGGCTTTTCTGAGCCTGGGTGACAGAGACCCAGTCCAGGGCCTCATAGGACAAGGGGAGTCAGGGGAACAGGTCTCCTGTGGATCCACCCAGATGGTGACAGATGTAAGTGTGACTGCAGAGTACAGTCAAGTTGTTTAAGATTACCGTAAAGGTGCATTGCCATTAACTACCCTCGAAACGCTCTCCTTCACTTCGCACACACTTTCCCCGCTGCCCTTGCCAGTTCTGAAGCAGCTCTGGAGTCCTCTGCCCTGAGTGTCTTTAGTTGCACCGCTGTGGCTGCCTTGGTGTCCTTAACTGGTTCAAAGCATTTCTTGGTTATTTTGACCTTTGGGAAAACCCGAAGTCACACAGTGCCATATCTGGTGAGTAAGGAGGATGAGGATGCACTCGTGTTTTTATGAACCTGCCTTTCCGTTGGATGTGCTCAACGGCAGCATGCACCGTATATTTTATCACATCTGGTGAGGACCCTTGTAGTCAGGGTTTGCAAGGGAATAGATTTAATACAGGACATATCATTATAGGATTATTTTATAGTATTCACCAAAGAGTCAAATGCAGAAGAATACAAGATATCTGTCCATGAACTGGAGACCTAAAGAATTCAGTGAGGGCCTGGATCCCACCACAATGTAGAGTCCAGCTGAAGACCTACAGTGCATGGCAATGCCCCCCACAAGTCCAACCAGAGGCCTAGAGCCCATGACAATGTCTCACACAAGTCTGTAGCAAGTATCTGCACTAGCAGGCCCAAAGGTCGGTGGAGGAAGCTGGAAAGTCTGTGCAATGGGATGAAGGGTCTGTGCCAGCAGGCTGAGAGATCTGCACTGGAGCCAGGAAGTGATCCTTACTCAGGGTAAGGATCAGAGCCCCCCGAAGAGAACCGCAGCCATCCTCAGTGATAGTGAAGACCCAAGCTCCTCCCAAAGTGAGAACAGCTGAGTTCGTATCAGGAAAGCCAGCACAACAAACTCCTCCAGGAGAACCAACGGCATCACCTTTTCCCTTCCAGTTCTCCTTCTGTGCTATTGGCAACAACCCTCAGGAGGGCTCTCCATACCCAGCACCGCACTGGTTCAGTTCAGCTGGGTGATCCAAGTTGACTGTTAGTTAATCCACCATAACCCTCATGAAAGAGGACTCCAGGACTGCCTCAGAAAGGGGTAAGAATGATGGGATGAGTTCAGAGCAAGGGGGAAGATCATGAGGAACATGCATGGCAATGTGTCTTTTACTGTAGTTTCTAAAAATGTAAAGATTTACTGTATTTTTAGATCTCCCCTTCTCAGTTCTGTGTAGTCAGCCTGCATGGTCTCAGTGATGGACTTCTGCTGGCCATCTGGGCTGGAGTAAATAGCAGAGAGGAGCAGGGCCCCTCCCGTGCTCCCAGTGTGCGCAGGCCCTTCCTCCTCCTCCTGGCTGGATGGCGCATGCCCACCTGGGGGCGGAGTGAAGGTAAATAACCGGCTCAGTGCACGGAAGCTGAGGCAGGCAGTGGCGGCCGCCCTGAGCACCGCGCACAGTGCCCACCCATCATCCCCTCTGCCCCGTAGCTCTCTCGGCACTACCCCGTCCTCCAGCCCGTGGGAGGACGCTCTCTTGAAAGTATTTTGGTTAACAGCCGTTTTGTTTTCTTTCTGTCCTTGTTTATTCTCCAACCTTCTTTTAATGTCAAGGTTAGATTTGAGACAGAGGTATCTGCAAAGCCGTTGTGAACGACGTCATTAAGGTTTGATTGGGCACTGAGGGGGGCTGAGCACCCGGCTCTGGCGCTTGTACCCTGCAGAGTTGCCCTGACTGGTTAAACTCACTCTGAAGACCATGTTTGGGGCCGGCACACAGCCTGTCTTCCTGATGGCCAGATCTGTGGGACAGCAGTGGTCAGACACAAGCTGTGCAGCTCTCAAGGCTCTCTCAGCATGAACTTGCACTTCTGTTTTCAGTGTGGTCTGATATTTGACTCCTTGAAGGAAGTAGATAAATGACAAATTGACCAGGCATAGATATTGAGCTGAAAGCCACTGGCTGTCTGGACAGTTCCTTCCCATGCTGGATGGTCAGCAGCTGCTGGTTGGTGGCACCTCCTGCCCAGGCACCTGGGTCTCGGATGCCAGCCAGGCAGTACGTTCAGTCACTGACTATGGCTGCTCTGGGTGTCAACCCGTGGAGATGACAGTGCTGTGCACACTGGCTGGGTGGGCCCAGGTGAGCTCCCGGGGGAGACCGGAACTTTTTGGTCCAGGCACAGAGAAGAGGAGTGGAACTCTGGGTGGCCCCAGGCAGAAGGATCTGAGCTTCCAGGTCCAGGCACAATGCTTTACCTGTAGAGCGCACCAGAGACACCATGGAGACCTTTTGGCTGGGTTTTGCCCGGTTCTGGAGTTTTATTAACAGGTTTATCAGCTGTTGGCGAGTAAAAGGGCACTCGTTAGATGAAAGGGCTGTGTGGTTCGGACCACAGATCCCCCAGAAGCAGTGGAGGCCGCCTGGCTTTGACCCTAGTGCAACATCATGTGGCAGTGTCAGGAGGGAGGATCAAAGCTAGCAGTGAAAGTAACTCACATGCAACCTCCAAGCAGCCATCCCTCCAGAAAACGTGGCCCGGTGCTGCCTGGGGGCCGGGTGAGGGTTCCACCTGTGTCCACCCGCTCCCACCCCCCACCTCCGCGCTCCAGAACTGCCTCAGGACTGGGAAGAGAGTCCAAGGTTCTAGGGAGATTTCCCCACCTGGAAGGTAGGAGACAGAATGTGTACACAGCAGAGACACACTTCCGCCAATCTGAAGAAACTCACTTCCAAAGTGCGGCAGAGCGGGATTTGTTTCTGCACACCTTGCACAAAGATGTCCAGGTACCCTTTCTGGGAGGGTTTTCTTGCTTTCATTCAGAATTTCCTGCTTTTATTCTGGGAGGTTAAAAAAAGAGAGAGGAAGCTATTTCTTTCAAGTGAATCCAAGCAGTTTTCACTACTGACCCATACTTCAAGTTGAATGTTGCCTTTCTAAGCAGAGAGGTGAAAAGAAAGAAAAGCAGCCTTGCCCTCCTCTTCCTCTCCCCCGCCAGTGGTCACCGCTGTGTGACAAAGACAAAGACTGTAGCCCCCTCTCCAAAGGTCCCCGTCCCCTCTCCCCTGTCCCCGGAGGCCGTCCTATCATCTCCACGCCACCAGCAGGGTCACCGTGCCTCACTCTCTCATGAGTCCCGCTGTTCAGGGTGAAGAAGAAATGCAGAGCTGTTGAATGGTGATAGGGGGAGTAGACAAAAAAGAAGAAGAAAAAAATTAAGTGACAGCAACAACAACAAAATCAAAGGTGCGGTGGGTGTGGGAGAGAATGGCTCCTGAAGAATGTGGGGAAGATAAATAGGGCCGATACTCCGTTTCATTGTCAGGAACACTCTGGGGTTATTTGAAGCTCTTATTTATGCTCTGTAAGTAGAACAATGCTGGAGAAGAAATGATTAAATACCCGCTCTGTGAGCAGCAGACGTCTCATTGTGGCGGTGGGCTCACCACTGGGTGGTTTTGATAAAGGCAATATGAGTTGATAACTGATAGAGTTTGCCGGAGAGTCATCTGGGGCTCCTGACAGCTCTGGCGCTTTAATAAAATCATTAGAATGTAAATGTTTTTATTGCGGAATAAAGAGCCTCCAGCCAGGCTGACACTGTCTCCCTCCGCTGAATGGGAGCGCCGATTAGCATTCAAATGATAGCATGATAGGCTGGTTATCTTTATTAAAATTTTTCAAATCGAGTCTTCATTTTGCATGATTGAGTTTTAAACAAATGCAATATGCAGTCGGCAGGCGAGCTGGCCGGAACACTCCTGAAATAATTAAAGTGTTCCTTTTATTTTTTTTAAACATGTGTTTCATAAGAAATGAATTGGATTTGCTATTTTAATATGACAATATCTAGTTAGCTTTGCATAAAAACAGGGATGTTATAGCATAATTATTGAAAGTGTACAGCTTTTAAACATATGTTTCATAAAGCTGAATTCAATTTTCTGAAATATGACAATGCCAGTCACTTGGTGAAGTGTGGAATCTGGAGAGAGCTTGATTATCAAGATCGGAGTAGCCCGGGTCTCCCTTCTGGAGGGCTGCTCAGGTACACTGATGTGATCTGCCGAGGAAGCCTCCTTTCCCGCGGGGTCTTCCCCCATCCTGGCTGATGGTGGATGGGACTCGCCACTGTCCTTCAGGTCGGCAGGTAGCCCCGGAGACATTAATTACCCAGGACAATCTAACAGCTAAGCAAGTCTTGGGTGGATCTGAACAAAACCCCCGCTGTCTCCAAGCAGAATGAGCTCATTTACGGAGGCCGGGAGGGTCCATTTGGCTTTATGTCTCCATCCATCTTCCCTGGGTAGCCATGCTTGTTTGCAAACCAACATTCTGAAGTACCCTGTTGTGTTACAGACAATAAGCCATGGTTAGCCAGGAAGCCGTGGGTGGTTCTCAGTTATAAGAAGTTGAGGAAGTCAATAAAAGAAGTGCACCTTAAAAAGACTTCCCTGGGAAAACTGGGTGTCGGTTCCCAAAGAGATTGCTGATTTGGCTGAGGGGGGAGGTCTGGAGGGCCATGGAAGTGTGCCAGCTTCTCAGAGAGTGGCAGGGGTGAGGCCATCCTTCCTTCCACAGAGCTTCTTCCTCTACTCATCTGCTTTGCTGAGATAAAAAAGATTTTGAGAAAAAAATGACAAGATATGTATCAACCTGTATCACGATGTCAGCAGACTCTGACTTCAGTAATAAAAGCTCTTTACCAGAGGACAAATTACAAGTCAGATGGGTTTAATTGACAAGCAAATGCTTGGTGGTCGGTCGGATTCACAGAGGTAACCTCAATGTACTTGTAAGAATCTGAATTCAGAAAATTTCATGTTCTCTTGAATTAGCTCATGTGTAAGACCTTCATGTTTGGACTGCAGATTCTGAATCATCTTAGTATCCTCTACACATGAAGTAGAACGTGGAACATTTAGAATAAGTCACACTGTATATTCTTCTCACCCAATCACCACAATGCAGAAGTGGCATCAGTGGTCCATATAGAGGCTTCTCGTAAGGCCCTCAGAATGCCGGGGTCTGACAGGTGTCACTGTCAGCGAAGTGTTCAGTGTCCATGTACGGGCAGTGCTTGGGCTCACAGAGGCCCTCTGCAATCCTTGGGAATCCGAGTTGGAGAGATGGGCCACGGCCAGAGGTGGTGTGGGTCCATGGGGGCCTCTGAATGTAGAAGGTGCTTGGAGGAAGCCCATGCCAAGGGGACACGCTGATGTACTAGCAACTCAAATTTACAGCAAGGAGCAAACCTCTGATTCGAAAAAGTCAAAACTAGTCCAACTGCTGAATGTGCGATGGGCCGACAGCACGGGCACTGAAATAGCAGCCCTGCCTTCCAGAAGGGGCCGCGCTGGGAGCTGCGGAACAGACCCATCCTGCCCATCACGAATCTTCCAAGATCTCTGCTTCTTGGTGCAGGTATTCTCACACCCACGGCTCCAGGGCAGGACTGTGGGCACAGACCTGTACAATAAGAGTAAAACCAGTCACCAGCCCAGCGGCACCCTGGCCCACCAGCTTGTCAGCTCCCTCCCAGGGTGTCCCGAGCCGCCCCAGCCCTCTCCGTGGCTCCCTGGCTCTCCCCGGCTCCTCCTTCCGCTGCCCCAGGCTCCCTGGGGTCCCGTTGCCGCAGCTGGCGACACAGCCGATGTAACTGACTTCACCTGGAATCCTGGTTGACGGTTATCAGTGCAAATGGTGTTTTAGGAATCTTAATGCTTCCTCTTCTCTAAGAGTTTGGGGAGAAGGAAATTTCACAGATGAACTAGAAATGAAGAGTACTCTCCTAGCCAAGCATGGTGGCCCATGCCTACAATCCCAGTGCTCTTGGAGGATTGAAAGTCTGAGCCCAAGCTGGTTTACTTAGTGGCGTAGAAAGACCCTGAAAACTAAAAGGCCATAGGGTTATAGCTCCACGTAAAGGCCCTGAGTTCAGTCCCCAGTACCACACAAGGAAGCACCTCCTGATCCATGAGATGGGAGCTTTATCCTAGGGAATGGCACCTTCATGGGTAAGCAGCTGCCCCTATGAGCCCTTTTCCAGCCTGCTGCCCTCCCCTGGCACCGTGCAGGGGTCGTTTCTCTGTGGGTGTTCTCAGACACTAGCAGAACACTGTGGCTTTGTGGCAGAGTTCTTTAGAGACTTGGACATTGAGCCAGAGTTTATAGAAGATGCCCAGGGAACCCAGCAAGAAGGTTCTGGCTCTACACAGCCCTGGAGAGAGCAGGAGACCTGACTGGTGTGGGTACCACCCGTGTGTGCATAGGAGTCCAAAGGAGAGGAGCAGCCTCCCTGCAGCTGAGGCCAAAAGGTCAACCATAGGGCACTCAGAGGCAGCGGCTGAGGGTGGCTGAGTCAGGCAGTGAAGACTGCAGCCCAGGGCGGTGCCAGCAAGGTGTCAGCCTGCTGGCCTGCAGTGCCCACCCACCCCGCCTAGCTGGCAAAAACCCTGCTTTCAAACGCTCACTGCTGGCTTCCAATCCTTCTCACAGTGTGGAGAGCCACTCAGATTGCTGCAAAGCTCAGGGGCATCTAAGGACACCTGAGGATGTGACCCCACTTGTCTAGCACAGGCGCATAGAGGGGTACCGTTGTGTAACCATGACACACAGGGAAATACGCATGCACTGGTTACTGCACTATGTAAGAATGTAAACATGAGATAACAGCCTGTATAAGAATCACACAATAAAGACACAGGTGGTCTCACTGTGGTTGTTGCACTCTTCTGCTCTGCAGCACGCTGCCTGCCGTTGCTTATGTCCTGCACACCTGTGTTCTTTAACCTGGGGGCCTCACCCTTGAAAATCTCCCTTGGGCCCTGAGTGGGCCAACACATAGATTTTTTCTTTTCCTTATTTTTATATTCTTGATCAATTGAATATTTTTAATCTTTTTTTCTTAGTGCATATTAATTACACCAACTAGTGGGTTTCTAATCAGCTAGTTTTATCTGGTTATCATTTGGGAGCTGAGTTTGAGGACCCCTCTGAGATCTCTTGCTAGTTCATGTTTCAATTAGGGGATATTAATCACAAGGCTGTGTCACAACTTACAATGGCTATTTTGTTCTTTTGTCTATCTTTATATCAGAAATTTCATTTTTTGAAGAACCACAAAGAAGTGAATGACATCAAGAAAGATCCTCCTTGTTCTTATGTCATCAATGTTGTGCACTTGTTGTGTTTTACTTTGTCTATTCGGTGGATGGGGTAATGGAATTGTCATTCCCAATTCACTTTCTTTTTTTCAATTGTCTGAAATTATGCTTTCTTAAATGGTTTGCTTCCAGACTAGAGCTAAATAAAGATGAAAGCATTTGCTTGTCCAAACAATGAAATAAAGGAAGTCTGGCTTGTGCCTGACTGCTGACCCTGTATGAACCTGAAGTGTATGATTCCATCAACCCCACCCAGCTGAGGAGAGAAGAGGATGAATTCCAGACCCCAAAACCTCTTCTCCTACAGTAAGGTGGCTTCAGAGTGTCTTTCTCATACAGAGGCCAAGTGATCACAAAGTATTGTATGATCGGGTCACATGATCTCTCATACAGCTGTGAGTTGTGGAGTAGCATTATAGGCTAAGGAGACCCTACACCTGAGCATGCCCAACCCCTTCACCCAGGAAGTACCTGAGCCGTTGTTCCCAGGTCCCTGGGTTGTGATGGAAAGATCTCTAAGTTTAGGGGTTATAATGATGTTAAGTACAAATGCCAAATCTTGTCCGTGCTGTATTGTTTCTGAGAAGATGCAGGTGATTTTGTGCTGCCATCTTGTTCTGAGAATGGAGGAGCAGAAAGCCATACAGGTGTGCAGGTGGGAGTAGCCCTCAGGGGATGTTGTGTGCTTCCTCTGGTTAAGGAAGGACAATCCATGGCTCGGTGATGTCTCATTTTATTTACTTTTTGTTTTTCTGTTAACATATATAATTCCCATGTGTCTGAGTCCAGAGCTGGGAAGTCTAGCCATGTACACAATGTCATATCCGACCCATTTCTGAGTCTTGTAAGTCACACTCCAATAACAAAAGTTCCTTTCTCCTAGCTACATCCAGTGCTACATCCAGCTCTGACTCCAAAGGAGTATCAGATTTTCCACACTGATGTTATCAAACCCTGGCCGTCTTCAAGTGACAACCCCAAACACAATGTCGGGGGAGGAGAAAGTATAAGTTTTCCTCTTCAGCAGCTGGGCTTAGAGAAGAAGACAAGGATGAAATTTGTGAGTAGATCCATTTCCACAATGGCAAGAATACCAATTATGTAATCCAGTTTCAACAAGGGATTTCTCTTTATCTTAATAACTAGTGAAATTTGAGGGTGGAACTCAAATTTCATTTTAGTTTGGAAACAAGCCCGAGATTTTGGAGATGTTTATTCCAAACTCAGCCAAAGATATACGCCTCTCCAGGCCCTGAAATCTTCCTGGGAATTGTACCAAAACAGACTTTTTGGTCAGATTTCTAATCCTTCCAGATTCAGGGCCAGCCTCACCCTGGAGCAAAAAAATCTCAGCATCTATCCAGACCAAAAGAAAAGGAAAAACTAAACCTGCAAGACCTTATGTCTGTACTTCACATAAAGTTTGAAGGAAGTTCCACCATATCCAAGCCAGGCATTGTGTCCAGTAAAGTCAGGGAACCTTCTCCCTAATTTTTTTGTGCTTTAATCTCAAAGCATGAGGACAAACATGTGTCCCCACCTGGCCAGGGTCTTCGGACGAAGGAAGCTTATGAATAGTGAGGATTTGCCATATTTGGCTACACACTTTACGTTATATACACTTTGTGAAGTATTTCTTCAACTCTTACAGTCCTTCCTAACTCAGGATGTAAGCGGCAGCCTTACCTCTCTCTGAGTCGGGGACTCGCTCTGTCGGGTGGGAAGCGGCAGGAGGAACATTTACCACATGTCAGTCACCCTGTGGCAGCTTACATTAGATCAGCTTAGTTTAGTTTCATTTTTGCTTAGCTTATAGTTTGCCAGACTTGGGCTTAATATCGTGGTGTTTTCAAGCCTTTGCTGGCCTTGCTGTGTCCAAAGACGTAGGAGTGTTTAGAATGCAAAGCTGAACAGGCAGAGTTCAAGATCACACAGCTGGAGGTGGCCAGGAACCCAGGAAAGCAGCGTGTTGTACCTGGGCACAGACGGCTCAATGCACCCGAAGGAGATCCCAGAGGTGACAGGAGACTCCATTTCACCTGTAGCACGCAGGACATGGTTGGTACTGCGCCTGAGTCCCATCTGCACGGGACTCTGGGAGGACAACCTAGAAGCACCCAAAGGTGCTAGAGCCCCTTCCTTTCTGCCCCGCATCAGTGAGGCCAAGGAGTAGACTCGACAGCTTGCCTGTTCTCAGAGTTGCCCAGGGAGGTTATAAGGGCTCCCTGAGTGGGGAAGAGGGACATACACGTGCACAGAGGAGGAGATAGGTGGTCCCAGGGTCCCAGGGAACAGGCTACTCCGTATTTGGGACTAATACATCCAGGAAGCAGCTTTGAGACCTCCTGGTCACTCTGGACTTGCAAAAGCAAAACAAAGTCAAAACAAAAGGACAGACTTAGGAAGAACCTGTGATTCATCTGTTTTCAGGAAGGGTTTTTGCCAGTGTTGAGAGGCTGGGGTTTTAGTTTGGGCAATAAAAATGGATTTGGTTAGTTGTTTATTCAGACAGTCAGCCAACAGATATTTCTTGAGATCTCCTTCCATGTGCTGTCACCAAACTGGAGAAATAAAGGGAGATAAAGATGAATTAGGTAACCCCTCTCTCCTGAGGAGAAACACAGTGATCAGGTTAACCATCTTGAAGCACATTCATGGTCTCAGGTGCACTCACCTGGTCATGCTGACATCAGCACCACTCTTTCATCTTGCAAAGTTCAAGGCATACCTGTCCCTCCCCCCAGGCCTGGCACCCCTGGGTCCTTTTCTGTCTCTGTGAATCCGAACACTGCAGTGACCTGAGAGAAGCAAACCTCATGGTGTGTGTCCTTTCAGAGGGCGTAATATGCTCAGGATTCAGCATGTGACAGAGTTCCTCCCACTTCAAGCCTGAATACATCCCAATACTTGAATACATTACTTTTCTGATGGACCCTGGGTCCCTGCCACCTTTGGATCACTGTACATGGTACAGCTGTGAACATGGGTGTGGCTGCAGAAGTTTGTCCCTTCCGTGCCCCGTCTAGATCCCTGAGGACACCACCATTCTGGCAAACCACTTTTTATCTTCCTCCAACATGTCAGAGAAATTATCAGTTTATGTGTGTTCCTATAACTCTTCATATTATGTTATTCTTTAAGACGAGCACAAAACTTTTACTGTTTTATTTACAAAAAATTCAATAAGTGTATTGGCATTTTTAATAACATGAGAGAGAGAAGGAGAAAAAGATGCCAGGATTTTAGCTTGGCTTTCCGGTTGAACACTGAGGTGTGATTTTTCGATAATTTTGCCAGTAAGTATTGTGTTTGAGTTTCCTACCCCTCAATGATCTCACTCAGTACAGAGACAAGATGAGCTTACAGTGAACTGTAAATGAAACTTGCCCCAAATGTGTTTTCTTTGGCAGTACCAACCTTGTGCTGGGAACAGCGCCTGTCAGAGGAAGGGTGTCAGGTGGCAGAGAGCACAAACACCCTATTTTAATTAGTGCAGCCCTCGCTGTAATTACAGACTGAGATTCCTCACACATACGCCCTGCCCGGTGGCTAGGGCCAGGGGGCAGGTGTCCGCACAGTCAGTGGGAGCCAGCTTGGCCAAGCCCACTCTGTGCAACACGTGGCTGCTAGGGTCTCCCCAGACATGGCTTTCTAGTGGCAGGCGGGAGGAGAGCAAGCGGGACGACTGTGCACTCATTGCCCGGCCTGGGGGCGCAGGTGGAGGCACTCGGGCCGCAGTCCAGCACCTGCTTCTCCAGGGCAGGTCACCTCCTGACCTCCTCTCCACCCCGCTCACAACTCTTAGGGAGGGTGGTGGGGAAAATCCCGCTTCTACACAGGGAGTAACTCTAGCAGGCACTTGCAGCAGACCTCAGAAGTGGGGAGGCTTCTGGTCCCTGTGACGCTGGGGTTTATCATGCTGCCCCAGTAACATGAAATGTCTCCAGAACACTCAGATGATACTGCATGTGCACCTGGAGGATATCCCATGTGTACCTGGAGGATATTCTGTGTGTACCTGGAGGATAGCCCGTGTGTACCTGGAGGATATCCCGTGTGTACCTGGAGGATAGCCCATGTGTACCTGGAGGATATCCCGTGTGTACCTGGAGGATATCC
>NW_004955504.1:2361303-2379050 GCF_000276665.1 Chinchilla lanigera
CGTGTGTACCTGGAGGATATCCCGTGTGTACCTGGAGGATATCCCATGTGTACCTGGAGGATAACCTGTGTGTACCTGGAGGATAACCCTTGTGTACCTGGAGGATAGCCCGTGTGTACCTGGAGGATATCCCGTGTGTTCCTGGAGGATAGCCCGTGTGTACCTGGAGGATATTCTGTGTGTACCTGGAGGATAGCCCGTGTGAACCTGGAGGATATCCCATGTGTACCCGGATAGCCCGTGTGTACCTGGAGGATATCCCGTGTGTACCTGGAGGATATCACGTGTGTACCTGGAGGATAACCTGTGTGTACCTGGAGGATAACCCTTGTGTACCTGGAGGATAGCCCGTGTGTACCTGGAGGATATCCTGTGTGTACCTGGAGGATAGCCCGTGTGTACCTGGAGGATATCACGTGTGTACCTGGAGGATATCCCAAGGCCGTCTGGAGGATAGCCCGTGTCTACTTGGAGGATATCCCTTGCTCTCTTTGGCTTATCCATACATGTGTGACTGGCTTTTGCCAGATTCCATTTTACTTAGCTTTTGTTCTCATTCTTTTTCCTTGCCTTCTTGCTGCTCCTTTGGGCTCTGTGAGGCCCACATGCCCTATGGAAGATGTGAGGAATGCTGGGCATGGGCCCGTGGGAGCCACCAAGCATGTCTGTGTTGAGCCAAACTCAACAGGAAGGTCACCAAATTGCTGTCCCTGCTTCAGGCTTAGTCCCTACTGGAGAATACTATGGTGGCCCAAGAGCCACCTGAACTTACAGTTTCAAGTTTGGTGGACAGATCAAGCCTAATGGTCAGCATCCCAAAAGCAAGACAGCTGGTCCGCGGCTCAGCCATAGGCTGGCACTGCTCTTCAGGGCCCCTTTTGGGTCTCAGATACTCTGATTCCCAGGAGCTGGCTGTGCTGCTCAGCCTGCTTGGGCACCAGCGTAAGCTGCCACAGCGCAGGAACAGCACAAGAAGAGTTTTCTGTTTCATGTTTAGAAGTTCAACTATGCCATTACTGATTCAGAAAGGAAATGTGCGGAGAAAGAACACAAAGTCCAGCAGACCTGAGCCCCGGGGAGCCTAAGGGATGGAGTCTGAGCAAGATGTGGGCGGAAAACAGATGTTGCTCTTATGAAACTGAAAAGTAGAATAAGTGAGCATTTTCGGTCAAAGCAGCAGCAGGCTAACACCTGAACAAAGGGCTTCACACAGAAAATGCACGGTGGTGTCTGCCCTGCTGCAGAAGAAGAGGCAGGGCTGGCAAAGGGGCAGGAAGTGGAGGAGGAGGAGAGGGTGGCCGCCAAGCCTTTGTGGAGGTGGGAGGGAGATGGTGAGGCAAGTGGGGAGAAGCCCTGTACCCCTCTCTTGCTCCCAACGGGACCCCAGGCCCTGGAGCACACCCTGTGCCCCTCCCCGCTTCAGGTCCTCTGGCTGTGTCATGTCAAGCGGGCAATTTCTCCTTAAGTTTGAAAGATTCTCCGCCTTCACCCATCTGTCATCACTGTCAGTGGCACTTACAGTATTTCACTTGCGACGTGCGAGGTGCTTACTGAGGTCTTTCATCCTGTCCACGTCAAAATGGTTTGATTCCCAGTGTAATTTTCCCCAGAAAAGGTTCCCAGGGGAGAGCTTTAGGAGCTGTCTCTGTTTTAAACCTGGCTTCCAGAAAGAATGAGATGCAAGCGCCTCCACTTTGTCCACTTGATTCTAAGGTGAAAGAGTCAGGTATCGTGTGTGCTGATATCAGAGGCCCAACTTCCAGCTGTCCCAACCAGGTGTGGAGCAGATTTCAGCAGTCTTACATCAGTGATTGAATTTCCAGAGCATTCCACTGCTTGTCCTCTTGTGGACCTCACCCTCCACACAGTTCATGGCAGAGGTGTAGCATTTGCAAGGCCCACTGTCCAGTCCTCTAAAGGGGCTCAGGGTTTGTCTCCAAGGCTTCTGTCCTGCTGGGGTGGCAACCATTGTTTCTGAATGAAGTACACAAAGGTAAGCAAAAGACAGACAAGCCGGACATCCTGCCCTGCCCTGCCTATCAGATGGGAGAGGAGATGATGGAAGGGTCCCTAGCTTCCCGTCCTGGGCTTCTTCCAGTCTCTGGTCACCCATGGCAGGACTGTGTCCCATCATCGTGGAAATGAATCCCCCACATTGCACAGAACACTATCTCCCAGCGCTAACAGTGCTGGTGAACTCTGCACCGCGAGTCCAATCCCAGCGGAACCTAACGCAGAGACCCAGGAGGGGACAAGGCAAAGCAGTCTTCCTGAGAGAGCTATGGGTTGCCAGCTTGATGTTACTGTCCACCGTGAACTAAGAAGGGTCTGAGAACAGAAGCTGTGTGTAAGTGAACAGCAGCGGGGTGTGAGGAGGAGTCTCACACTCAGCACCTCAGTCTAGACACACTCCCACATTTCTCTGGGACTGAGACGGCCACCTTGCTGATTGGTCCTCGGGCTCCTGCACCAATCTGAGCAATCTAAGGGATCCCGTGTGCAGGAAGGGCTGTCTGCAGGGCCTGACGGGGACCCTGAGTGAGGAAAGGGCTCCAGAGGAAGGACAATGACGGCCTCGCACAAGGCCTGAGCATTTGTGACAGGGCAGCCTGTGTCCAGTGCTCCCCAGGCATTGTCCTCTGAACCAGTGGGCCCAGAACAGGATGGAGGCTCCTGGCACCAGCCACAGAACAGTGCCAGGAAACAGCTCTGTGACCTTTGTGGCTCTCCAAGCCCATTCCACCCGAAAGTCAGGTCCCCAAGCAGAAGCACATACAGTGCGCAGGGCAAGCACCCGAGGCCCTGCAAGGTCGTGTGGCCTCAGCAGCCATGCCCATATGCCAGGGGTCAACCGTGAGGGCGCCTGGCCCACCTCCTGGCCTCAGGGGCTCCTGCTGGGTCTGCAAACCCTCAGACACATGGGCTCCATCTTGTCCTTCCTTCTACTCCCATGAGCTGAGTCAGCCCTGATACTCTAGCTCTCAGCCCCAGAGAAGAGAAAATGAACTTTGGAAATAAATAAAATAAAATGCTTTCAGATATTGGAATGCTCCGTTTTTATTTCTTCAGTCCTTGCAAAGCCCAAACTGTATCACATGCATAGCTTTCCAGTGGAGGCTACCTGACTTGATAGCCTTTAGTTCTGGGGGTCTGGCAGATGCAGTACCCTGTTAACTGTCCTTCCCACTCACCCTCCCCATCCCCCCACCTGACTGGTGCCAGGCTGGCGTGGTTGAGCTCTTTCTGCTTACCAAAGGAAAAGACAACAGTGAACGCTCAGGGTGGCCCGGAGGTCCTGGTGGAGCCTTCCTGAAGATTAAGGAGCTTGACTTACTTGCTCCCTGCCCTGGGTCCCAGTACCAGGGTCAGACCATGGGTAGGAGGGCAGGGCCGGCCGGGCAAGGTGGCCGATAAGGGGCGCACTCGTTTGACCCAACTTCCCAACTGACCCCAATACCCTCACACAATAGGCACATAAATTGGCAGAAGCACAGTAATAGACCTGCTCCTATGTGCTCAAGGGGGCTCCGGGGACCGGCCAACCCATGCAAGAAGAATGGGACAAGCTGGAAGGGGCGCAGCAAGATTAATCACCACCACAATGCAGATTTAGCACATTAGGTGAGAAGATAAATGTGTAAAACATTGTGTCAAAACCCATGGTGTGGCCTGTGCGGCAGCGTGGGTCAGTCATTGAACTCTGCTCCAATTATCCTGGGGAGATAATATTAACTTATTATGGAGGGAGAGGGGGTCGGCAAGTCCTCCCTCCGCGGGCTGCTCCTCTCTCCTGTTATTGAAATATGATGGCTCCATTTTTACCTTGTCATAATGACAACTGATGTGCTTATTTTCTTCCTGCACACCTCGAGGGGATGACGAAATAGTAAGCAAACATTCTTTCTGGTGGAGGAGCAGCACTTTATCAGGCTGGCCCTGGCTCCGAGAAAGCGCTCACCAACCCAGACACGGTTTGGGCAGCCCTGACCCTGGCTTGGCCAGGCGAGCGGGTCTCTGGCAGGCAGCAGGCCTGGCCTGGGGACAAGGGACCCAGGCCGCCTGGCTCCCCCTGTCCCAGACAGCTGTGCTTGTTTTCTTTACAGATGTGTGCTTTGCTCTGAGAAGCATTTGGAATCCTCTGAACAAATGCAGGAAGCAAAGCCTTGGGCCGAAAACATGAGGAGAAAGTCTCCACCATTCCAAAGGCACACTGGCTTCCAGGGCATTTGAGTCAGGTGGAGGCAGGGACGCTGGAAAGAAGGGGGGTGCCGGCAGAATCCAGAAGAAAGAGCAGGAAGGGCAGAGAGAGGCCTGGAGCTCCCTTCTGGATGGCTTCAGACCCCGGTGTTGACCTCAGAGGGCACACGTGGCCTTTAGGAAGCACGATCGGTGAGGACAAGTGTCTTTGATGAGCAGGCTGGGGAAGGGATGAGAAGAGGGTGCGGGAGTGGACGGCATTTGTCCCCAGAGCCTCTCTTGGCTGGCAAATTCATTTAGTTCTCAGGGATGGTGGTAAATAAAGGCACTCAGAATTCTCCACCCTTCCCAGGGCTAAGTTACACCAAATACGACAGTTTGTTATTTTAACTGTGAACAGAAAGCCAATGCAGAAGCCAAGATCTGGGGAAAAGGAAGTGGATCTGCACCAATCTTCCTTTGGTGCCATCCCTAACCTTTGGTTCCCCAAAGGTGGCCTCCGAGGGCAGCAGACTCTGCAGGGCTGCTGGCTGAGCGGAAGTCAGACTCCTGAGGTCGGGAAGCTTCCAAAACAGCCCAAGTCCGGCACTGCACGTGCACTTGGAGCTCCCAGGGAGACAATGTGCATGCACCCACATCAGCTCGCTGAGGTCTCCCTGGAGCCTGATGGCTTTGCTCAGATTTCTCTGTGGTCAGACGGCCTCTGTCGTCTCGTCATGCTGACTCCAGGACGAGAGCATGGGAAGGGCGCTGCTGGGCCATAGTCACCAGAACGGGAGACAGAGGCCTTCCCTGTCTGTATTTCCTTTGGGGTTTGCTAGTCAGTCATCACCTTAGCACGGGCATGGTTATGCTGAACAGAAGCCCTGGGTGCTGGAGAGAGTCCCTCGTCGGGAGTCCAGCTATGCGGTGTTATAGGAACTAAAGCAGCAGAACCAGTGAGTGCAGAAAACCAGCTCTAGTCAGTGTGCTGCACAGGCTCCCAAGGGCACTGTCCTCGCTGAGCGGGAGCAAGTGGGCGGGTGATAAGGCCCTCACCCTGAGAGGCCCCGTCCCCCAGGCTGCCCGATTTCCTGGACATCTGAATAGCAACTGCTGCAGGGTCACAGTGAGTAAATTAGCTTCTGCAGACTGCAAATCCCAAACGGAACAGCCCAGAACCACCCCCCAAAGTCTGAAGCCTCGAAATTTCTTTCATGGTTTTCTAAATACATCGTGAGGCATTGAGTTTCCGCAGAGAAGTCCCTATCCATTGGGAAGACAAAAAGGCCCTTTGAAGAGACACCAGGTCATATTTCCATGAAAGATCATGACAACCCAGCACAGCCTGACTGTCTGCAAAATATATATCTTCAGAGTTCCCTGTAATTTATGTTTTACAGTTTTCTCCCTACGCTGTTGCAGTACGTAATAGAAGGTTCTGACGTTTCCAATGTTTCTCACGGCTGAGATCTGCCAACAAAGTGGAAAGCAAACTTCCATAAATTAGAGTCTGAAATGTGGCCTGATGTTCAGATATTCCTGTGACAGGTTTTATTCTCAAGAAAAATCAAGAAAGAGTGTGGAGAGGAATCCCCGTTCCCCCTGAGCTAGGGCAGGCCTAGCACACACCTCTCCTATACTCAGAGGCAGGCAACAGGATGTGAATCTCCCCACTTATTCTACAAATGAAGACTTCCTTTTTTAAAGCAACTGTAGCCAACAGCTATGGGCATTGACGTAGATATACCAAATAGCATTCTTCAAATTTCATTTAAGATGGCAGCTGTCACCTGAGCATGTCGCTGCCCAGTGTCACCAGCTTCACTCTTCCTGGCCCTGGTCTCACTGGGGCGGTTGCAACCAGGCGGGGTGGTGGTTGTGCAGAAACCAGCTCCTTGCGGTGAACCACGAACACACGACTAACTCTGGAGGAATGAGTGAGGGTGCAGTGCATGGCTGTGGGGCCCGCGCTCTGGAGGAGGGGCGTGTGTCCTCTGCTCTCCTCGCCTGTTGCCTCCAGCTGGCCTCTTCAAATGTGAGTGGAAGACAGGAAGATGATCGACACACGAGGTGGCCAGAAGGAGGTCGTGCAGGAGCAGAGGCTGAGCCCAAGGTGCCGGCTGTGGCCTGCGACTTCTGGACTGGGGCCTGAGATGGGCCAGGACTCTGAGGACAGCCAGAGAGCAGAGGTGGACGGGCGACTTGGAAGCCTCTCGCTGGACTGAACCCAGTTACTGTTGGGCAAAAGTGCCCGAGGACAGAATGCAGATGGAGGGGCCACGCTCCTGTAAAGCTTCCTTCCCAGGAGCAGAGGGACCCACAGGTCACACTGTTTCTGTTCTGCACCCAAAGAAGGTTCTGGAAACTGGCTTCGTTCAAGCCTTGCTCTCTGGGTCTCTGTTGCTCCCAATCCAGCCTGATCCTAAGCGACATTCTTCTCATCTATATCTACGTTGTCCCCCGCTGTGCAGAACTGGGGACTGAACCAAGTGGAGTCCACAACTCCTGAGCTGCGTCCCCCACTTTTCAGTTGTTATTTTGAGAAAGGGTGTTGCTGGGTCACCCAGCCAGCCCAGGGCCCCAGCCCCCTGAGGAGCGCAACCTGGGGCTGTTCATCACGTGGCCATTTCCTCTTTCTCTTTCCCCTCGCTTTGCCCGGGGTTCTCCCCGACTCTCTTGCTCTGACGTCCTTTCTCCACCCACCTCTCTCCTCTCCTTTCCTTGGCCTTTCTATCCTCCTGCCCCTCTCAACGTCCCTGTCCTCTGTCCACAGTAGACTTGACATCCCAGGTGTTTACAGAGACAATAGAATGAGAAGTCCCTTAGCTACAGCAAGTCTTCTGCTCTTAAACATAACCTTCGCCATACCTGTTGCATTTCCAAAAGGGGTTTGTCCGAAAGTGCAGAGTCCAAGGACAAAGAAAGCACATTTCCCTGTGATGATCTCTAAGCTGGTGTGTCCCCTTGGGTTAGGCTCAGCCTGGAGGGACAGTCACAGGGCAGGTCTTAGTCTGCTGGGCTGGAGTAACTGTGCACCCACTACTCGGGAAATAAGCACTAGAAAACTCACCTGTTTCCCATCACAGCCCACCGTCCTGTTGGGGAGCATTGAACAACCTCAGCCCGGATCATTTCCCTCTCTGTGTTCACACCAAACAGAGAGGAGGAAGGCACAAAGGGGAGTCTCCAGTCTGGCTAATTGATTGTTACTGTTCACTTTGATTTATTGACACATTTTAGTGAAACAGGGAACGGGTGTGTGCAGATTTGAATACACCTGCTGGTAACTGGAGTTTTCATAATCTGAAGGTCTCTCTACTGTCAACGTCTGAAGAACACTCTTTTCAAGAGGAAATATTTTTTAGGTGTCATGGGAGTGGAGGACCATACTGTGGGATTCAGGAGGACAGTTCTCGGATCCCTCGCCCCACCCTTTGTGACCATGTGGGACACACAACCTGTTACTGATAGATCTGTGCTCAATGAATGAATAAAAGAACTGATGAAATAATTCAATCAGCTTGCTGACCTCGCCCTTACGTTCTCTTCTAAGCCTAATGTTAAGAGAACACAAGTATTTTCTAAAAGTGTTCTGTAATCACTTCAAGGCCACAATGAAACGAGGATGGAGCATGAGCAGAACAGAGAAAATATAATAGGAAATTTGCATTTAATTTTTCATTAAATTAATCATATTATATAACAATATCATATGTTAATCATATTAATGAAAAGTTCCTAAAAATAACAATTTTAGATCCTATAAACATCTCAACATCAATTAGAAAAACAAAACATGAGGGAAAAACATGAAGGGACGAGCTCTCTCAAAATGCTAGAGACTGTGCGGGTGGCGTTCGGTCCCTTTCAGCGTCCTGCCAAGCAGCGGCGATGCGAGACGCTAGAGAGAGCAGCGTCCGGCACCAACAGCCACACGCCAAGTGTGCGGGGAGTTCTGATGAGCGCGAGCTAAACTCAGCAAGAGTCTCAAGCTTAGACCAGTGGTGAAGCTTGCTGGGAGAGTTAGCATTTGAAGTGAGCCTTCTAAAAGTGGGAGTGATTGAGACCCCGGGAGGAGCAGGTGGGGACCCCAGCCAGGGTCGCTGTGACTGTCCTCCCAGGTCGCTACCCCAGAAGCCAGCCCCAGGCTGGGACGTGGGATGTGGGAGGTGGTCCTGGGAGTACCGGAAGGGGTAAGTCCATTCTTGATCCACAGGCAGCGGGCACCTCCAGGGCTCAGTGTGGCCCCTCCCTCTGGGAGGCCAGGAGAGCAGGTAGGGAAGAACCCGGGGCTTGTTCTCCCCTCCCTCTCACCTTTGGAGAGGCCCCTGTAGGTGTCCTTTGGTTGCACTCTCAGCCTACTCTGCGACCAGACCACTGGGCAGTGTGACGAAGGTCAGAGCAGGCTGCACGGACAAGGCCCTTGAATGCAGAGGGGCAGAGAGCAGGGTGCCACGGCCTCCGTGCCAGTGATTAACACTCGGGGATCTAACTCTGGGAAGACCAAACTGTCAAAGGGATGCAAGGAAAGGACTGTGAAGGAGTGCAGGGCACATTTTTCTCTTGCTTTAAATCAAGGACACATGATTCTGGAGCCCTGCATTACTTAGTCTTTATTGATCACATGGAGCCCAGATTCTATGGGACAAAGAGTCTTCTGTCACTTGCTAGAAGTGTACCTATGTGAAAAGAGTTAACGAAATCCACAGAAAGTTTCCAGAATCCAAACTGAGCTCTTTATGCGGGAGAGTATACAAGATAGAGACTATGAATGCTTGGGGAAAACAACTCGTAATCAGGAAGCAGGGGGAAAATAGTGCCGACACGGAGACAACCAAAGGTTGCAGTTGGCCAACAGCAATATGGAGAGCGCGCACATCCTTCTGCCTAGGTGTCACCTCCTGGAAGGGGATGGGCAGACAGGGAAGCAGACAGGGTCTCAGCAGAGAAAGGCGAGTGATTCCTGAAGGAGGTGCAGGGCCGGTGGGATTTGAAACCAGCACTGAACAAGCAGTGTGGGTCATGCGTTCATTCAGGAAGCACAGGATGTGTCATGCACAGGGCACCGTGCTCCACGTAGGTTCCATTCTAGTGGGAAGATGTCAACAGGTACTTAAATGGGTGCAAAGTACAATGCCAGACAATCATTCCTGGTGCTGTAAGAAAAACCAACAATGCATAAAAATCAAAGTTTACTATTTCACATCATGATTTCTTAAAAGCACACACACACTGAGCTAGGAGAACAAAGAACAGCGAGAATGGGATCCATGGATAGAAACACCCCTGTCCTTCCTTCCTTCCTTCCTTTCTTCCTTCCTTCCTGTTTCTTTCCTACCTTCCTTCTTCCTCCCTTCCTTCCTTCCTCCCTCCGTTCCTTCTTTCCGTCCTTCCTTCCTTCCTTCTTCCTTTCTTGCTGTTCCTTTCTTCCTTTTTTCCTTCCTTCTTCTCTCCCTCCTCCGTCCTTCCTCCCTCCTTCCTTCTCTTCCTCTATTTTTGAGACAGAGTCTCACTTCTTGCCCATGTTGAACTACTAGACTGAAATGACCCTCCAGCTTCAGCCTTTGAGTAGCTAAGACTATATGTATGCCACCACACTGAGCTCATGGTACCATTTTTAATTAACTTTCCTCTCCTTTCCCTACACACATATTTCACCAGCTAAATGCTCACTTTGGGAGGGTGGTTTGGGTCTGCGACCAGGAGTGGCTGGTGCTTTCCCAAGGACAGCAGGTGGACACTTAGGGACCAGGCGGTGGCTTCTTTTCTCACTGTCTGGCACATGCTCCCAGAGAAGCTAGAGGCTGATCTCCCTGGCTTTGTCCTTCACAGGAGGTCAGCAGAGCAAGCCCTGGTGATGGAGAGCACGATGCCTGCCTCACAGATTGTGTGAGCAGTGTCCTGAAGTGGTGCAGGCAGAAAGGCCTGTATGTGGGCCCCATTGCACAGGGCACCTCAGCCCGTCTTGCTGTGGGGGCAGCTGTGCCCTGTCGCCTTTTTCTCTGTGCCTGCTCCCCGTGGGGCTTGAATCCCACTGTGAGGAGCTCTCCCAGTGGGGCCCGTATGCCCCACCAAGCTGGCCATTTTTCAGTGTCCTGGGAGGCGAAGTCAGCAAACAGGGGAGCCGACTCTTTGTGCGGAAAGAAGCCAGTCTCCCTGGGGAATCTGTTTTGTGGACAGTGGGAGTTTGGGGGCTTGGGAAAGCGTTTCTGTGACACCGGGGAGGTTAGAACATTTTGACTGCATTCCTAGAGGAGCTAAGCTTGGCACTAGGCCCAAAGGGCTCCCACCCCTGCAGAAGCCCCTGGACCTGGCGTTGGGAAGACATCCTGATGCCCGCTCTGGGTCATTGCAGAAAGCACTCGGGTGCTCGGTGCGGCAGTGGGGAGCAAGTGAGACCCACAGGAACCCCGGGCTGCGAAGCTCTGGGAGGGAGCACTGATCCTCAGGGCAGCAGTTATCTTCACCTCTCCCGCTCTCAGTGCGACAGTTCCGCTGCAAAGCGGGGACCCAGAGCACCAGTGTCCCGGGCTCTCGCTGATGCTCAGCTCTGAGGGCTTTGCTTTCTCAAAGCGCAGAACACCCGTTTTGACTCTCGACCACCTCACATCTTCATCACAGAGAAGCCTCCAGTGAAGGTCGATAAACTATTTCAACTGGAAGAGTCTAGAAGCTTGACTAAGCAGCTCAGCAGTTCTACATCCTGGGGTGAAAAGGACATGCACTTGCTGCTCTAGGATGTTGTTCACTATGTCCACTTGAGAAGTTTAGAAGTTCAGCTAAGTGATTCAGCAGAGGGCCAGGGTCCTTACTTTGTGAACATTCTCAGCTTGAGGAAGAGGAGGGCACAGAGGTGGTGTGGGTATGGGCAGATAGCTGACATACAGTATAAGGGAGGAAAAGAGGCTTGCTCCTCCTTTGGACTCTTGCTGCTTTTGCTGTCTTCTGCTGCCTTGAACTGTTGCCCCTGTGCCATGTCACCCTGCCTTGGAGCCAGCTGAGTATGGACTGAAACCACTACAAACTGCAAGCTAAATAAACCTGTCTTTCCTTAATTATGAGCATTGGGTATTTTGTCCCAGCAACGAGAGAAAAGTAACTAAGACACACCTTGACCTGACCCCATCGCTCAAGGCTCTCTGACAGAGGCAGTCTGTCACCTCCTGAGCCCAGGGAGACCGTGCTGGTCCCCAAGGGCGCCAGGTGGTCTTGTAGACCCCTTCTTCCTGGGCCCACAACTGCACACTACTTCCCAGTCTTACACTAATTAAATTAAGAAACCACGATCTTTATAAGAGTCTAGAGAAATCTAGAAATGACAATGGCATCCCATTCATGGCCCATCAAATATTTTTGTCTTATAGGGTTAAAGTTAGATCTTAAATATGTTCTGTTTGCATTTACAAACTTCTCCAGGTTTCTATTTCTACTTATAACTATTGAAGGTTAATTTTCTCTCCTGGAAGTATCCATTTACATGTAAATTCTAATCTTTAGGAATTATATCATCCAGGTCTACTATATTTCCTTGCCGCCAGGAGCGTGTGACTAAATACTACAGACTGCAGTCCTCCGATTGTAGGTTTTTACAGTAACCAGTTATTGTAAGAGACGCGTGTCATCTCATACATCTAAATGAGTGTGACAATTAAAGAAAGCAGCACGGATCAGTGAAAATAACACCGGAAGTCCTAACACGCACATGAGGCGGGCACATGTTTCCCAGGGCGGTGGGCGGGGAGGATGCTGAGCAGGAGCAATAAATGCATCACGTCCTTGCCACCTAATTATTTTAGGCTACTTGTGGTATGAAATACATTAATAACAATTTAAAGTCAATGGCATCCCATGAATGTGAAATTGTGAACGCGTCGCGGACACAGTCCAGGTGTCAGTAATCGCTGGCCACACGGGTCCCCGCAGGAATATCACGCAAGCGCCTTTCCCCCGTCTTTGCTGTTTGTGATTTTTCAAATCATTACACATGCATAACAGAAATGGGCCAGGCTGAGTAAATTGAGTATCATTTCCCTCCTCTCCGCACAGGAGCTGAACCGGTTTTATCTCTTTGGGGGAAAGCAGCCGCATTTACATTTGCCGGCTGGAATGTATAAAAGCCTAATGTCAAGAAATCCATTTGCTCTTTAATAAAAGTTATCATAACGTCTGGGTTGCTTGATTTATGGAGAGACTCCTGTCACCTCAGCGGCCTGCCGCTTTCTCTCGCCTCTGGAAACCCAAGACAGGTCATGACATTTACACTAGGTCAGAATAATCATGTCACCCAGATCACGTTCCCTGACAACAGCCCATTTGTCTCATTTAAATAATGAGCATGATTGGTGGAAATTGCAGGCTGTAACCCTAACACACACAGGAAATGACAAACACAAGTGCGGTGAATAATAAGGCAAACACTGACAGGTAGCACAGCCCTCCGCTACAAATGGCTGGTGTTAGAGCTACTTCCTGAACCTTCCCCTGAAGATTTGATAAGGGTCCAGATGGTTGCGAGGCAGAAAGATAGAAATATTTTACTGAGCTTGTTCTGATAAGGGACCCTGCTTCCTGGGTGGTGGCTGGGGCAGTGAGGCAGTGCCCTCTGGATAGGCTGTGGTCCCTGGCCCAGTCCATGGCAGCCCACGGGATGTGCAGAGGATCATTACCCAGAGAGGAGCTCAGGACGCACAGCTGGGGGCAGCTCCCCTCCCTGTCCCCTGGGCTTGCTCACTGCCTCCGAATTGCACTGAAAATGGGAACCTGCTCCAGAAACCCCTCCAAGGTCCTGACACAGACTGGGCGTGCACTCGGACTTGCTGACCTTCATTTCTTCTTGCCAGCGTGGACGTAAGGCACAGCTCTTCCATTGAAATCCTGAGTTTACCGTGACTGCACATCCCGAGGCCGTGGTCTGTCCACAGTGCCCGTCACAACTCAGGTAGCTCAGGTGAGTCCTTGGGCCTTCTCTCATTTTCCAGGGGCTAGCGATGCCTGCTGACTGTGAGCTGCTTTGAAGATCACCTGAAATGACAAGATCAGCACAGACTGGGGACTGGCCTCCCCCTCCAGACAAGCCAGTTTCCAGCTGCCTCCAGAGTCCTGTCCGTCCATGCCCATGTCCGTCTCAGCCCTTCTTCTGTCTCCTGGTTCTTCCTACTCTCTATCCGCCTTCCCATCTCCCGGCCTCAGCTCTGGGTCTCGCCTCCAGCTTGCGGCTCTTTTCTGCCAGTCCTCTTCTCCTGTCAGCTGCATAGTGTTCTTTGCGTGTACCCCCCAGCCCAGAACCTGCAATGCCTGAGAAGAGTTGCCCCATCTGTATGTCTCCTTGTAGAAGAATCAGTCTTGTCTCTGTGGTCTCACTCTGGGTGATGGAATCCATATCTACCTAGCCCCCGGTACCTGGTCACCAACCACAATGGAGATTTCCTCTTCCCAGAATCCTCCTAGAGCCTGCTGGTGGCTGTGTCCTCTCTGTTAGCACCCAGGGTGGGTGGGCTTGGGGGATTCAGTCCAGGACGCTCAGTCCACAGGCTGAAGGCCCCTCAGGCTGCTCTTTTGGCCTCATGGTCACCGTGACCATCAAATAGGAGTGCTAACTCTACAGCCTGGTGCATTTTGTGGCATGTCTTTTGTCTGCAAAGAGCTGGAAAACATCACCTGCTTCTGAGCCCTTTAGAACTGAACACCCACTTTCTCTCAGCCCCCTACGCAGTGGGGGACTTGGGCCTGAAGCACTTGCAACAGCAGCTCCCTGCAGAAGTTCCTTCCCTCAAGGCAACACCTTGAGCATCTCCATGACTCATGGCTTACGGGCACCTGGCCGGTCACCATTTAGGACATTTCCTTGTCTTTATACTCACCTGAAATGCAATTCTGGTTCCTCCAGCCCGTGGCTTGTTTGTCTCCACAGGCAGAGTATTCTAAGCCTGGGCTCACTGCCCCTGTCTTTCCCATTAATGTCATGCAGGAGGGTCAGTACTGATTAGGAACCCGGGCCACACCTTGGGCTGGTGCTGCTTTGCATGCTCCTTGCTGCAACCCTCTGCAGGCAGAAGTCTCTGTGATTCTTGGCATTGCCATTTGTCTGCCTGAGCACGGTGAGGAGAGATGGTCTCCACGTTGTCATGAATAAAGTGGGCCAGGAACCCACAGGGTACAGCAGAGAAGAGAACCCTGGTACTTATTAGGGACTTGAAGGATTTGAGGTTTGCTTGGTCCTGAAAACACAAGTGAGCTTACAAATTAAAACTAAGGAAAAAGAAAAGCTGAAAAGAGAAAGAGAGGCCTGTGGGTCTTAGACAAAGGCCTGTCTGGGAAGAACAGAGGAGCTGATGCTGCTGCTGATCTGCAGGGTCCTGGCATGGAGCCTCTGGGTGCCCCTAGGGGAGCCCAGCCTGTAGCTGGCAGAGGGGCTGGGACCCTCTCTGGAGGTCCCTGCCTGGGACTCGTTCTCTGGTGGCCCTTGATTTATTGTCTCATATCCCCAAACCTTTTCCACCCAGTCAACCTTACTGCAGAGGAACTACTGTCTCGGTGAGCCCGACTGCAGTGCTGCAATTGCTTTGCTGTGATGGGGTGACCGCAACAGCCCCAGAACAGAAGGCAGTTCATCCCATCTCTTGCCCACCCTATTATGAGTATTGTGGAATTTATAAACCGGGACTGATCTGACCCCAAACCAGAAAACCATACAACAGTTAAGAATAGCATTCTATGGCATAATTTACTTGTTTGTACTTATCCAAATAAGATCCTAATTATAACAGTGAGGTGTGATTGAGTATGGTGAATACTTAATTTTAAAAGGGATTATTACAGTAAAAGTCACATTGCCATTAATCTCCCTCAGAAACTTCCCCTGACTTTGAACATATTTGTACTGTAGTTCTTGCTACTTTCTGAAGCAGCTCTGGAGTCCTCTTTCCTAAAGGTCCTTAGTTGTGCTGTTCTGGAGGCCTGGATGTTCTGAATCCATTCAAAATATTTACATTCCACGGTCACTTTGACTTTAAGGAAGAGCCAAGAGTCAGGCTGACAGATTAGGCACACAGAGATACACATGGTATGTTAACAGCACGCCTTCCACTGGGTAACACTAGTAGCAAAATTCACTGCATTCTTGACCACACCTAGTGAAGACACTAACGCCTGGTGTGTCTCCTGCACAAGAAACCCAGGCTGAGCCACTTCCCCATGTGTGATGTAGTGGGCGCAGAAGCACACACTTAGACACCCAGGGTGTCCCCTAGTGTCGGAAGCTGTCAAGCTCGTCAGGGTCCCAGCTGACTTATCCCATGGACGAGGACATGGACATAGTTCAAGCAGAGCCTCCAGCCATACCCTGGACTCCTGGGAATAAGCACGCAGTTGGGGCCTGGGCTTGTTGGGTACTGCGCCGACTCTTCGGCACCCAGCAAACCAGAGAGAGCAGCAGGGAAATTGTGCCCTGAACCGACAGCAGCAGCTGTGTAGCCAAGGATGGAGGAGTGGCCCCACTGCCTCCCAGGTGCTGGTGGGTGTCCTGAGGTCAGGCCTCACTGTACCCCTTCTGTGGTCAGCAGGTGCTCAGGGCCAAGCCAACAGTGGACAAATGGACATTTTCCGGGGTTTGAATATGAATGCTTGCAGGTGCCCCACCAGGCTTCCAGTCCCTAGACTGACTTTTCAGCTGTGCCCTCATCTGTAGTTTAGAAATCTGTTTGTGCCATATCCCCAGGTTCTTTTTCATTTCCGTGCAGGACAGCAGGAGACTGGTGAACAACTGAAGACAATGGGGTCATACCCCGAGGGTCAGAGTGCACAGGGACACTGCTGAACGCAGAAAGAAGCGGACTATGACCACAAAATAGAAAAGACCCCCCCAACACACACAGGATGGAAGGATTCATCTAAGCACCGTCTTCGCCACTCTGTTGTAAAGTTTGGAAAGTCTCTGGCCATATGCTTGAGAAATTTACTCCTATCTTGAACGCTTGTCTGACAACACTGGTAAACTCAAAGTGATTGTAGATGGACAGGTTCTTACACTTCAAATATCAGGGTTAATTACGAGAAATTCGGCAAAACCCCAAGCAGTGAATGAGGAGAGGAGGAGAGACGCTGTCTTCTCTGGCATTAAGCTGGCTTGGAGGTCTTTACAGTGTCGGTCAGAGGCTCCCAGTCGCCTGGAACTCATCACGGTTTGAAGCCCTGTTTGGAAGGGACTGCGGGACTCCAGACTTCCAAATGTGAGTATCTCTGGCATGCCAAGTATGTGGTGGGTTTTCTTCCATCCTAAGGCGCAGAAAGCCACCAATCTCTGCTAATACAATGGGTCCTGTCGAGTAGTTTTGTTGAAGGCGGTGATCATGGCAGAACAATAAAGGCTCTGTGAGGCCGAGACTCGCCTGTGACTTGTGCTCAGGACATTAGCATACGCCAATCTGTCACGCAGGGCTGGCTGTCTGGTGTCTGGCCACAGCCTCCTGCGGTGCCTGCTGCGATGACACATACGGCGTCAGTCGGCGGAACGCTGTGTCTGCTTCCTGAAACAGTCCCCACCTTGCAGGCCCTGGCCGTGTGATTTCTCGGGATGGCTTTGCCAAGGGGGTGGCTGTTGATTTTTAGAGCTGCCACTGAACAGAAGTCATGGGCCATCTCCTGACGCTGAGGCTACCTAGAAACCAGGCTGCCTGGAAAGCGCCTCCATGAACACAAGAAACCTGGAAAGGAATTATGCGTATTATTAAAGCAGCTTAGCATTCACGGCGAGATGTCAAATACAGTGGAACCTTGGTTCCTGAACTTAACTCATTCCACAATGCTGGAAAAGATGGCCATGCTCCTGCTCCTGTAGGAAAGGTGGCTGCAGTTGTGTTCGTCACACAATAAGGTTTGCAAACAAAAACAAGAGTTTGACAAATGCTTCTGTTTGTGAACTGAGGTACCGCTGTACTCCTTTTGGAATATGTATCCTTACACCAAATGCATATTCTTAGGATGATGACTTCATTTAATTTCTGGAGTGGATTCTTCTCTGATGATTGTATAATTTTGAGAATAATCACTTCAGGAATTTCTAGAGAAGGTGAAGCAGACATTGCCATCCTTTGTGATGCCTTTGGGACAGGTTGGATTTAGATCCGAATCTAGGAGGGACTTTTGTCAAAGCATCCAGGTAAGATGACTGGAATGTGAGCTCTTTGAATGCATGATGGGCTCCACATAATGACAAATCATCTTTCTTTTGTACAATGAAAAGTCTCACTAGTCAAAGAATTAGACATTTAAGAACTCTCATGGAGTTCCCTGATAAAGTTGGGGACAGAGGACATGCTCCTCAGAGTTGTAGAGAGATGCTGCAGTTGTCAGTGAGGGCACGCATCCTTGCATTTCTGGGACGCTGACAAGAAAATGCGTGTCCTCAACCCAAGCTTCTGCAGCACTGCCAGGCTCTGCCACTCAGATGCATCACTGATCCCAGCCTGACTTCCTGTCCCCAGGAAGCAAGCACTGTGTCTCCCCTCCCTTCCCTTCCCTTCCCTTCCCTTCCCTTCCCTTTTCTTCCCTTCCCTTCCCTTCCCTTCCCT